>NC_081353.1:45760229-45934481 GCF_029784015.1 Lycium ferocissimum | reverse complement strand
TTTTTTGTCATACAATTCATGAAAAATTATTTTCCAAATTCCAAATTTACCCTTCGTCTTATCCTCCATAATCTCCACGAAAACGTATTGCGAATTTTCCTTTATGCCCTTGACCTTTCTTAATAATTCCGCTTCTAAATGCTTCATAAGCCATTCATATGCTTAACAAAATAAAAATAGGGCCTTGCTTGGCGTCCTCCCGCAATTGTCTTGAATTATCCGATTGCACAAAATGCGGGATATAACATTTTGAATCTGTTCGGGTGGATTCGAGACCTCGTCACCCTAGTTCGCTGCGCCCGAAGAAGGTAATAATCTCCCCCTTAGGTCATTTTTTTTGTTATTTCACATCAGGTCTTTATGTGCGTTTGTCTGATTTGGGCAGTACGATCTTATGTATTAGTTTTAGTTTTAGTTTTCACTTATTGTATGTTTGGAGTATTTTAGTTTGTTGGTACAACATTGTTAGTAATTTAGCATTATAAGTTTATCTTTCGATTGATATGGGGTTAATTTGTGTAGGTTTGTTCTGTCCATAGTATGATTTTGTGGTAGCTTTGGGTTTAGCTGCTATGTTATCAGGTAGATTAGGACATTAATTTAGTAACTTTCTTCTTAGTATTGTTCTTTTCTCCTCTCATCTTTAGTTCTGTGTGTTCTTGGTTTAATATAAATTAGCTTGGTTTTAACTTAGCTTCAATTAGTTTCATTCCAGCCTTGGTTTTCACTTTAACGTGTGTTTGATTCCAGTTTATGTTGCTTGTTAAGAATCTGTTAGCAATTGTAGCGTGGTTGGTCACTTGCAAGTTTAGGTGTTAATTTCCGTTTAAAATTCAATATGAGCATGAGGATGTATAGCATTTCTCACATTTTCGCATGACTCATCCTTGTCACCAGAATCTGCCCGTAGCTGGAATAGGACATTCCTAATTTTCTCTGGCCATGTTTTCTTTTGATTCACAAAGGCATACGGAGTATGACCTTGCTTCATTTAGCGATTATATGACACTAAGTAGTGTTTGGCTAAGTTTAAATAATAAAAATGTTTGTCTATTTCCATTATTTAGTGTAACTGACCAGCAGTAAAGCCAATTCCTCTTTATTCATAGAAAAATAAGTATCAGCATTGAAAGAACAGAAAATATGATTTGAAGTTCAGGGAGTTTAAGTGTTCTGTGTACGTTTTGGTAGTTAGGGTCACCAATAAGTCTCGGTTGGTCAATTATGTTAATCTTTTAATCCCTGATGTCTTCCTGTTCGTCTATGTCAAAATCTATTTTCGTATGAAATTATAGTTGTCGTATCTGAAGGGAATGAATAAACATTTGCTAGAGTTTCTTAGTGGTGGTATTTTCTAAATAAGTGTATCAAAAGTTCGATAGTTTCGTCCTTCATGATCGTTGTATGCTTAGGCCTGTGCAAAATCCCTCTCTTTCCCTTATAAGTGTAATGGGAGAAAAGGGATTAGTTTTACCTAGACGGGATTACTAGTTGCCGGATTAAGAGAGTAAAATCCTGTTCAGTCCTTTGAATGATAACAAAAAAAAAGGAAATTTTAGGCAGAGATTGTTTATCTTCCTCTATGTCTCGCGCCTGCTAAGAGTCTTTCAAATTTACGAATCTAGGAAGTTAACGGAACTTGTTCTTTTCCTCTTCCTCCAAGATTGTGATTCATCTTGTTACAAATTGTTGGCTGTTATATTTTGAATAACTGCTGCTGTGGGTTATTGATTCGGGTTGGAAAAGTTAATGTTACACTACACCTAAGTTGCTACATTTTTGAGATTGGCTAGTTCCTTCTTCATCTGTGCCTTCTATTTCTTCTACTCTATTTCCCCACCTACTTTTGTATCATCCACTTTAATAGCTGAACTTTGTTCTTTGCTATCGTCACGAATATCACCGTGCGTCTCCATAGCATCATTTCCTAGCACTGCTTCCTGTTGCCCGTCATCCTTATTACATTTGTCAAATTTAACTTGGGCTTACTTGATTCCATGTCTAAAATATGTTGGTAGGCATATGAATTATTTTGAGATTGCTTATTAATCATGCTAATATTAACAGATCACTAATCTTTTTTCCATGTTCTTTTTTGCATGAACATTGCATACGAGTCCGCGGGGACTCGTCGCCTTCCGCATTCAGTGTTGGGCCAAAGCCCAACAAAATCCTCCCATCGAGTCAGCCCGCTCGCAGCAAATAAAAAGAATTCTGGGCTGAGGCCCATAACAGTGACGATGAACAGTAGCAGTCCTAAAATGGGCTGAGCCCATTTAAATCAATTTTTGTTTTACTCTTCTATTTCATTTTTTTTTTTTAATTTATGTATTTGATTTGCAATTACATGACTAACACTTTAGTTGTTTTATTTGCTTAGATTAGATGAACCTTAGCAGAATTATCAGTTTAGTATGATGAGAATTAATTTAAAAAGAAAACCAACAATTGTTTCTATAGGTTTCATCCCTTTTTATGATAAATTATTTATAACATCTAAAATATTCTTTATTGAAGTGATTAATTTCCAAAACAGCACGATTATACATTTTGAGTTAAAAGAATTAAGATTCACTTTTACTATCTTAGAAATTAGAAACGTCATAAAGTTTTATGCTAAGTTAACCTATTTTGAGAAATAAGGAAAACGAATTACTTTCCATGGATAATAGTTCCATTTAACTCCTTTCCAACATCTGAAATACGTATTCGTTAAAACAACTTTTGTACAGTTTATATCGACCTAATATTCTTTCTATAAAACCTTTGGACATTTATCAAAATTAAATTTACAAACCCCTGTTTTAATTTGTTAATCCGTGTAATTTTTTTTTTTTGAATATTTATAAAATATTGCACCATTTTGGGTCTTCTTCAGTTTATTTATAACTAAACTCTTTTATATAAATTATTCCCTTTTTTTGCAAATCTTATTTTTAATAGCATTATTGCATTATTACATTTACTTTAAAACTTTAGCAATATTTATAAGTTATTGTCTAAACATTCAGAATATTATATCTACACTTAGCCTAATTAGATTTATGTCCGGTCGGATTAACCATTGTTAATGGATTTTAGAGGGTGCCTAATACCTTCCCTCTAGATTAGTAGAACCCTTACCTAGAATCTTAAGTTTCGCAGACTTTTAAAATCAACTTTAGATAATTACTTTAATTAACCTTAGGTGCCCTAATTCACCGTAAATAATTGGGTGGCGACTCCTTAACTTTAATTAACCCCGGAATTACCGGGATGTTGTAAACTATTTTGACTCCGGTTAAAATAGGGTATAACATGGCGTTACACGCGTCATTAGCTGATGAGCGGCTTGTGAGGAATTTAGACGGACCCAGGATTCTTGACTTCGATGACTTTTTATTCCTGGGTAGTATTTAAAATACTTATTTTAAATATACATGTTATTTATTATTTCGTAATTTTTCATATTTTAGGATTCGGCGCTAGTGGGTTCACAAGAGCGACCTACTCAGGCATTTTCTTATGGGCCTGTCGAGCCAACGACGTCTTCCCATGTGACTGTTGAGCCACAGCTAAGCTTTTTATTGAAATCAATTTTATTCAATATAAGGTGAATATTTAAAATATTTATTTGATTGTTTAAAGTACTTATTTTAAATATATATGTTACTTATTATTTCACTACTAAAAAACTGCTAAAAATCGACGGATCAAAAACCGACGCACTGGGTCGTTTAAAAAAATCGACGAAAAACCGACTCACAGAGTCGGTTTTTTGTATTTTTAATTATTTTAAATTATTTTAATCAGAAAACCGACGGACAACATCGATTTTTTTGGCAGAATTTTGAAAATATAATTCCGCCAAAATAAACCGACGTCCCACGTCGGTTTAATTAAAAAAAAAAATTAATATAAAACCGACGTCGTACGTCGTTTTTTTATTTTAAAAATATTATAAATAATATACAATTCATTTTGTTTTTAAAAAAAATAATAAACATTTTTTTTTGAAGAAACCGACGGACAGTGTCGGTTTCGTTTTTTTTTAAATTTTTGGGGTCAAATGTGCGGAAAAAACCGACAGACAGAGTCGGTTTTGTCCGTCGGTTTTTCCTATATATTGGGGTAACGGGATTCTTTCCCATTTCAGCTATCCCTCTTCAAAATTAAACCCACCCTCCCCAAACCCTAGTCGCCCCCTCCCCTCCGCCCGACGTTGCCTCCCATTTTTATTTGCTCGTCGTGGCTCCTTCCCCCCTACCCCAAACCCATTTTGAAGGTTAGTTTCTCTTAAATTAGGTAAGATTAAAATTCTTTTAATCTTAGTTTTATTTGTAGATTTTAGGCCTAATGCTCGTCTATTTAGCTTTGTTCAACATCATTTGCAATGTTATTAATGTTGAATTTGTGGAAAAAAAAAAAAGTAAACTTTATTTGCCTAGTTTAATTTACTTGTCATTTTTTTTTTTTGGGTTGAGATTGTGCTATATTTCATATTCTTTGTCAATGTATTTGTGTTAGCTTAGTTATCATTCTTTGTAATATTGTTGATGTTGAATATGTGCAAAAATATATACTTTAATTATTTGACTAGTTTTTTTGTTGTTGTTGGATTGTGCTTTTTGTTAGAAACCCATAAGTTATTAGAATTGTTATTGATCATTCTAAATTAGAATGGATTGAGATTGTGCTTTTCAAAGTTAGAATTGTTAAGTTATAGTATTTCTATAACCTCAATACTAAAATGTAGATTTTATTTCTCTAGATTTACTTTTCAATTTTTAGAATTGGTTGGAATTGTGCTTTTCAAATTAAGTTAGAATTATTAAGTTATGTTAGAATTATTAAGTTATAATATTTCTATAACCTCAAAACTAAAATGTAGATTTTATTTGACTAGATTTACTTTTCAATTTTTAGAATTAAAGTCGAATCCATAAGTTATTAAAGTTAGAATTGTTATTGAGAATTCAAAGTTAGAATTAGTTGGGATTGTGCTTTTCAAAATTATATTAAAGTTAGAATTTATAAATTATTAAAGTTAAAATTTATAAATTATTAAAGTTAAATTGTTATTGAGAATCCAAAGTTAGAAATGGTTGGGATTGTTTTCTTAAGTTATATTTTAAGTCAGAATTCTTAAGTTATAATATATTTCTATAACCTCAATAATTTGTGGGTATATTTTTGTAGATGGATCGTATGTGGAAGTAAAAGCCACATCGCATGTGGACGTTTTGGTGTGCCCCCTTCTCCCCCTCCCTCTGACCCAGAAGATGATGATGACGGTGATTTCGTAGCCCGAACACCGGATGATCGATTGTAGTAGTTTGAATTTAATAATGGACTTATGTTAAAACTAGTTAATGGTACTTTTGGTTGGTCATTTAAATATTTCAGAACTTTGAAGGTTTATTTAGATCGTATTTGATGTGTTTTATTATTACTTAGGATGATTTTATGTGTTGTAGCTCTTTTAGAATTGATTTGGAGCATTTTAATGCTAGTTTTGAGCGGCTTTTGTTATTGGTTTCGAGCATATTTTAGTGCGGTTTTTTGTGCGTGTGTGGTTGCGAGAAAATGCATGATTTGCATCTTTGAAAATTTTCCAGAAAACCGACGGAAAATCGACCGTCGTCGGTTTTTACGGAAATTAATTTTTGTATTTTCGAAGAAAACCGACTACGTCCGCTCGATTTTCGGAATTAATGCTTATATTTTACAAAAAAACCGACTCTCGTGTCGGTTTTATAATTAAAAATAAAAAAATTATATAAAAAAACCGACGCGATGCGTCGTTTTTTCATAAAATATATATTATTTATATATAAGATAAAAAATTAATTTAATAAAACCGACCCCATCCATCGGTTTTTTTAATTTTTTTTTAATTTTTAAAAATATTTGAATAAAACCCGACGGACAACGTAACCGATGCGTCCGTCGGTAAAAACCGACGTTGTCGTCGTTTTTCTCGAAAGCGAGGCTATTAAAACCGACGGACGTTAAAATGCTCGGTTTCCCGTTGGTTTGGTTAAAAAAAACGACGCTAGACGTCGGTTTTTGTCAACGGTTTTTTCCGTTTTTTTAGTAGTGTTTCATAATTTTTCATATTTTAGGATTCGTCGCTAGTGGGTCCACAGGAGCCACCCATTCAGGAGCCTATTCATGAGCCTGCCGAGCTAGAAGTGTCTTCTCATGAGACTATCAAGCCATATATAAGCTTTTTACTTAAAATCAATTGTATTCAATACAAGGTGAATATTAACTTAATTTTTTTAACCTTTATTTGGACCTCGAACAGCATCTCGTCCAGGAGACTACATCATATTCAGCACCAGACCCATCTCAGGAGCTTACAGACCCACCTCAGGAGCCTACTCAGGCACCCGTCGATACACAGGTTTGATTATTCAACAAATGTTAATGTATTCAATTGAATAAATAACAAATGGTATTAATTATTATATATTTTTCAGGTTTATCCTTCGGCGCCTACGGTGGCAACTCTCAACGAGGAAGAGGTCGAGTTTCCAGACCCAGCTCAGCCTGAGGTTCTGAGCGAGCTAGCGGGACTAGATCCCAAGAAGAAGTACGTTATAGTCAAGGGCCCAAGGGTGAGGGGAAGAGGAGATGATCATGACTTAGAGCGCCCTGTTATTAAGAGGAAAAAGGGCAATGGAGACGATGACGAGGGCGATGGGGATGGTATGAGCCTTAGGCTTAAGGATAGTCTATGGCATACTACATATGAGACCCACTAGTATATACAATAATCTTGTACAGTTTAAGTAAATATTGTATATTTAAAGCGTTTCTATTTATATTTATAATATTATCTTAGTCTTTATTATTGTTTATAGAGTGTCACTTACTAAATTGATAATTAAGAAAAAACGTAACACATTCGAAATAAAGTTAAGCATTAATTTAAAAATAACACGAAACCCTAAAACATAAATAACGTAAAGCTAAGGACTACAAGTCTTTAAACAAAAATGGACTTCGAGCACTTTTCAACCACTAAAGCAACAATCCGAATTTTTGCGTATTCTTGATATATTGAGCCTACCTTATTAATCGCATAAAAATAAGTAGGGTCCTATATAGAATATTGAAGTTCCGGAGTCTCAAAGCATGATATATATACGACTAAAGTACGTAAAAAGTGTGAAAATGTAATAACAGTCTGTTTTGGGAAAATAGGGACTCCTACACGCAGTATTTTACTGCGCTAAAAGAGAGAGAGAAATATCATTTAACGCAGTAAAATACTGCGCTAAAGGGCTTAACGGCACCGTTACGGTTAAGTCCTTTAGCGCAATATTTTACTGCGCTAAAGGTACGTTTGTACCAAAAAAATTTTGGGGTATTTTGGTTCACTTGGGTTTTTATTGGGTCATTTTGGTTCCGGACTCGCCTTTTGTACATCCACTAATAAAAATTCTAACTCCTACAAAAAAAAAAAAAATAGGTGTTTTGACTAAATTACCCTTAATTATATACTACCTAATTAATATAATTTCTTGATTACATAAAAACTCACTTATCTAAATAGAGGTAAATTTGGAATAAAATAATTAATTCCTTCTTGACTACGTAAGTGAACACTTATTTTGAACTAAAATAAAAAAAAAACTTAGTCTGCACTTATTATAAACCGGAGGGAGTAACATGGAGTAGTAGAAAATTTATTTCAATCAATGGAAAATTTGTAAAATTTACTTGCCATTGCTACTCCTTAGACTTAATTATGGATAGTAACTACATTTTTTAATATTTAACTTTAGTAGCTATATTATTCAAAATTTACATTTCATAGCTACCCCACCTTTTTTAATTAAATGTGCTGCCCCATAGTCCCTAAGTTTTTGCCGTTTTAGCTTCATACCCACCAAGTGTATTTTCAGTATATACAGCCGTATTCACACCTATTTTCGGTGTATATAGCCGTTTTTTACTCAACAGTGATTTTGTTTTTTCGTTGTATTTCGCTGTATTTCGAAAACGCGAACATGACCAGACTCAACAATGATTTTGAATTTCGTTGTATTTATTCGTATTTTCGAAAAAACGCGAAAATGACGGACTTCTCGAGTGATTTTGTATTTCATTGTATTTCGAAAACACGAAAATGACCAGAAATACAACAAAAGCAGTTATGAATTGTAATTTTACAACTTGTAGCTATAAATTGTTAGAACATATTAAAAGGTAGCTATTCGTGTAAGTTTTACATTAAATTTTCTAGGATATGCTAATTAGAGTTCTAAACCTTTACAATGCCTCTTTTTCTTATTAAGCAAGTAGTGCTTACACACAGAGACATTACATACAGAGACACACCCTACACACTCATATATAGAACTTTACGAGATACAACTCATTATTTCTTAAGATAACTAAATTTAGGTTCTGATATCAACTTGTTACGCCTCTAAATTGGGGCAGATTGTGAGACATTCAACCTGTATTACCCGTATGCACCATATTTTAGCTGGCTAAAATTTGTAACTGAACTTAGCATACAAATGAAAACTGATAAAGTTCTTATTTAATATTGTCTGAAATTTGAATAAAGAATCTTTAACTTTAAAATGTCTATTAAGTCAAACCCACTGACAAGTCATGAATTTCTAAGGATTTTAGTCCGAAATTCTGAATATAGCCATCCCCTAGAAATAAATAAAATGTCTAAAAATCATGAAGAACTAGTTTTGGGATCCAAAAACGGGAATTCGGCGTGGTGTGCTAACTCTTAGACCTAATTGACATAGATTAGCCAAATTTTAATAAGTTGGCATAAAACAGCCCCCACATATATTTGTTTCCTATTTCCTCTCCCACAAATAAATATTTTTAGAACTTGTAATTTAAAATAAGTAGATATTTGTGTGGCTATAATGAGAAGCTTAAATCAAACTTTTATTAAATATAGAAAGACATCATTCTTTTTTTAACTAATCAAAAAGAAAAGAGTATATTACTAAGAGGAGTATTATTTTGACTGGAAGTACGGATAATGAAGGGGGAATTTTATCTTTTTCTCAGTGTTCTTATATTTTGACTGTCTAACAAGTTAGAAAATAAAATTATTTTGTTTGAATATACTTTGGCCTAATATTCTTGACTAGTAAACAAAAGAAACTTGACTTCCGTGACTAACCCCCGTTATTCTTCCTTTGATTATTCTTTTATTCTTTGGCTCCTTGACTTGGACGTTGCTTTTATTTTTGCATTTTCTAAACTACTTTCGATCATTGATAAATAGGTGAATTACTAACTGTGTATTATCGAGAGATGTGATGAGATAGATGAGATTTTTTGTTTCTTAAGCAGATGTTTCAAATTCGAGACTAGGCAATGGAAAAATCTCTTATAGATACCACTAGCTTCCCCTTTACGGGACCCTACATGACAAGAATTTGAATTTATCGGGTTAGTGAATTTCAAATAACAATTTATTTATTTTTTTTAAAAAGGTAACTTTGTCCGTATTAAATATCTTAAATAAATAAAAAACACGTGATCAATAAGGGAACCTCTAAAGTCAAAATAGTACAACATTAGAAATACTCGAATAGAAAACTTTTACAGTGACAACATTTCTTGTACCTATAAAAACAACTCTTCTTTATTTCCCCAGATAACATTGTTCTTGTACAAAAAATGGGAGCTATCACTAAACTTTACCTTCATTTCAAGGAACTCATCACCACTTTCTCTTGTTCATATTTTCCTGAAGCATTAAAATTCATCATATTGGCAACTTTTGTTTTCTTGAATTCATACAGACAAAGACAACTCGAAAGAAACAGGTACAAGGAAAATATAGATGGGATGAGCTCCAAATTTGTTTACAGAAGAATTAACTATTTAATTAGAGATGAAGAGCCACTTGAATGTGCTATTTGTTTATCAGAATTCAAGTATGGAGATAAAGGGAGAAAGCTTGAAGGTTGTAATCATATGTTCCATGAAAGTTGTTTGGAAAAATGGCTAATGCATGGGAAGGGGCAATCTACTTGTCCGCTTTGTCGAAATGTTGTAATATCTGAAAATGTGTTTGAGAAATTTAGGAAAGTTGAAAATGAAGGAAGAAGAAATAATACTTTTGAGGAAGAGTTGGCTATATTGTTGTTATCTAGGTTGAGTAGCACTAGTTGTTGTTGCTAAAGGTGTTAAGGTCACAAGTTTGACTAATTTTACTATTTTTACAGCTAATTTTTTCATTAAAATAGTTCAAGCATGTTCTGTTTGTGAGACTGATGTAAGAATCGTGCCCTATGATCGACCACAGGGGCGGTAGGCCCAATGAGGTTCGCGCCAATTTTTTGAAAAAGTGATCCGTTTCTACGTGGTAAAGTGGTCCGACTTCCACAGAGTTTATGGTATTCCACAACTTATATATCCACGGCTTTCCTTCATAATTATGTATTCTTGTAAATACATCTTTGACTAAATAAATAGAGTGGCGACGATCGTGGTTTTCTTTCCCTTGAGGGTTTCCACGTTATAAAATGTTTATTCTTCTTTTCGTTATTATTGCTCGAATTCTCGTTGTCGTATAGCAGTGCAAATACATGTGTTGTTATAGAAAAGTATTGAAAGTATATAATAGTTTATTGGGAAAAGGGTCAAATATACCCCTCTACTTTGTTTTATTAGTTAAATATACCCTTCGTTAGGAAAAGTTAACAAAAATACCCCTGCCGTCTTCAAACTTCACACTTATGCCCCTATTTGGATGGAAATCCCCAAATCCTCTCAAATTACCCAATTTCAAAAAAAATTACCCACTTTTTTTGTTGACCCGCCCCGCCCCGCACCGTCCGACCCGCCTATCATCATCATCAAGCTCTAGTTTCATCTTCTTCCATGGAGAAAAAAAAAAAGAAAAAAGCAAGAACACACCCAAATGATAAAATCCCTCACCTCAAATTTAATCTTTATATCCAACTCCAAATATTGGTGCACCCAGAACTTGAGGGGACACATTCTCTATTTACGTTTGAAGGAAGCACCTCGTAGCTTCATTAATGCACTCATTACGCACAATGCCTCCGATTCGTATTCCAAGATGCAACAACATTTAACTAAACAATGCCAAGGTAGCATTCTTGACAAGCGACCTCAAATTGTCTTTGGGAAACAAGGATAGTAGTACCTTGAAACTTGATGATATGCCTAATTTACAAGATCTTTCTCTGCTATCTTTTCAGAAAAGTCTTGAGCTTTTTCCTTGTTAAGTACTTTTAACTTAGCCAGATAATATTGCGTTTGTTCATCTAAGAATTGGCCAATTTTGAAGAGGCTACCTATGCTTGTCATTGTTTCGAAGTTGGGAATATAATACATTATGATGTACATGGACATAGAAGGAGAGATCTTTGAATGAGAGGAGCCAGTCTAATTCTGGATTATGCTACTATCAAATTAACTGCTCACATATACACATATGAGATTTATTCATTTCATAAAAATAATTGTCTGTTCAACCAAATGGCTAGTTCACATATAGACAAATGAGATATTTTCATCTTACAAAAAACAACTCTGTTCACTAAATTTTACGCAAGCGTGAGCAAATACACTATAGTTTCTAAATATCGGGCGAATTCTTCTATTATAGTAAATGTTTCATGATGTGAGTTGTGCTGCGAGTTGGATTTAAGAACTCGAACGGACTTTTCAACCACTTGCGAGAGAATTTTCAAATCTATTTAGTATGGAGATTTTGGCACAAGAAGGCAAACTTGTCATTGTATCGCAATTTTTAGCTGCGGCCGATAAGAAGTTGTACATAATGCTTTGTGATCATCAGGAGTAACTGAACGGAATTCAATCAACATCATCGTCACGCCCATCTTTGCCTCTGTCTAATTAAGTAAACGTGATAAATAAACCCAATGTTTGCCAGGTCTTAAGACAGATTGTTGCAGTAAAAGCACATGGTATTAGGGCAACTATATACTTGGATGAGAGAGAATCTGAATGGTGCAAAAATGAAATGAATTAGGCATTTCATAAAGATGTCGAGAAAAATTGTTAATAACGAAAAAATATAAAACAGTAAAAAAAATAAAAATAAAAAGGAGTGAGAATAACAATTTAAGTAGCAGGTTAGATCATCACTAGAAGAGAAAAAAAAAAAACTAACTCAAGTTAGTTATAACTATGAACTAAAATAAATAGAAAACACATTCAAACTCAAAGACAGATTCAACACCTTAAGATGTATAGTTTAAACTTCTCTTATAAACCATGTATAGTTGGATTTAAAGATGAAATTTGAAGTGTGTTTTGAAATTTTATCATTTGGGTGTGTTCTTGCTTTTTTTGTTTTTTCTCCATGGAAGAAGATAAAGCTAGAGCTTGATGATGATGATAGGTGGGTCGGGCGGGGTGGGTCAACAAAAAAAGTGGGTAATTTTTTTTTTTTGTTTTGAAATTGGGTAATTTGAGAGGATTTGGGGATTTCCATCCAAATAGGGGCATAAGTGTGAAGTTTGAAGACGGCAGGGGTATTTTTGTTAACTTTCACTAACGAAGGGTATATTTAACTAATAAAATAAAGTAGAGGGGTATATTTGACCCTTTTCCCTAGTTTATTTATGGTACAATTATAATTATGGTAATGTAGGAGTTATAGTTCTATTGGAATAGGGTTACCTTGTTAGATTAGGAGAAATAAGACCTTACTTCTATATAAAGAGGTCATTATGATGAATACAAAGCAGAAAGAATTCTCCCATTATTCTTGTCTCTCTAAATTCTCGTCTCTCGATTTTAACAAAAAGTTTGACTATACATGCAGTGGTGAACATATATGACGAAGCCTCTTATCGCACTACAAAAAAGGGGGTAATTTGTGGAGGTTGAAAGTAGCAGTTCGCGGAGGTTTTAGCTAGCCTCCACTATTTGCTAGAGGAGCTTAAAACCTCCGCGAATTACAACCTTCAACCTTCACAGACTATTCATTTTTTTTTTTTTTGTGGTGGATTTATTGGATTCTGTGATGGACTCAAATCACTTCAATGGTTGATATGTACTTATTATGGATTGTGAGCCCTCAATGAGAAGACCATTAAATCGTAACTCTAAGATACCTAAGGTTGGGCATAATATGGTTCAAACCGAAAAAACCGATCGAACCAAACCGAAGTTAATTTCGGTTTCGATTTTTTGGTTTATTCAGTCCGGTTCGATTTAAATTTATAAGATTTCAACAATTCGGTTCGGTTTTCGGTTTATGCAAAATTTAATTCGGTTAAACCGAATTTTAACAAGCCACTTTTTTCTTGAAACACACACACACACACATATATATATATATAT
Source organism: Lycium ferocissimum (assembly GCF_029784015.1). Lineage (NCBI taxonomy): Eukaryota > Viridiplantae > Streptophyta > Magnoliopsida > Solanales > Solanaceae > Lycium > Lycium ferocissimum. The sequence goes on along the minus strand of NC_081353.1, from coordinate 45,921,158 downwards.
ATTGTACCTAAATTCTATAATTCCTTGTAGATTTTTAATAAATTTCCTCAACAATGTATCTAAGAACACCAATTAGCATCTTTTATTGTGACAATGAGTGTTATCTTAGTAATATTAATATTGCAAATTGTGAATAAAAAACTCTTCTTGGTTAGTGGTAGGAAGATGTGATACAACAAAGTTTGACACGTAGGAACTACTTATAATCTCCATTCCCTCTGTCATATCTCTTGGATTGTAGAGAAGATGTTGGCTGATAAAGAAGAAATACTAGTAATAGAGGACTTAAGTGAAATGTGAGGAAAAGTTCTGTCACTGCATCAATTTGTATTTTGGTTGATGAAGTGATTATTATGTAGTCAACAGTACACTTTTCTACTGTCTCACACCGAGCTCTAGGTTTTTCTGGAATGATGAAGTATTGGCTTGATGCTTAACTATGTCATCCATATCTAAACCGAAGAAACCGACCGAATAAACCGAACCGAAATTGCAAAAACTGAATTGAACCGAAGTTCGGTTTCGGTTCTCATTTTTTACAAACCGAACCGAATTTGTGAAACCGAAGCAAACTGACCGAACACCTAGCCCTAAAGATACCACACGATCAAGAGGGGAAAAAAACTCCTAGTAAATCTTCTCTATGGTGTTACCCTTACATTCTACTCTTTCTATATTCTAAAATTAAAAATAGAAGAAACGAAAAGGCCATTTTTGTTCCACTTCTAACATTGGAAACTGCCTTATCAAAACTATCATACAACTAATGATAAAGAAGAAATAAATGAAGACTGGCCTATCAACCCTCTATTGAGACATTTTGCCTTCACGAATTAATTTACATAATTTACTCCTTTAGTCCTATTCTCACCTATATGGCTTTCTTAATTTATTAGGTATGGTATCTTATCTCTCTTTTAGGGTGTTTCTAATTTATGCAATAATCTTAATTTTTTATAAATTAATTTACATAATTTATGTTAAAGCTAGTTAATGATTGAAGCTAGCTAAGTTGGTGTGAATGAGAAATGGAGGGAAAAAAAACAATGGAAGGAAAATGAAGTTTAAAGCAAAGTTCTTTTGAAAAGGAGCTTTGTACCACATTGGTGGTAGAAAGGAAAAGTTATGTGCTTATATTAAAAAACACTTCTTCTAGCTCTTAAAGGGTTGAGAAGAGGGACTCCCCTTGCGCTGTCATCGTCGCTCGGCTCGGATTTGGATTTGGTCAAATGATTTGATTTATTTAACTTCAATCTTCATTTTTACGAAATTATTTTTTTGGCAAGGCCTTTCCGAATAGTCACCAAACCTGTTCTGAACAGGTATTTTTCGCGGCTATATAAACTGAGGTGAGGCAATGCCTCATTTTTCAACTACTGACAATTTTTCTGCATTGCATATTCTGCATTCTTCTTGTCTAAAATAAAACTATCCAGTCTCTGTGTGTGGTTTGTTGCCTGATTTGAGTTCGTCGAAGTCGTAGGCATTTGAGGTACCGCTACTCCTGTGACAGGTATATCCGTTTTATCCTGGGAGGAAGTAATCCATAACCTCGGGTATAGTGAGGGGATTAAATTCCTTAAGGACACACAATGAATTCTGTGGTCTCGGATATTTCTTTGTTTCTGAAATTTTTCCAACTTTACACAGTTTCTGTTTTTTTCTACTTTCTGGTTTTTTCCAGTTTCTGGTTGCTGTTTCCTACGGTTCTGAACACAGTTTTACCAACAATTTACTCCTACAGTCCTATTCTCACTTATGGCAAAAATGGCTTTCTTTCATGAATCATGTAAAGAATTGTATATTCTCTTCTTTACTGTTATCAAACAAAGAGACTTTCCCAGTTTTTGAAAATAATCTTTTCATTCAAAGTTGGTGTTCGTTTAAGCTTCTGAAAAGCATCATAACTATTTGTTTGCAATTTTTGATGTTGTAGCTTGGCGTAACTCTTTAAAAAAATATTCTTCTACTCATAGGACAGCCGCAAAACTTTCAAAAAAGAGCTAGAGCAACAAAAGAATTTCTAGAAAAAAAATATGAAATCCTAAATTCCAGTATATTTTAAGAAGAAACAAGTCAACTTTGTCGCCAGAAGATAATTCTTAAAAATCAGTGATGAGAAGGAGATAAGTACAACTGAAGTAACCCCATCTGAATTATTTCACCTACTAATGTGACTTATTAGTTGTTCCTAATACTAACATTATAAAATTGAAATTAGCAGGCGTTACCTCACATTTTCTTACACTATCATGATATTTTAATTTATTACATATGTAATGTAAGAACTATATTCATGGCGTCACTAATGTCTTTCTAGACTCTCGTAATGACCTACTTAAAGCTGCAATTGGTGCATATAGACTTTATAAGTGTACTATGGCCAATTTTAGAATTAGAAAAAAGAAGTCAGGGATTGGTTGATGTCAGGAGCAAATGACGAATCTCGCAGTTATGAACAGATTCAACATTTATTCCTTATTACTTTTGTGAGCTTAGAGGCTATGGATGAGACCCTCAATCGTGCTGGGCAAGCCTAGTCTGTTTCTGCCAGATGGTTACTCTGTAATTATTCTTTTATCTATAATAAAATGAAATTTTAAATTTAAAAAAAAAAGATATGTAAAAGTTACCAATTATGTGTAATTGTCTTTTAAATGACCTTAATATCCGGTTAAAAAATACTAGGAGAATTTTGACTGGATTTCTCTCTTGATTTCACGACCTCATGACTATCATTTCTTCCGTTCATGGTTGTTGGAAAAATATCAAAACAAAGCCCCAAGCCAAGAGGAGGTGGTGGAGTTTCTTCCCCAAGGCAGGGGCAGATGCACATGGTGTTAAGCGATGTTATCAGATACCGCTTCGTAGAAAAAATATTAATGTATAGACAATAAGAGAAAAAGAAAATATTGGTTATAAATGAATGCAGTGACACCACTTTTGCCAAAATAGGAGCAATTGAACCATACCATCGACCATACTTATTTGAACCATTCTATAATAGGATATTCAAGCAAACTAAAATCTCTTCACTTTAAATAAAACCATTCATTCTTCTCTACCATTTGTAATTTATTGAGTAAACAATACATTATGCCGGCTGCTATTGCCATTATAAGTTCTTTCAGTTTTGTTTTTTTCTTCTTTTTAACATCGACTAAATGAGTTATTTAATGTCTTATATTGAAAAAAAAAAAACATTTAAAACTATTTCTAATAAGGCTATTAAGAAAACATTTCAAAAGCAGAAAACTCGTCGGAAAGTTGTACTCAATAATCATGACTTCTGTTTATTTAAAATATAAAATGTTAGTAGGGATTTGTTCCCTTTTTAAAAGGTGCATACACCACTATCTTAAGGAGCTGCCTTTTAAGATTTTCAAATTGGCCCAAGTGCTAACGAAAGCCTCTGGCACGAGTTTTGGAAAATGTAAATTTTAATAGGAAGCGCTTTACCTTCCTTAGTGGGTTTATCCAGCATGATGTTGGATTTGTCGGACCAATAAATTTCGACTTTTTGAGTATCAAATACTCCCTCCGTTCCACTTTAAGTGTCTTATTTTTATTTTTTGTCTGTCTCAAAAAAAATGTTTCTTTCTATATTTAGTAAGTTTTGAAAAGTTTTAGACCACGAGATTTAAAGAACTACACACATATTTAATTTAAGACTACAAAATTCAAAAGGCTTTCTTTATTTCTTAAACTCCATATCCAATCAAACTCAGATACATTGGGATGGAGGGAGTAGTTTTTTAAAAGAAGGGTCTAAGTTGTAACATGGTCAGAGTTTAGGAAAGGAAAATACTTGGTCTCCAAGTACATGGACTTTAGTCAGCAGGCTGACTGGCTTTTCATTATTATTCTCCCATTTTCACGTAATGGCCAGGAAGCTGCCAAATCTGAACACTAATGATGACAAGATCACAGTTTCCTTGCTTCCCAATATAAGCCCACACAAGTATAGTATAAATAATACCGGAATCAATAAATGTCACAACGTCAATATTAGTTAGTACTTCTGTTGGTTGAAAACAGAGAGGTCCATGGCACAAATTGCTGAAATTCATGTAATGCAGAAACTTCATAAGGAGAAAATGAAGACAACCAAAATTGAAACAACCAACAAGAAACTGGTTGTTGAGGAAGATAACAAGACTTATGGTTCAGGGAAGTGTTATTCTTGGTTAGGGAAGAAAGTCAGTTGTGCTACTAGACAATTGCTTAGGTGTGCAGGTAGCAATCATGCAATATGTGATTATAAAGATACATAATAGTAGCCGAGAATGGCTTTAATTGTATTGAGTTAGCAAATGTAATAATTTTCTTGTAATGATTGTCTACTAGCGTTGTTTGATTGTAAAAGAGATCCTTAATTTTGATTTTTGTATAAAACAAAATCCCTTTCTTATCAATTTCACATCAAGTCAGTACTTTTCTCGTTTATATTTTTATTTTACTTCTTATTATCCTAGAACTTCACTCTCTGCAATAATATATCTATATAGAATAGGAGAGGCAAAAACATAATACGATGACAAGTGTCATCACCAGAAAATTCCTATTTCAAAAAAGAAAAATGAAAAGGCAAAAGGAATAAAAAGAAAAGGCAAAAAGAGAAAAAGAAATATTAAGAAAAACTAACTTAGCACTAGCCACTAAACACACAAACACACACACATATGCACGATTTAAACTTTTAAAAAAATTAAATTTTAAAATTCAATAAATACACTTTTTTTGCCTCCTTTTTTTTTTTTTTTTTTTGTAGCAAATTATATTTACCCAATTTTTTGAGGACTTTAAGGCTTGATTTAAGGGATGTATCCCTTATTTTTTTTTGTTATAAGTGACATAATAATTAGGATAAAAAATAAAAATAATACTGTTATTATAAATTTTCGGAATTTTTCATGAAATTTTTCATGAGATTAAAAAAAACCATGTTTGCAGAATTTTAGTGCAAAAGTTTCAGTTTTCAGGCCCATTTTGTTTTCTACTCTTTGGTTCTTCATTATACTCTCAGGTGTATATATATATATATATATGAGTAAAAAAATGATGTAAAATGAGTTCATCAATGTTGGGCAACTATCGGTGCCACCGCTTTTCGTGTTACTCTTCTTTTTGCCAAAATGGGTTGTTTGTTACTCTAATTTCTCGTGTTATAACTTTGATTTCATGTTAATTAGCTTTTGAAAGTGGTTTGTTATAAATACATATATTTTTTTTACATTGCTTTCGATAGCTCTTTTACCCAGTTATTGCATTTGGTTATATAGAAAAATAGATTCCTTCTTTTCTAAAATAAGTTTTTCTGCATTTTGTTGTCTATTTCAGAGAGAGGAAATACAAATTGGTTATACTTTGCTTGATGATAGTTTAGTGTCAAAACTTTTAATATTACATGGGATGTTCAATATTCTGAATAGAACAAAAGATTTTATCTAAATTCTGATATGTATGAGAATTGAGAAGTTATCTACAATTGCAATTTTGGTGTTTCAATATGCACATATCTTATTTTTATTTATTATTCTTACATTTTGAATTTAGTGTATCTTTAAAAAATATAGATTTTCTTTTGAATTTGGTAACAAAAAGAGTATACGTAAATGATTTGAATTGAAATCTTTATCAATTCGACCTTTTACCATTTGAATTGAAAATTAAAATTTTAAAATTAAATGTTGTTAGTTGTTTTTGTTGAATGGAAAATCAACATTTTGTGAATGTTCAATTGATTTAACACGAGAAAAACACGTTTCTCGGCTCCCCCTTATAGCAAAAAAATTTTCAACTAAAAACACGTTTTCTGGGCCTCCTTTTTTGTAGCAATTAAAACACAACTTTTTTTTTTTTTTTGGAAAATAACCTTCTATGACTATTTAGGAAAAATAATTACCCGAAATAAAATTACCCAAAATGGCCCAATTTGTGCTCCTCACTTCAAAAGCCTGTTGTATATTTGTACCCTCACTACAATTGAAAAAATATTATATATTATTGTATACAATTGAATTTTCTTGGATATAAACACCTCTTATACATTTTTATACATTATTATAAACTTTTATACAAGGTTGATACATTGTCTTCTCTAGATATATAAAGTTGTATATTGTTGTATATTGTGAAAAAGTGGCTATATGGGGTGTAATTTAAAAATAGGGCTACGCAAATGTAATTTTGTATGCTAGATTGTACATTACTGAAATTTTCCCTTTTTTTCACTTTATTAAATTGGTATTTATCCAAATTAATATCCTAATCAGTTTAAGTTTTTGAACTTGAAATAACTTATAACTGTACTGCACAATTAAAATTTATCATTATCAAGACACAATCACTTTTAAAACATAATAAACTTCAAATACGTACATAGAAACATTATCTTGAATTGAATTTCAAATGTTTCATGAGCAGCGGCAGTGCAGTGTAGAGATCTAAAATTCAGAATGAATTATTTTGCAAAGAAAAGTAAGTTTAGATGGCCTTAGGCTGTGCATTTTGCTTCAAATTTCAGTATTTAATGTGGATAAAATCAAGTTAAGCTCTTAACTTTTGAAGGTTCATGAGCAGTATGTGACTCCATCAAGGAGAAAGCTACAGTTTTAGAAAAAAAGATAGCCTTTTGAGCAGCAACCGGTGAGTAAGCATTTTGTAGCACCTCTAATCACTCAATTTCCTCTTCTATTGACCTTAGTTCTTTCTCTCTTTTTTGTCGGTTGAAGTCAATAATACATTATAAACTTCATTATTTAAGTATACATATGTGTGGATAATACTTAATTGAATTGGATAATACTGGAATTTTAATAGAGAAAGTTGAAAATAAATAAAAGATTGAAAAATAAAAATAAATGCCAAGAAACAAAATAAAATCATAAAACATAATTAAATCTCTCATATAGGAAACTTAAATAATTCTTATTGCATATAATACTACACTTAAAATTATTTAAAATATTAATAGATTTTATGATAAAATTAAAAATTAAAAAAATTAAAAACTTCTCTATTTATACTATGAACAATTTGGAATCACATTAATACATAACCTTTTTTGGATCATAGGTAAATCACTTACTGGGACAACCTAATTAAAATATTTTAGTAGAAAAAAAAATGTTTGCATAGGAGAGTTAGAGAAAACAATTTGACTTAATTTAAAAGATAAGATAAAGAGAAATTACCAAAATTATTATTATTAACAAATTTAAATAATAGATTTCGAGAAATAAAATAAAGATTTACAAATTAAAAAAATCATAGATAAGAAAAATTTTATTATCTATATTATAATAAATGAGAAATAATGAGCAATAATATAAGTCAAATGAAAAAACTAATAAATATCAAAATAAGTCCCCTTATGTAAATGTATAGTTGCGTGTGATGTTAAGGTAGCCTTTCATGAAAAAAAACAAAAAACAAAATCATCCACATTTAATGTTTATACTAAATCATACTAATTTACTATGGTTAAGTTAGGAAACAATGTGTGATTAATTTATGTTCAGTGATAAGCATGTATATGAAGACATGTGTATTGTATTTCGTAGTTTGATTAACAATGGCAAGTTACTATCTTCGATTTCATATATTTTTTTTTATTTAGGATACATTGTTTTGGAGCAAACTCGTTGTTACAATTTTATTAAAAAAGCTAAATTTAATGTGCTCAATCAAACAAATAAGATAATAATTTTACATAACTAATTTTTTTTTAACGACCGCGCATCACGCCGGTACGAACACTAGTTCTCCATAGTTCAAACATTAATTAGTTTTACACTCCAACTTCACCAATTTACACAATGTATGCAAATAGCATACCACCATGAGACCTCACTATGGATGCCATTGGTTAGCTCATTCATAACTAAGATAAACAAATTAGTAAGAAACAGGCCTCTTGAAAATATTTCATGGATGCTTCTCTCATGCGTCGACTCTGTTGGTCACTTACTCACTTCTGCCTCGGTAAAATCCTATGTGATTGTGATCCTCGTCTGGTTTAGGTCATGTCAATGAAGTAGTAGAAACTAAATGTTGTAGAAAATTGAATAAAACTATAGAGTGCACACCTGAAATGAAACTTAAAATTTGCAGCTTCAACTCGCATACCACGAAGCCACGCTATACGAGCAAATGTTGTGTACTCTTATCTCAAATTATTGTCGTTTTTTGTTGTACACGCCATTAAGAAAGTATTAATTAGGAGGGATATTTGATTAACTTTACCTTATTTATGTCTAAATTTTAATCTCTCTCCATTAAATGTTTACTTTATTTACGTGTTATTTTCATTAATGACAAAATTCTATTAAGGATAAAATGGGGAAAAAAGTAATTAATTGAGCCTTGAACTTCTAAAACGACAAATAATTTGACACGATTATTTTTAGTAACCACGATGAATAATTTGAGACAGAGGGAGTAGGAAACTGAATATAGTCATTGACTGGACCATAACTTTCGGTTACTCTGTAAAATTTCATCAAAGATATCTTCTAGATGAACAAGGACAAAAGTGTTATTGTTGGATTCCCTTGATCATATAAAAAATTATGTAGTTCTAATATCTCATTTCCCACCTTTTTTTCTTTTCAAGTTCTCTACCATATGTATTAGGTAGTATGTGTGTGTGTGTGTGTATGTGTGTGAAATCTGTAACATCAGTTACTAAGGTAAGCAACATTTCTTGTGGCTTCCAATCCAATAATGAGCAAAAGACGAAGAACTTGCTGCTCTATATCTTACCTCTTTTTCCCCATAGCTTCACCTTCTAGTTTTCTACCAGCACAGATGTCTCCTCTATGTCTAGTTCGAGGTACAGGTACCCTCTTGCTGAGTCTAAGTCGTGACATCAAGTGTGTTAGTATTCGCTTAAGTTCCTCATCTTTTTCATGTATCAAATCCTGATCTTTTATTTGCTTAAGTGAGACAAATGCACCATAGATCTATAGATAGATACACAGAGAACACATCTGTCACATGTCAACTGCCAGAATAAGGGCAAGCTTGTCTCCTAAAACTACAGTATGAGAAGGAAAATCATATCCAACATATATAGGAGATGACTGAAAGAACATAGCTTGATGCCAAGTGCATTTGAGCATCACTAAGGCAAACCACAGACAGATTTTCAAGTGACAACCATAAAATCCCAAACTAAATGAAACCAAACCAAACTATGATCTATTTAGTAGATTTCTGCTGCTTATGTTTGTTTCTTTCTTCAGTCCCTCCACCCCCCCCCCCCCCCCCCCCACCAACCCCAAACCCCCGCACAAAGCTCCTAAAAGTAGTGCATCAACTCCCTTTCTGCCTTCTAGCAGGTATACCAAGAGACTATATACATGGTATCCCTCCATTCTGAATCAAAAAGTCAGAGCACAATGATATCTTATTTTCAAACTCTTCACTTTTTTATATCTTTTTCTTTGTCGCTAACTTTAACTTTTAGGATACTTCTTAATTCATCCAAAAAACTCTCCTACTGAAAATTATACAGAACCATGAAATATAACCAAAGTGGGAACAATTCCATTACTGGTCAAACGAATTATAAGATTGTACATGTTGTACATGCACACCCGCCGTTGATAGGGGAATTCTCCTCCAGCTTATCTGTGACAAACGTTCAAAGAAAAATCAATCAGTAGGCTTTCATAAGAAACAAAATGAAAAAGAAAGCTCAAATCCTTATTATATATTACTAAAAATAAAGCTCAAATCCTTATCATATACTCCCTCCGTCCCAAAAATATTGTCTTAGTTTGACTTGCACGAAGTTTAAGAAATAAAGGAAGACTTTTGAAATGTGTCGTCCAAAATAAGCATTAGACATTTATGTGGCTGTAAATCATCTCATAAAGTTAAACAATCTTTTTGGGACGGATGGAGTACTACGATAAAATATAGCTTTTCATATTTACGCTCTTTGTCTGTCAAAACTATATGACAAGGTAAGACTCGCTTTGCCACTCTAAACACTAAAGGCTCGTTTGGTTGGGAAATAACCTATCACGGATAACTAATCCAAGGATAAGTTATCCCGTGATTAGTTATTCCACCCTCAATGTGGGATAAAATAAGGCTACAATCCCGAGATTAGTTATTCCGGATATTCCAACCAAACATGGGATAAGGAGGCACTAAAATTTTATCCCGGGACTATTTTTGCTTATCCTTCACACCAAACGACCCCTAAAGTATTTCAAAGGGAAAGCTTCACAGACACGTTAATATGGAACTGACCCCCATATGATGATGGTAATTGGAAAACACTAAACACTAAGCTGTTTAAATACATCTCTCTTCTTTTTTTTTTTTTCTAACCTGTCAAAGCTATAAACCAGGCAAGACTGACTTTGCCAGTCCAAATGCTCCTAAGTATTTCAAAAGGAACAAAGCTTCACAGACATGTAAATATGGAACTTACCGGATGGCAAGTTGAAAGCACTAAACACTAAGCTGTTTCAATGCATGTACTATCTAAAAAATGTATACTGTAAACAGACCTCAAATAAGACACATTTCTGACTTCTCTTAATTATCAGAAAAGAAAAGAATTCCTTTGTACTTGGGTGCGAGATAGGGGAGAGGTGTGAGAGCTAGTGAATTTGGAGAAAGTACCAAAAGAATAGAATTGGAGCCGTCATCCAGCAGTTAGACAAGCTAAAAGAATTTCTACTTCCTAAAAAGTTAGTATCCTTTATTTAAGTGTTCTTTCTTGCATGTGAACAGGAATTTTTAATCTTTAATCTCTAATACTCCAAAAACAACAGAAAAATGCATTGGAGCATTCACTGTACACTGAACCATGACCAATGAGCTAGAAGCTATGTTGCTCGGACCCTCCAAAAATGCTTCCGGAAACGTGTCGATCCTCTAAAAAGCATAGCTTTTGTAGGATCCGACACACACCCAGTGGTATTTTTGAAGAGTCCGGGCAACATATGCTAGTAGTACAAAATATTGCACTTACTGTTGTTTTTGTCGTTATTGGGGGGCTTTACAACAACATGCATAGTGATGACACCTCCTGGAACTTCAGCGACTGGAAGTATGGATTCACCAAGAGTTTTACTATTTTCAAGAATGCTTCCGGCATTAATAAGCTTCACGTCGTTTGTTGTCCTTGGCCCATTATCTTTATCTGCCACAGTAAGATCTTCTGTTAGCTGGGTTATAGCTTGTCAAAAGAGTATCCAAATTATGAGCAGCAAATGTGTGGTTGCAGATTCAGGCATCTTGGGAAAGAAAACATATGAGAGCTCACTGAAAAAAATTTCTTGACATGAAAAAAAGAAAATAGTAGCACTATATGACATGCACCTCTTGCAAGCCTTTGAGATACACCTTAGAATAAAGGTGAAAGGGATCAATAAATGATACCGTCTAACCCAACAATTATACATTTTAGTGACAAATAAATAATAGGTAGATGAAGCTCAATTTTCATCCTTTTTCGATTACTGGCTGACAATTGATGCAGATTATATACAAGAAGATTTGGAAAACGCAAGACACGTTCAAAGTTCTAGGACTAGTATTCATTTTGTCATAGGGAATATTAGTCCTTGAAGTTGGCTAAGCTCATTTGCTCCATAAGTGTCTTCGCATTTAGGTTTTCAAGTCTTGCGTGCTCTTTTGATGGGTGGCTGCTTATGTTGTTTCAGGCCCGGGCAGGTCCCTGCTGGGCCCTGATCTAGAGCATGTGTTAAAGCACATTGAAAAACGATATTGTCAAAAGTTGACAAGTTAAAGTTTCCATTACTCATAAAAATGAAGCATCCCTTTGAGCCAGAGATGATGGGGTATATTTACGTTGCTCTACGTTTTCAAATTTTGTAGCGTCTTTTAAATATTCGATATTATTTTATGCATTGAGTTGCTCCAACACCACTTGTGTGAGCTTGTTAACATTGTCGGTTCCATACTTTAATAAAGGAGAATGGTTACGGTAGTTGATGTCCAGCGTAAAAGTAGTTAATTCATGACAAATACTCACCTAGTCACACTTTACATGGGTTTGAATAATGAAATGAAATGGGTCCAAATGGATAGTGAGAATTCAAACTTATTGCAGCTTAGTTATTGTTGTTGTTTCTTCTCTGCTGTGTCACTTTCTCATAATGTAGGCAGCTTATGAACAGCACTAGAGCAGAACTACTCTCTTCATACCAGCCATATTAATCCCATAAAATACCTCTCATTTGCCCGTTCATTTTCAAACCCAAAAAATCTATTTTAAGTTAAACTTTTCACCGTTTTAGTCTTCCGTGCTCATGCTTATAAGATCCGAAACATAATCTGGTATTACAGCAGGTAAGCACCATGTGGGGAAGCCTTAATGCAATGATCAAACAGATTATCAAAGCGATAAATTGCTATTTGCAGTTACTTGACAAGTTCAGAATTTAAGTAGTACAGGTGTTGAAGCTATTGAGTTGCAAAACTCACAGCAGTCAAATAACTCAATAGTAAGTGAAAAGGAGAATAAAGGCTAGAAAAGATACTCAACATTGAAGAAATAAACTTAACCAACCAGATAAGAGGTGTTGCAGCGAAATAAAATTTAAGTAGCCATGTTGGAGCTATTTAGTTGCAAAACTCATAGCAGTCAGTTAATTTAACAGTGAATTAGGAGAATAAAATTCAAGTGGGTTGAGAATCATGAGGTCTCAGGTTCAAATCCTAGCGGAGTAATACAATAAGTGATTTCTTCTCGTCTGTCCAAGCGTTGGTGGACATAGTTGGCCGGTATCTGTGCAAGTGGGAGATAGCAAGTACTCCCTGGAATTAATGGAGGTAAGCGCAAGCTGCTCCGGATACCAAGGTTTATTCACCAAAAAAAAAAAAATTACTCATGCTGGGCAATATAGTTGCAGTACTCACAGCAACCATGTAATTCAACAGTAAATAAAAATTGAGAAATAGAGTTGGAGAAGATGCTCAACAGACGGAGAAATCAACTAATCTAACTCAAAAAGGTGGTGCTGCAGTGAAACAAAGGATATGCCTCAACCACCATGATTGCTTGGAAAAGGTTTTCTACGTCTTCAAGATGGATGTACCAGAATTTGGTGGAAAGCTCAATCCAGAGATATTTCTGATTGACGATAGACCATGAGGTACCATTTGATCCGTCCAACAATGTCTAATGAGAGCAGGGTTCGATTTGCTAAACTTAAGCTAACTGGACATGGAAAAGAGATTGTGAAATCTATAAATAAGTGCTGTACTGAAAAATATATCATTCTAACCATTTTGCATGAAGGTTTTTTCAATTTCAGTTATTCAAATGGCGATGCAGTTGTAGAACCCAAGGAGTCCCCAGGTAACTAATTTATTATTCCTGCTCTTATCTCCTCTTTTATCTCCTCTATTTATCTAGTTCTAGTAGTTAAATGTCAGAAGTTCTCTTTCCTCCTATTTCTTCCCACTCTAACATACACCCAACTTTCCTTTCCGAAAAGCTTGAGATCTCATTAATTCAGAAGCCATCCTCCATCAGCAACTTTGTCAAACTTCTGGATAATAGACTGCAACTTCTTCCATAGACCTTTTTCTTCCTATATCCATCCTTCAGACTATGATATTCACAAGTAATTTTTGCTTTGTTAGACGAAAATGGTTGGCACAATCCTCTTTGGAACCCACCCTTCCTCGTACTAACATCCCAGTCCCAGTTCTCATCCATTCTTCTTTCTCTCGATGAGAGCTAGTTTTCATCATGTTGAGGCTGGTGAGACAACCCAAGTATCATAGAATGAACAAAATCAGGATTTTTCTAGCAATTCCACTCACAGCAAAAAGAAATTTCTAATGCAGCCCAACTGCAACAAGCTGATGGATAATTGCTTCTGCTATTAGAATTCAGAGGTACCAAGGAAAAAGGTACCTATCCATTTGGTAAGGCTTATCTGGTATAATCAAGATGCAGCAGTGCATTGTTGGTCCAAAAAACTTTCATTCTCGCAAGCTAATTTCAACAGGCAGGTTGCGGTAACAAAAGGGTGAAAAGATAGATTTAAGGTGATCCAACCGGAAACTCTGTTCCTTATACAATAATATAGCTATTGTGTCAGAACAGAAGTCAATGAACCCTGAACACTCAAGCAATTCTTTGTTTTGAACCGCTTTATTATGATTGAAGAAATGAACATGGGCAGGCAGATACTACAATCAACCACTAGTCCTACCACAAATCACAGACTAATGAAGAAACAAAGGAGTGACTGATTGTAGTCTGTGTGGTGAATATAATTAACTAAAAGTGTGCTCTCTCTAACAACTTAACCTTTAAGATAAGATGGTTACACACTTCAACAGCCCGGCACAAAAACGGCAATCAAACACCAAAATACGCAATAAGAATCAGATTATGCAACAAAAGAAGCAACTCCATATAAAAACACAGGAAACAAGCAAATGTAAATTCACATAATCAAGTAACAACAACATACCTAGTGTAATCCCACAAGTGGGGTCTGGAGAGGGTGGTGTGTACGCAGCGTTACCCTTACGAAGGTAGAGAGGTGGTTTCGGATAGACACTCAACTCAAGTCAAGCATATCAAAATCAGTAAGAAAAGTAAATACAGTAGTGAAGAAGCCATGTAGAAAATAATGGAAAAAAAGACCACTAGCAACAACAAATAATACAATAACCGAAGCAAGGAAAACAACATGTAATAATAAAAATCGAAGAATAAGATAGTAGGAGCACATAATAAAGTAGAAGTCAAGAAAATTCACAACCTTTAGGCCACTGTGCAATTAACTTTTCTTTGAGAGATGCCACTGTAGTGCTAGATGCATACTTATTTGGCCCAATATCACTACCATCAGCAAGCCTGAATTTGATCTCAACCAGTTCTTGTACAGCCATTTAACACACTCTCACAATTATCAAATTAACTTCAAATTCTCATCAAATGAATTTCCACTTCAATGAACAATCAAAGGTCAAAGTTTCCTCACTGAATCAAGAAAGCAGAAAAAAATATATCAACAGCAAGCCAGATCAAGTACCTAAAACAAGAAATGAACAAAAGACTTACAATTAAATCCAAAAAAAAAAAAAAAAAAAAAAAAAAGCTTTGCAAACTAAAAAGGTTTTCCTTTTATTTTTTTATTTTTTTTTTAGACCAAAATAACAAGAAACCAGATCAAAATTTCTCATTGTGAGTCTTGAAAGTTTCAAGAATCAAAACTATAGTGACCAAAAATATGAAATTTATATTTTTGATTCAGACTGACTAAAATAACAAGACCCCAGATCACAGTTTCTCAAGAGATTCTAAATTGAATTGGAAATGAAAACTATAGTGGCAAAAAAGTGATGAAATAATTAATACCTAGATGAGCTGAAAGAATAATTCAAGAACTAAATTGGAAATCAAACTGTAGTGACCAAAAAGATGAAAATATTAATTTTGATTCAGACTGACCAAAATAACAAGTATCCAGATCACAATTTTCTCAAAATATTCAAGTAATTGAATTGGAAATTAAAACTATAGTGACAAAAATGATGGAATAACCTAGATGAGCTTAAAGAATGAGAAAATTCTTGTTTCTTTCCTTGTGCTTTATTATTAAATTGCTTGATATAAAGAAAGAAAGAGAGTAATAGAATCTAAAATGGAAGGGTTCAACGTACACATTATTAGAGCCCGTTTGGATTGGCTTTATAATAAAGCTCGTCATTTCAACATTTATGTTAAAAAAAAAGTTGGGGTAATTCAACTTATTTTTTTATTATGTTCGCTTTTGATAAACTAAGTTAAATGGGTCAATTATTTTTTTGAGCTTATTTTAAGACAAAATGACTTTAAACTCGACCAAATTAAACACTCAAAAAATCGAAAACAAATTTTATAAGCCAATCCAAACGGGCTCTTAATCACTCCAATCCAGTTTACTTGTCGTGCTTACTAAAACATAGATAGATTTAATAGCATCCCAATTTAAATACATTTTTTTATCTATCCAAAAAAAAAAAAAACTCTTTCTATATTTAGCAGTTTAACAATTCAAACGTATCTTGTGATATAGAAAGAAAGAGAGTAATATAGAATCTAAAATGGAAGGGTTCAATGTACACATTATTACTCACTCCAATCCAGTTTACTTGTCGTCCTTACTAAAACATAGATAGATTTAATAGCATCCCAATTTAAATACATTTTTTTATCTATCCAAAAAAAAAAAAACTCTTTCTATATTTAGCAAGTTAACAATTCAAACGTATCTTGTGATATAGAAAGAAAGAGAGTAATATAGAATCTAAAATGGAAGGGTTCAATGTACACATTATTACTCACTCCAATCCAGTTTACTTGTCGTGTTTACTAAAAATAGATAGATTTAATACCATCCCAATTTAAGTATTTTCTTTTTTATCTGTCCCAAAAAAGTGCCTCTTTCATACGTGACAAGTTTATAATTATAAGATTCAAATCACTTTTTGTTAGTTTACACATCTTTAATTTGAGACCACAAGATTGAAAAGTCTTTCTTTATTTTTTAAATTTCGTGTCAAATCAAATTAATACACTTAAATAGGGACTGAGGGAGTAGTTCTTATTTTAGAATTGAATAGGAAATCAAAACTATAGTGACCAAAAAGATGAAAATATTAATTTTGATTTAGACTGACCAAAATAACAAGAACCCATATCACAGTTTCTCAAAATATTCTAAATTAAATTGGAAATAAAAACTATATTGACAAAAAAGATGAAATAATTAATACCCAGATGAGCTGAAAGAATGATAAACTTCTTGTTTATTTCCTTGTGTTTTAGTCCTTCCGTTTTAATTTATGTGAACCCATTTGACTAGGCACGTAGTTTAAGAAAGAAGAGAAATTTTTTAAACTTGTGGTGTTAAATGAGTCACATATGATTTGTGTGGCTATAAATCATTTCATATAGGTAAATTGTTTTCAATTATAGAAAGATGTCATTCTTTTTTGCACAGCCTAATAAGGAAATAAGTTCACATAAATTGAAACTGAGGGAATATTAAATTGCTTGAAATAGAAAGAAAGAGATAATAAAGAATCTAAAATGGAAGTACGAATATTATTATTATTATAACTTGAATCTAACTGGAAAATCTAATGATCTGGAAAACGACACTTCTCGCTTGTGTCGCTTGGACATGCAGTAAAACCATTACAACACAGGTAGAGAAAAGGGGGACAATTATAATCACGTCCCTTGAGTTTCGGATATGGAAAAGAGCCTAAAATACTCTTGAATTATTAGAATTGATATAAAAATATCCTTTATCCAGCTTTGAACTCCTAAATACTTTTGCTGTTAACCTATTTGGTCTACTTTACCCTGATTTTTACGGATCATTTCATTTATTACGTGGCAGCCTCTAATGGGATAGCCATATAATTAACTAAAACTAATTAATTCTCAACCCATTTAACCCGATCCACCAACTAAACCCTGACCCGCCCAAATAAATGCCTAACAAACCAAATTGAAAACCCCTCTAACCCATTTCATTACAAATCAAAATAAGGAAAAATTAACTCGCATTAAGTGTTTAAATGGAAAAAATCTGATCTTAAGTTTTTATTGAGCATATTTGTGTTGAAATTTAGTTGAATACTGCAAAAAAATGCTTCTTTAATCTCATGAAACCTCCATAAAACTTGGACATTCATTGATGAACATTGACCTCAATTTGAAAATTTAATTTTGAGATTTGTTGGCAATTTGAACTTCGTATGTTGGAATTTGGTTCTTAAGCTCAAGCATGAGTAAGTACACTTGGAAAAAAAATCCATCAAGGAAGTGAACTGAAGCCACCATTGAAGGAGTTTTTCGAAGCTTGCTTTAAATTTCTAAATCTGTAAATTTGGATGATACTATTTTTAAAGTTGATTGCATGAATAACCATCGAACTAGGGTTTAGAACCTGAAGAAGCAGAAAACTCCATGGAAGTCATTAATGAAGCTTGAAGCTTCAAGTTAGAAGATGGCATGGTGGTGGTAGAGATTCTCTCACACGGGCCGGGTCGACACGGATCATGGATGAATTTTTTTTTATTTTGGGATGGGTTTAAATTTTGGCCAATCAAATCTAGCCACGTAATAAATAAATATTTATTTATTTTATTTTAACGTGGCTGTTGAAAATAAGGACAAAGTAGACTCAATAGGTTAATGACGGGAGTATTTGGGGGCTCAAAGGTGGATGGAGAGCATTTTTGTACCCAATTTTAATAGTTCAAGGGCATTTTAGGCCCTTTTCCGTTTTGGATAAAGCAATTCAACCCAAACTTGAAGGATTCCTAATAGTTTCCTGGTCTCAGGGGTCGTTTGGTATGTGGATGGAATAGACAAAGATACTTTTTTCATCCCATAATAAGTGTCACCTTAGCCAAAAACACGCATATTAAGAAACCAATAATGTAATATGAAGTAATAATCCTTTTGACATTGGGAATCCAACAATACCAAGTTATTATGTGGCTTTTCTAGTCATCATTTAGTTGTTACTTTGGCTTGCAAGTTTTTATCTAAGGGTAGAATTGAAAAAACTTGTCAATTTATGTCTTAGTTTCCTAAGGTGACACTTATTATGAGACAATTTTTTTTGATTAAGGTGACACTTATTATGGAAAGGATGGAGTATTTCATGGGTTGAGATATCTTACGGGATTAGCTACCCCATTACTTTAGTATAAATGGTAGGATAAAATAATTCCAAGACTAATTAACACCCTAATCAAATGCGAAATAACATAATCATGCATCTTATCCTGAGTCTTTATCTCACATACAAAGCGACCCCTTAAATTAAAATGGACAAGAAGTCTTCTATTTAAGAAAGAGTAACAAGTTTTTTTTGGTTTTCCATCCGGTATTCAGTATCCGCATTAGAACCCGATTATATCTGAATTCGCGCGGTGCAAGGCCTATTCTGGGGGAAGCGCTCCCTGCCGATGATATTTTCATAATTTTTTCTTTGGGTCAGATGTGACTCTTTAATGATTAATGTCATGTGAAGTGTAATACATATTTAAAAAAATCCTTAAATTTTCTTATTTATACACAACTCCTACCTTCCCTTCTCCCCCAATTTACGTATAATAACAATAATTACTATTACAGAAATTTCTCTTTAAAATCTATTACAATGGTTTTTGTATTTATAATTTTATATCAATAATAATTTTCGTTGTTTGAATAATTATCGCAATTGGTATTTCTTAGATTTTCCAAAAAAATATTCTTTATTGGTTTTAGAAAAAATCATACTCCAATTCACTTAATTATATTTGGCTATATCAGGGTAACCTTTTTTTTAGTCCAAAAGTTGGACGGTCCTTTCGCCCAAATAGTCTTCAATTTCTTGGGGAAAACAAGAAAAGTGACAAAGTTGAGTAGGATTATGAGAACATAAAGTAAATTTTATACTTCCTTTCTTTACATTTAGGTGTAGATGTTCGGAGTCGATACAACTAATTGTTCATGTAAATTCATCAATAGGAGCCCGTTTGGATGGGCTTAAAATAAGCCACGATGTTCTAAAATTTTATTTAAAAAAAAAAATGTGAGGCTAACTTTTTTTTTTCGCTTATGTTCGTTTTCACTATATGTTCGCTTAGATAAGCTAAGCCAAACGGGCCCAATTATTTTTCGCGCTTATTTTACGACAAAATGACTTTACTACGGCCAACAAACTGCCCAATTATTTTTTGCGCTTATTTTACGCACAAAATGACTTTATTTACTACCTAAACACTCAAAAAGTCGAAACAGCTTTTTTATAACTTATGCCCAATCCAAACAGGCTTTAGATTTATCAAAAATGAAATGAATGATAAAGTTATCCTATTTCAAATAGTTCGTAAGCAATATAAGTTTTCGGACCCCTTTTTCCACCCCTAATGTGATGACCCGCCATGTCATCATGCCACCTAGGCGCCATATGGAACTATTTTTGCCATGTAGGAAGCTTATGTGGATGCTTACATGAAAAGGAGGCTAAATACAAAAGAAGATTCTAGAAAGTATAGATTTCTCATGAAAGACTTTAACCTTATGGCTAATTGCATGGAAAATCCTCAAATATTCTAATGTAGAGATTTCTAGAATAGGGGCTTATTTGTAAATATGTAGGGACTTGTACAATAATTATTATTTACATATTAGTCCCTAGGTGAGTAGTATAAATTGGAGGGTCATTCATTTGTAAACCATCAAGAAAAAAATCAATCAAGCCTTCTATAATAAAACCCTTCCTTCTAGCAAATTTCTCGTCTTATTCACTTACTATTCCCTTAGCGATCTTGAGTGTAGTAATCTAGGCTGACTTGGCATAGCAAGATCGTGAGCAAGTTGTGCAAGAACGTGAGCGAGTTGTCAAATGCCGCACGTGCGCTTAGTTGAAGACTAAGGACGTGACACCTAACCTGCAAACATCGATTCTTTTGCTTTTTGTTTATCTGTTCACATCCAAAACCGGATCAATTCGAATTCTTTTGGGATGTCAAATAGGTGGAAAAGCTCCCTCTATTTTCTTCAAGAAACAGTTCACATTTTGACAAATTGCAACGAATAATATGATGATTAAACGTGTGACACGACTCTGTATCTGAGATTCAATGCTTGACAAATTGATTGGAATATGGAATGGGTGCACGGATGAATCAAATTTTTGTTTAGAAAAGACAGCGAAAGTTTATTGCATGCTATATTCTATAGCAATAATAGGGCAAGGGATTCATATATGGAATGTCGTAACCAGTGGCGGATCCAGGATTTCCACTCAGGGTGTTCAAAAAAAAAAAAAAAAAAAAAGAAGCTAAATATAAATTGTAATTTTTTGCCGAGGGTGTTCAAAAGTTAATATATGCACATAAACACAGAAAATTTACCCTATATATACACTGTAAATTTTTGCCGAGGGTGTTCGGGTGAACACCCTGGCCCCCAAGTAGATCCGCCCCTGGTCGTAACTCGTAAGGAACTAAAATAGGAAGACAATATTTACACTAAATAATATTTTTTTCAGTTTTAATTTATTTTGATATAACTAAACAGTTTGATTCATAACTAAATTTAAGAATTTATGAAGGTTTTGAGATTTATGATTTAAAATAAGTTACGAATATTTGTGGTTGTAAATTATCTCACTGAATGTGAATGAAATTTAAAGTTAGATTATTCCTAAATACGAAATGTATCATTCTTTTTAGGTACATAATAAAAATAAAAATAAAGTTGCATCACGTGAGTTGAGACAGAGGATATATTATTAGCTTATGACAAAGTAAATTTTTTTTTTTTTCTTTTTTTTCCATTAGAGCTGCTCGTGGTACACGAGGTTTTAGAAATTCTTGGTCAGTCATAGATGTCTCGTTTCCTAAAATATTTCATATCAGTCAAATTAAACAAGTTTTATTCATCTTTATTGTTATGGCCCTATGGGTAAAAGAGCCTGTTAAATGTGATTGGGGACCTTTCCGACAATCAAGGATTCGATATATGTGATTCATATGGGATTTATAATTAGACAAGCTTTTTAAGTAAGGATATATGTTTTATATACATATGTTTTATATACATATAGAGAGAGTGATATCATTCATAAAGCTTATAGTATTAGTTATTAGAGAATTTTAATACGTGATAATAAGATCAATTTTCTTATGGGGAGTAATTTAATCTAGTGACATACTGACATTCAATCAAGAATCCATTGGTAGCTATATAAATGACTATTGTTTATCATTATATCCAAGCACGGATCTACAGCCCAGTGAGGGTGTTCACCTGAACACTCTCGGCAAAAAATTACAGTATATATATAGGGTAGATTTTTTGTATTTATATACATATATATGCTTTTGAATACCCTGAACAAATGCAAAAGGTTAGCTTAAGTGATCCAGAGTATTCGAAATTGTCTCTAGCGTCCTAGGTTCGATTCCACGTAACAACATTATTTTTATATTTAGCTTTTGTTGTTTTTTCGAGCCCCCTGAGTAAAAATCCTGGATCCGCCACTGATTATATCCTTATCAGATTATTAATTAATTATCATAAAAGTTATATGTAATTACATTGTACTTCCTCTGTCCACTTTTATTTGTCACGTTTCGTTTCTCAAGAGTCAATTGACTAATCTTCGGAGCTAAATTAAATTAGATTAATTCAATATTTTAAAACTAAAATTTAGATGTTCGGGAACTATATGAAAAATATTGTAAGTTGCAATTCTTCTCATATTAATATGATGAAAAAATACATCTTAAAATATCGTCTAAAAGTTTATACGTATGATTCCATAAGCCGAAACGTGACAAGTATAAGCTGATTTTAGGGAGTAACAACTTAATTGTGAAATATCTTTTGCCTTTTGCCTTATGAATGAACTAGATTGCCCAGGCGAGCTTGAATACCACTTGTAAATAATCCAAGGAGCATGACAGGTATAGGAACTACTAAAGGTACTAAAGAAACAAGAACAACAACTACTAATCCATCAGCTAAGATATTCCCGAAAAGTCGAAAACTAAGTGATAAAGGTTTTGTGAAATCTTCTAAGATGCTAATCAGTAAAAGGATTGGGGTTGGTTGAATGTATTTACTGAAATACCCTAATCCTTTTTTGCTAAGACCCGCATAAAAATATGCTACTGATGTGAGTAAAGCTAAAGCAACCGTCGTATTTATATCATTCGTTGGTGCTGCTAACTCCCCTTGAGGTAACTGGATAATTTTCCACGGTAAAAGGGCTCCTGACCAGTTAGAAACAAAAATAAATAAAAACAGGGTTCCAATAAAGGGAACCCAAGGACCGTATTCTTCTCCAATTTGAGTTTTACTCACGGACCATTTTACAAAAGTGGTTCGACGCTAGGAAAGGCAATCTCATACTTAGTTTAGCCATTTTGTAGGATCAGCCAAAACAACGGAAGCAATACCATCAAGCTAAGTAAACAACATGATTCATACTATTTTCATTCAAATTTGCGGAACAAAGTTGCATAATTACATTCTTGAGCTTTCTAATGAGAAAGATAAAAAAAGAATCAGATTGTTCATGTACACTTTGATAAGCTTATTCCCCAACAATTGCAGCTTAGCGTTTGTTACAAAAGAAATTCACTTATGCTAACACAAGCCCAATATCAGGATTGTCTTCTTAGTTTCTGTACAACTTCCCAACCTGACCACATAAATACAACATGTTAGTATTGGTTCGGCATTCAGCCTATATCAGGAAAAAAGTAACAACACTTCAGGAATTGCTTTACAGATACATGTTGATATCTAGTGGCATAACACTTAAAATCCCCTATAAGGAAGTTTCTAAGAAGAGAAGTGTGCAAAGTTCATTCAATAGGAAGGACACTTACCATATTATAGTCTCTTCCGTCACCATGATTCTATAATAGGGCAGCCCGGTGCACTAAACTCCTACTATGCGCTGGTTTGGGGAAGGACCGGACCACAAAGGTCTATTGAAAATTAAACAATGGCCTATGATTCTGTAATATTGAAAATTAAACAATGTCCTATCAGCATCATAAATATACCACCATAAAGTTGTTCGGAAGCTTTCTCCTATGAAGGCATAGATGTCCTACGGCCGGTTCGAAAATTGCAAGTAATGGCTTTCCTCATACCTACAAAAAGTGGCACATTCAAAAATTCAGTTCTAAATCAACGTGATCATTAAGTTGTTCATTACAGGTAGCTACAACAACTTACTGCAACAATTAAACATGCATAAGTAGTATCTTTGCTAGATTCAGAATAACCATCAGTATGAATCATGAATTGAGCTTAATAATAGATCTTTCCCTGGATAACCTACTGCTTCCTGATATAGATACCTCTCAAATATGTGAACGGCTATTTTGCTGATCGGATAACTGGCCTCAAACTTGTCTCAGAACCACCCGCTGTTCGCAAAACATGAAATATTAACATTAAGTTCAAAATCACTAAACCGCAGTACTAATCTCCTAACGACAGTTTATCTCAACTGATTATAAAGTGAAAATGGTTGTTCAACACAGGGTACTTCTTAAAGAAATTACAAATTAAGACATGGCGAAGGAATTTCTTCTAATCTAATCTTCTTTGGCAACAAAAACATACAATAGGACCAATATAAAGGGGATTTTCCAACAAAGACTATCTTTGGCTGCCTATGGAAATCTCAAACTGTAACCATGCAGCTTGATTAGGGTAAAATGACAATAATGTGTATCTCACGTGCTGAGTTGCATATACAATTAGTGAAGCATCTTTCTTGCGAATGAACTTGTATTTAGATCTGTACATTGCAGTCATTAAGGAAGTTGACTTGTGAGCGAACAAATAATTTCTTCTATCCATCATCAGAAGTGATTTGGGAGGGTCAGTCAACCTTGCAAGCAGTGAAAGAACAAAAATTACTTAGAGAACTAAATTCTTATGAAGTGGTGCTAAACTATGAAAGTATTTAGGGTCCTCTCCTACATCACATCTTTTTCGCTCAAAATATGATTTAGTTGCTTCATAGTTCATACACTACATAGAAGAAAAATAAGAAACTAATTTTTGGTTAGAATGACACATATAGCAAAGATGTCTTGTTTCTATAATAGTTAGTTCAAGAATTGATGTCAGGATGCTGACGAACATACGAAAATATTACCCGACACCAAGCCACAAATGAAAAGTGCAACCCGAGGGTAGAGAACAGTCGCTTCCTATTATGACAAATCATAGTAGTATCCACGCACAACCTGAAACTAATACAAATATGAGCATGGTAACACACATGCTATTAAGAAACACAAAACCCAATTACCTGAGTGAATTTCAGGAAATGCATGATCATGTAGTTTCTTTTTGACATCTTGGCAAATTGCTTCCAATTCAGCCAAAAGCTTGAGGTTCCCAGATCCCTTTTCCATGGCTTTCAACCCTGTAATAACCAAAACTAGAAAACTAAATCTATCTTACGAAACAAGAAAACTGTATAGGCTAACCTTGAAGGGAACATAAACATCTCATTACCATAAAAAGGATGCTACATTCAATTTATTAGTAGAATGCTATGTATGAAATGGTATTTCTACTAGTTGCTGATTGAATCAGTAATGCAAGGAGATAAATTGAATTACTTACAGCTTTGGCCAAAAATTTCCACTTCAGTTCCCTCCTCCAACTTTTCCAACCTCTATTTTTAATATTAATAGAGAAAGTTTCTCATAAATTTGGAATAACTGGATGTAATCACCCAAGCCAGGACCATTTAAAAAGTTTGATGGTCAACTTTGAGTTATTGTCGACTTAGGTACTCAGGCATAAAAGAAAGAAATCAAAGAACATAAGATTGAGACTTATTCAAGAAGAGGCAATAACAAGAACAAGGCTGTAACACCTGCTCTTCCCATTGTAAAGGGCCTCTACGATGTTTTAAGCCTTTTGAGGAGCTAATAATGTACGATTTTGTCTACACTAACATGGGAAACACAATAATCCTAATTAAGGGTCACGTAATAGAACAATAAATTCCATTTTGGTCATAAACTGGTATCTTTAAAAAGGATGAAACTAAGGATATATGTAGCTATCA
This sequence comes from Lycium ferocissimum, assembly GCF_029784015.1. Lineage (NCBI taxonomy): Eukaryota > Viridiplantae > Streptophyta > Magnoliopsida > Solanales > Solanaceae > Lycium > Lycium ferocissimum. Next base: position 45,895,530 of record NC_081353.1, on the reverse strand, counting down.
CGCACCATGGGTGCCAACTTTCCTAAAATTCTTTTATGATCATCACCAAGGGAAGGCAAAGACTACCTCAATATGATGACTAACTCAAGGCTCACTTTCATAACCCAAGGTCACTTTCATCACCTTGGAATTCACCTTCTTACTCCCACCCTCAAAGTTAATCTACATCACATCTCAATTAATTTGATTCAACTTGCTAACATATAACGATCAGTATTCACGTTATTCCAAAAGAATTAGGGAAAAGGATAGTTGTTACATTTCCTTTGCAGGGATCAAAGTGTTGTAACTAATTCTTACACTTGAAGCAATTGTGTTTAAAAATTGATGAAAAATCGATTTCATCAATTAGTGCTGCAATTCCAGATAAGAAAGCCTTACCTGTAGCACTAATGAGATAACAATAACTCTCACGAATCAATTCCCTAGTTCAGTCAATTCCAAAAAGATTACCAACTAAATCATGAATTTTAAGCAATGAAATAGTCCAGTCGTTGATATACACACCATCCATCTTCTAGAGATCCACTAGTAGCACGAATTTAGAGAATCACAAACGCTAGTAGTTAGTGATGAGTTTGTGCATAATACAACTTTACTTATTCTATAGAGATAGAAGGTCTAAATCTAAACTCAACTTACTTCTAGATAGCAGAAGCAATATATATGCAACAAGATATTATTGAGGGAACTAAAGAAGGACTCTAACCTGTCAAAGAACTATACAGTAGAACGAATTTCAAATATTTTTGTTAGAAGCAACATGTGATATCTTGGTGGTGAGGTATTACTTCATTAAGTTCTTGGTTACATGACGATACCTCTCATGTACTATGTTTCTAAGAATTAGCATCAAAATTGGCTATTAGGAGGAATTGAAGTAGAAGAAAAAGTAGGAATTGAAGTAGAAAAAGTATTAGCCATAACCTTAGAAAAAATGCATCTTTGGAAGGTGCTATTTCAAACTGCAAATAATTTAAAAGTGCTGACTCCATTTGCAAAACCTGCATAATGCAGAACGCCTTATGCGACCACAAAGTGTAGAAACTGCAAGGTCATGTGTATTGAAAAAACAAGCTTACCTGCTTCCTGGAGTGAGTTGTGTTTTATATAGCAGAACTCTTACACTTTAGATGCAAAATCTACTCATCATTGCTGCAAACATTATATTTGTCATCCTAACAGCCAGAAAGTCAATCTCTTCGAATGAGATCATCAAGCAAAGCTGCTTGTAGCAACTATAATATTTGCCTATCCATCAGATCATCACATCCAATGTAGTAGCTAATAATCACATAGAAGGTAATACAAAGTAAATGTAATATAGTTCCGGGATGGACTCACCTTCAATAGATTTACACAATGAGTGGAAGCTAGAAAAGGGACTAATTTTCCAACTAACAAACTGGTAGAAACTGGTAGAAACCAAAATAGAAAAGGGACTAATTTTCCACCGGGTGAAGCTAGTAAACTCAGTTATCCTAGTCATGTCACCCTTTTACAACAAACATTTCCACACACATGAATGTTGATTTACAGATTAAAATTAATGTATTTATTTATTTAAAATCGAATTGTGACAGTATCAACTCATGTAACAACAAACTTAACCTAATTTGGGACTTTCTATGGATTATGTAAAATTATTTGATTGTTTAGTAAGCTCATACCTTTAAGGAAAAGTATTTAATTCTCTAAATTGTTTGGAAGCAAAAATGTTATATTCACACGGTACTCCTCCAAGGAAAAATATCAAGAGCCACGACACTCTTAAAAGTTGCAGTGCTTTCACACGGCCCTCAAGAAAAGGAAAGGAATATTTCTAAATCATTCTTACCTATCAATTGCATAAATAATAATAAAGCTATTATATCATTAGTTCTATATCTCCAGTATAAGCATTGATCAGTTCCATTTCGTTAGTTGCTTCAATGCTTCAACCTGTTAGATGAACGTTAAATTGCAAGGATTAATGAAACTCAAATCCAGAAATTAAATATTGCTTGTTTCGGAAGGAGCATGTCATGGAAAATCTTATTTCCTACAAAAGATTATATCAAACACCTTATGAGCATCAGGGTCTCCTATTCTATAATCATAGATGTAGATTTAGAAGAGAAGTGTAAAGGAGCTGACTAAGAAATTACAGATTAAACAAAAACTATCATATGCATTTACACATCCTACCAGAAAAAGGACACGTGTAGCTATAATATTTCAAAGATACTAAAATTAAAATCAAGACACCAACAAATCATTAATAACTTTAGAAGATGAAGAAATGTTTCAGAATCATATGCTAGCATTAGCCAACAACATCCAATTATAGATCCATGCATGTGCAAATCAATACACCAAGTAAGAGAAACAATTTAGAAAGAAACTCACCAAAAATCTAAAATATTCGAAGCAACCATAGAAAAGCAAATTGAACCACAATGCGAAGAGGACAAGATAAAGTGAAAGAATAGAAGAGAGCAACAGATTTTAAAACAGAGTGAAATTCGGAAAAATAATAGCTGAATTGGGGGTGAAGAAATATGGGAAAAGCAGGGCAAATGCCAAAAGCTGGAAACAAAGGAATGATATGGGAAACTTCACTACTCTGGACACATGTGGGGACTTACAAGAGTACCACGTACCGGATACAATTAATGTGAAATACCAAGTGTACCCTTCGTCGTCCATGAAAAGTTTCACTTATTAATAGTTTAAATTAAAATTAAAAAATATATTGAGTATAACTTAACTGAATCATGAAAATAGAGGATATTATCTGTCTCTGGGAGAAAAAGAAAAAAAAAGTAACTAGTCAGCAGTACTTGAAAGCACGTTGATAAAGTACACTACTTCTTCTCGCCTAAATCACTTGAGATGCATTTATACAAATGATACTGTCCTAGACAAGCTCTTCGGGTATTCTTTGTTAATTAGTACAATTTCGAAATTTTATCTCTCAATTAGAATGTACGTACCTTTTATTTTAAATAAGATTATAGCTTAAGACATAAACACGAGCAAAATAGTGAAATACTCATTCTAATTGATGTTTCTTAACGAGGGTGTAAAAGAAAAATACGACAAATAATTTGAGACGGGGAGATATTACAAAGTGAAGCACTTAAGAGGGATATGTTTCGAAAAAATAAAGTATTTATTGTAATTCTTAACCATCATGTATTCTTTTATGGGTGAATGACATATAAATACATAATAAGAAAAGTATTTACGGAATATGATGAAACTTTTTAATTTACAGAACATAATGGATTTTCATCTTTCATACAAATTTTCTTTTTAATTTTTTTTTTTTACAAAAATAATTTTTTATTTTTGCTCTTAAGGATTAAAAAATTTGCTTAAAATTTTGTGTATGAAATGTGTATATCTCGTTCAAGGTTTAAAAGCTTCGCTCAAAATTTTGTGTATGAAAACAGTATGAAATTTGTATCTCGCTCAAGGCTTAGAATTTCACTCACATTTTCGTGTATAAAGTTCATATTAGGTTTTTGTAAAATAATACAACTCCAACAACATTATAGACAACTTTCATACAATATTCAAGACTTAAAATAATCGCTCAAAATTGTGTATGACAAATGTATAAAATGTGTATATTTTGCTCAAGGCTTAAAAAGTTCGCTCAAATTTTGTGTATAAAAAAATGTATGAAATGTGTATATCTCGTTCAGGGCTTAAACTTTATGCTCAAATTTTTATGTATGAAAACAGTAAAAAATATGTATATCTCCGCAAGACTTAGAATTTCGCTCACATTTTTCGTGTATCAAGTTCATATTAGGTTTCTGGAATATTAATACAACTACAACATTGTATACAACTTTCATACAATATTTAAAGCGTAAAAATTTCACTCACATATATACATTTCATACAGCTTTCATACACAAAAACTTGAGTTAATTTTTTAAGCCTTGAGCAAAAAGAAATAAAAAAAAATAAAAAAATCAAGAAAAAACGAAAAATATATGAAGATCTGTCATATTTTGTAAAATATCACTATGTTTTGTATATAAGAAAAACTATCTATATCTTAAGTAGGTACCCCATGTCATTTACCCTTCTTTTATTTGCAATAAAATTTTAAAAAGTGATTGTGTGTTGGAATTGGACCCAATAGGCACGCTTGAACAGAGACGATGGTTTGCTCTCTTGTAGGTTTGGTCCTGGTGATTTTGGGCCACCAGTTTAAATACCCAAAGCCCTGGGGCCCCTCGAGCTTTTTAACCCCAAATTCTCAATTTGATTTTTGAATGCTTACATAGTTCATGTAGAGCTGTGCATGCCGAGAGTAGGGAGGACTTATCACATAACATATAAGAAAAACTATCTATATCTTAAGTAGGTACCTCATGTTATTTACCTTTCTTTTATTTGCAATAAAATTTTAAAAAGTGATTGTGTGTTGGAATTAGACCCAATAGGCACGCTTGAACAGAACCGATGGTTTGCTCTCTTGTAGGTTTGGGCCTGGTGATTTTGGGCCACCAGTTTAAATATCCAAAGCCTTGGGGCCCCTCAAGCTTTTTAACCCTAAATTCTCAATTTGATTTGATGGTTTGCTCTCTTGTAGGTTTGGGCCTAGTGAGTTTGGGCCACCAGTTTAAATATCCAAAGCCCTGGGGCTACAGACCCAATCTTTCATGGCTACTTCCTCAAACAAGGCGATGATTTAGCCTTCTCATTCAAAAATGAACTTGGTTGTTGTCACGACCCAACCAGAGGGCTGCGACGAGCACCCGGTGCTAGCCCACCCGGGCACCCCTTAACATACTTATACATCACATCTAGGTGAGCCACATAGTTAAATCATGCTTTTCATTCATCATCATTCTAATCTCGTTGGGCAATAACATATCTATATCATCAACAACATCTGCGCCCATATAAATATACATCAACCAACAAGGCTTATCAAAATAATATCCTAAAATATAGGCCGACAAGGCCGAACATATCTAACCATATACACATGTCTACGAGCCTCTAAGAAGGGTACGTCATATCATAACATATGGGCGGGACAGGACCCCGCCGTGCCCATGAATATATATACACAAAAGAATCTATACCAAAAGCTGCAGCTCCGAATGAAATGGAGCTCCGCTATGTAGTCCCTGAGAAAATACAACTATGGATCAAGTCTGTCTCCCGGCTACGCGGGCATGACGCAACATTCACAAACAAAAGGACGTCGAAGACGAAGAATGTACTGAGTATGTAAAGCGTGATCAATATCAATGTGAAAGCATAATCGATACATATGGAATAACATAGGATGAGAGATAATAGCATCATCATCATAGCACTTACTTGCTTTCCATAGGAACGTTCCATTTCTATGGCGTATTCGCGTACATACATTCATATCCGTACTCATTTACCTTTCGTATCCATTTTTGTATTCGTATTCATATTTCCTTTCATACTCATGCTCATATCATATACATTACATATACATAGCCCTTACTTGGCACTTACATAGTCTTAACATATTCGTACTCTTATTGATGTCATATACATAGCATAATCGTACTCATATTGATGTCATATACATAGCATAATCGTACTCATATTGATGTCATATACATAGCATTTATATAGCATACCCGACCACAAAGGTTCGGTGTTTCACATACCTGGCCCTACCGAGGCTCAGTGTCATACCTGGCCCTACCAAGGCTCAGTGTTATTCGTACCCAACTGCAGTGGTGCGCGCGAATCGTCATATATAGATATACATATATACATATTCATTATATTCTACCCGGCCATGTAAGCTCGGGGTTCACAATAGCCTCTCATGGGCACACATACATATGAGCTCATATCTATCTTTAGCCTTTTGACTATCGTCATTCATTACATTCTATCCTTAGAATATTACTCGTCGTATAAGGAACTTAGTACAATCGTATCATATTGAATATCATAAGCTTATTAGCTTCTAGAGATAGGTTCATTGGAGAACATCGTAGGCTCATAGAAGGAGGGATACTTGGCCAAAGAACCATGCCTTATGAAAGAAGGGTTAGCCTTACATACCTTTCCGTGCAACTATTCTATCACTTGTACGTTCCTCCTCAAGGCTCACGTTATACCTTCATTGAAGTGCATACTCATATTAGATAATGGATAGCTTTAGCATTCATGACTAATTCTAGAGAAAATCGGACAGCATCTCCTTTATTTATACGACTTCCCTCACATCATATATCAACTCCCCAAACATCAATAATAACATTCACATACAATGTCGATTCCATACTCTCAATATCATTTTTAACATGATCATATTCATAATGTATCAAAAATCGTAACTCATTCCAACCATTCACTCAAAAGTGGCACTATTGCACATTCATGACCCATTTCTTATATTCTTTTGTAATCCAAGTGTTTCAACTTCCAAATACTTTAAACGACATGGAAACATCATAAAACTTACCTTAGATGGTGTAGGATTGAACCTTGGTTGCATATACCTCACTTGAGCAAAACCCTAGATTTTCCTTCACTTGAATTCCTTGCTTTTGATGAACTTTAATAGGTTTTCTTACTTTGATTCACTTGGTTTGATGATAAGAACCTTTGATTTCCCTTGGATTCTTGTTTATGAAATATATGTGATGCTCTAGAGGCTTTATAGAGAAGTGGAGAAGTGTTGGAAATGAAATAATGAAGTTGGAAACACATTTATAAATTTAGAACATTTCAGCCCGTCGGGAGTTCCACGGACTGTTCCACGGTCCGTGGAACATAATGCTGGCCGTGAAACTGGTCGTGGTTCATGACCAGCCAGCCACCTTCTCTGCTGGCAGTTCCACGAACCCATCCACGGTCCGTGGAATATTATATGGGCCGTGGAACATGGTCGTGGAACTCACAGTTCCACCGAAGTTGATCCCTTCATCTCGTTTGATCTTCAATCCTTATGGAACCTTCTTAGCACTTGTTTATCACTTCATTAACAATCTAAGGGGCGTTATAACTCTTCCCCAACACATCATTAAGTTGTCATCAACTTGCTACTCATAAAAACTTTCCGATACTTATCGCATACATGGCTTTCTTTTGGCAACTTTCTCGTCTAACATCGAATGTCTTTAAAATCTTATTTAGAATCATCAAATGCTATTTCTTATTTATTAAAACATCGTATACTTCGTACTCTTCATTAGCCTATTTACTGTGCACCAACGGAAAAATTTTCGAGGTGTAACAGTTGCGCTCTATCTGGTATATCTTTTCTTATCCGATGAGGGTTTTTAAGTGGTCTCCTTACTTTAGAGCTAACGTAGAATCGTCAATAATTCCGTCGGATTACTCTACAAGTTGATCGCCGAGGAAACATATCATAGCCCTTGAGTCCATAAGAATAGCAGAATTTCGCTTTAAAAAACCTTACCTTAAATGTGTCGAAATTGAAGTTATCTCATTAGCGATAATGATACTGTGAATGAAATATGCATACAATAGCGGATTTCGTTCTATTAAATTCACTATCCATTATGGTCTGATACATACAAATAACTAACTAGCTGACTTTACAGCAGGAAATGCAATTTTTGTAAAGGCCGATAATGCAGAAGTACCCCCGCTTCGTGTATATAATGCAATTTTGAAACAAGTCTGTGAAAAGGCTGAGAAATAAAATACGAAGAGGGGTATCTAGACTAAGTAAGGGTTCGAATCTATCTCTTCAAAAAGGTTGAACACGGTGAAGTCCACCCTTTTAGCCTAGAGGAAATTTGGAAGCAACTTTGTGATGAATTAACGGATGGTGGGACAATGAGTGATGAACCTGTAGAAGTGGTAGCTATGGGTAAGAAGAGTCGTTTTCCTGATCATATACCCACACTGAAAGCAATTAAGAAGATAAAAAGGAGCCTATTCATTGTTGTCGATATAGAGGCTGCTCTCCACGACAATATTCATGTTCCTTGCGCAGAGGGGTTCTTAGTGGTTAAGCCGGGTGAAGATCTTGCTTCCAAGTTTGAATGTTATATTGAAACATATTTCAGTGAAGATAATGATTTCTCAATATCAGATTTCAAAAAACGAAGTGAACGTATGGTGCTCGACTTTATAGATAGAGCGTTTAGCTCGTGGTATCGATGAAAAGAAATTCGAACGGTCTATTTCCAACAATTTTCACGATACGATGGCATTATAGTAACGAGAGCTTTTACTTCTCAGATCGGCAAGTACTCCTTCCAAACGGTGATGAGGAGGCATAAAATGTACAAGTGAAAAGTCTATCGTGGAAATGAAAAAAAAGGAAATTATTGTTCCGTATAAGGGATTCCTACCTTCTCCTTCCCGCTGTGCTAAATAACTTGGCCCGGGATTTATGCCCGAAATTCGGTTCTAAAGGCACCATTCCCTATGAGAAATTACGACTTGAGTATCTTTCGGAGATAGGTCAACAATTGTTGGCTTATCTGAAACAAGATATTCGTCTCTTAGGTGGCGTTATCTTTGAAGGCACAAGAGATTTATTGGAATCTGTACAAAATAGACATAGTTGATACAATAACGTTGTCATCGCTAGCTCTATTAATCTTTCGTATGCACTATTACGACCCAAAGAGTTGGCCCATCCATATACCAACTCGAAACCAAGAACGCTTCATTCGGCATGGTTATTATTATGGACATGCCGATGTCTAGAAGCCCTATGGTGAAAATTTAGACTATTACGATGTGAACTCCTTATATCCATTTATAATGAAAACTTCTCCGATGCCAAGCGAACGGGGCTTCCAGGCCGGGACGTCTGGCATAGTAATTTCGAAAAGGCGAAATTGGATAACTTCTTTGGCCTTATTGAGGCTTTTGTAGTGTGTCCTCTATACAATAGAGAAACCCTTCTTACCTTATAAGGATAGACATCTTTCTATTCACCTTTAATAAAGCGAGCAGTGGCTATCAAAAGACCTAATCCGTCCCTTCCCCACTCTTTATTGGTTCGTTTCGTAGGAATAGAGTAGTCAAAGTCAAAGAAAAAAGGTTTGACCGTTTTAGGTCGTAGATGGCAGTCACCTAACAGTGTCTTAGATTTTGTGCCTTGACCTTTCGGGTCTTACTAATCCCAGTTGGAAAAAAAGCAATAAGAATCCGCGCCATTGGTACCATTCCTGCTTCTTTCTCTTACCCCTACCTATATAGGAAAAGAGGTTTCTCACAAAGATGGATTGGAAGACCCATAGCTTGAGAATTCCCCAGTCATTGTTTGAACTTTTCCAACTAGCTATGCGCTAAATAAGCCCTCCCTAACCTATAGCAAGAGTAGTGCTACTAAGAGAAGGCGAAGGAGGAAGTTTAGATTGGAACTTTCTCTTGCCTTGTTCTTATGCCTATTGGTGAATTAGATGTTCTTCCCCTAGCCAAGATTGATTAGCGAGAGTTGTTGCATATCTGCTTGAATAAGCTCACTCTTGGTTAGCTATGAACACAGAGTGAAGAATCGCTAAGGCCAATCATTCCTTAGTCTCTCCTATATCCTATTGCTATTCTAGCTGAGATATTCTCTCTATTAAAGCATATAGGAATCAGAGATAATATCGTATAAGTATGGTCAACAATCATTCCTTTGGTTCCATTCATTCGCTTACATCATGGGAAGAAAAGAGGCAATATCAATAGAAGATCCATCTTTCTATTAGTGTATGCATGCCACGTTCAACTATAGATGGATGACTTGATTCAATGGAGACTGGATTCCGCCTACCAAGATTTCCAAGAGTTTTCATCCTTATTACTAGAACTGGCTCTAAAAGACCTCGCCGTAACCGTTATTGGGGAACTGCTACCGTAATTCGAACTACATATTCCACTATGCTAGTTATTTAGAACTTAGGAGTTCCTTTTACACGCTACGCTATCCTCCACTCTTCCTATCGTTTGTGCCCCATACCCATGGGTCACTTCACTCCCTTTCGAGAGGGATTCACTCGACTTAGCTATCCATTTCATTTATATGATCGGGACATCGAGCTTATAGAATACAAAGAAGAAAACGTAAGCAATCTCCCTTTTCTTTTTGAAACAGAAGACATAAAACAAAGCCGCTTCTCCTAATTGAATAGCTCGTCATACAAAGAAGACTAAAGAAGGCTCGAATAGCCGCTAAATGAAGTCAAAGACTAAGTAAGCTGGTATGTCAGTCTTGTCTCTAGCGGAGAGCTACCGGGTATTCATTCAAAAAGAATGCATTTACCCTTTCTCCCCCTTCCTTCGGGATCCCCGACTCGGGCATCCCTTTCAAAGTGCGATTGACGTAGAATTTAGGTAATTTAGAAGGACCAAACGTATCGATGAAAGGGAAAACTTAGGAAAGAATAGCATTGGAGAATCCTTCGTTTGAGGAAAGAGATTATAAAATAAGTCATGAAAAAAAAAGACAAATAGAACGAGATTTTTTTTACGTGATCGGAAATCCTCCATCGGTGATGAACCAGTATGCACTTAGGATAGCACTTCCCCCCTAACCATTAGTATCACACTCTGTGAAGTGTCTCTCTGGTATTGGGAGAACTTCAAGCCCCTAAGCTCGCTTGTATCGGGGGGAGCTTACTTCACTTCTTTTCTTTAAGTCACTTGCCAGGAGGGAAAGCAACAGATAAAGAGCACCATCACCTTACTTAACAAAAGGCTTATGCGAAAGAGCATCGTTTCCCTGAGAAGATGATTCGCTTTCCTAAAATCCCTACTTTATTGCTCTAGCTCTTGACTCATATGGCACTAAAATTGGATAGGTTCACGCTTAGGCCTGGTTATGGAAACTCTTTAAGCATAGGAAATTTTGCCTTTTCCATAGGAAACTCCAACTTAAACAGAACCGGCCCGGAACTATATGTAAGGGCACTCTTATCCTCGGCCGCAAGGAAACAACCGGATTGTCTTTTCTAACTCTCTTTAAAAGAGACTCGCTTTCAAATTCACTTACCCTAGAACCCGTTTTTATTGATATTGATTTAGAATCAGCTATTCCTAGTTTTTTTGGATTATTCCTTGCCAGAGAAATGAAACGAATCTCGAGATCCAGAAACCTATCTATACGCCTAGCCTTAAGCAAAAGAAATCTTGTTAGCCCTACCATAGAAACGATTACCTCGACTTGGGTTGAAAGGAAGAACTTAGAACTTTGGGACTTACCCTAGGACTCCAACCCCTAGCATTCCAATTGAAACTCAAGGAGATGGAACTAAACAAAGCTTAGGCCCCTTTCCTCTTTCAAGGGGACTAGAGGGAATGCAACTACTGAGATAGCAACTCAAACTAAATCCCGAGAGAAAATAAAAGATTAGTGAGGTAAGGTCTATAAACTGTAAGGCAAAAGGCTTGAAAGGAAGAGCACTCCTACTTACTTTTGGGAGAAATCCTAGACACCTTAGACACTGAATCCTTGGTAGGACTCTTATTTGATAGGCATTAGGGGATTTGAGGTTTTGGGGTTTCACTAACAGACCCAACCCTGCTACTTCCATCAGTCTCCTATCCTAAGGTTCTTTCTCTGCATGAATCAAGTTCTTCGACAGGACCATCCTGACCGAGGGCTAATCATAGATCATCTATGTTTTTTTTTTAATTCTTTTATCTTATTTTCGGTTAAAATCCTTTTCTGGAAGCATTATGTTGAGTCACTCCAAGAGTGGAATCAGCAGCTCACCTCACCTTTTAGGAACCAAATGAGGAATCACACGTAGACGGACCTGAGCATTCTCCTGCTCTACGGAGCCCTCTGGAGCTAGAGTTGGCGCTGCTTGACGCTCTTCTCCTTTCGAGTGAATTGAATTACTTCGGCTCCAATGCCTTTGATCAAATGGAAGGATGGATGCCTGCCTTTAGCGACTTTGTTCGGTCACTCCTTCTTTACTTGTTCGCTATGGCTTGAGAGTTAATCGCACGAGAGAGTAAGTAAGAGATTGAAAAGAGGATCATTGGACCTCGCTCTCGGGCCCGAGTCGAGCAAAGAAAGCTTTAGATCTTTGCTTGTTTTGTGGTATGGACCAAAGCAAAGGTTCTCCGCCGCTATCGACACCTACCCAATTAACCAAAAGTATAATCAATCGAGACCGAAGCTTATGCAATTGTGGAATTCCGTTCAAATAGATAGCTTTTTGACCAGTTCAAGGTCAGTCGTGAGCTATAGGAATAGATAGTAGCGAACCAGAAGAAATTCCCGTAGTTGCATAAGGGGGACGTTGAAAACATTCCAGCAGATAGTATGTAATACTCTTATCAAAACGAGCACTATACTCTTTCTTAGTTTAGGCGTAAACATATTCAAGGAACGCAAAGCTAACCCTCAAAATGGAATATTACCTCAGCTCAAAGGTTGTTTACTCAGACATTTCTTATCAAAGCGACGGATTCGTTTCAGGCGAAATCAAATTAGAAGCTATTTCCGCTCTACCATTAATTGTTGCTATTTCCGCACCCCTGTACGGTGGTTTGAGAAAGATAGTCGAGACATTCAGAAAGAGAGTTATGGCATTTCGAGGATTATAATATGGTCCTATTGATTCAATCTTTAAGCTTGGCACGGAACTCTTGTCTCTAGTGAAAGGGAGAAGCAAAGGCCCACACCGCATTCATCGGTAAATTTCCCTCTACGGGGCGGGGTGTGGAAAGCACTATAAGTTAGTTGACTTCTCGACCAAAGGTGCTCTAGCTCAACCTCTAAGTCGGAATAGATTATATGAGTCGTGATCCAGTGTTGATAGGGGGCATTTCTAGCATTGAAAATCCATATTCTTATTGAATAGTTCAAATAACTAGTTGAACATATCTATTCTTTTCAAGAATAGCCTCCCCTTATCGAAAAGAAGGGTCCGAAGACTTGGTTGTTAGCCGTGAAAAAATAGGCGAATAAGCATCCTTTGTGGCGCTTGCCCTTAGGAAAGTCTATTCGCCCGATTCCGCGATGAGGCCATGCATATAAAAACAAAGCAAGAGAAGCTACAGAAATCGAATTCTTTAATAATATTTTATATCGGCGTAACAAGAACAAGTTGAAGAATAGAATTTAGATCTTTCCTCCGCTTCGGATTCATTCATTAGAAAGAGTCCCCTACGCCGCCTAATCACTATAGGAGACACGTGTACAGAGAAATCAAGAACATAATACCACCGCTATCATGGCTAGGGTAATAATTCGTATATATCGATTTAAGGATAGAAGAAGGATAGAAGACCTTGAATGGAACTTTGAAGAATATGGCTAATGGCTAGGGTAATAATTCGTATATGGAAACGCCGCTTCCTCTTTATCCTTTACTCGATTTAAGGATAGAAGAAGGATAGGGAATACGGCCTTGAAGGTGATGAAAAAAGATGATAATATAGGAACGCGGCAAACTCTTTGAAGAAATTAGCACTCATTTATCTAAGTTACCTAAGCTGACTTTCTTTAGAAGCCGTTCCCCTCGAGCTTTTTAACCCCAAATTCTCAATTTGATTTTTGAAATGCTTGCACAGTTCATGTAGAGCTGTGCATGCCGAGAGTAGGGAGGACCTATCGCGACTCTGCATTTTTACTATGCCCAATTATACCAACATTCAACCACTTTAATGCCCTGCTTGGTTACAAACCCACGTTACAAGGCTTGGCGTATAATCGTGATTAGCTTTTATAATTAAAGACTAAACCAACTATATACTTTCTCGATGTCGGATTAGTGTAATAAGTTGACGGCTTAATACTCAGTGTGCCAAACAGTTTTCTCTACATAATAAAAAAGAAGATAAAATCACAGATGTCCCATTGAACTTTAAAAACTCTTTAGCGAGTAATGTGCAATTGAAAAGAAATTAAAAAACCCAAATATTATTTTGAGAATGGAATGATACACCCTGAGAAGATAATATTGTCCCAAACAATATTATCTTCATGAGACTCACAACAACAGTATCTTCATGAAAGCACCAAGAAAATTGTCTCCCATCGACTGTTAATTTAAATTCAATTCCATACGGACAAAATCTAACTTCAGACAAAATCGAACCATTTTGGATTGGTTTTTTGGTTTTTTTGGTTTGGTTTCGGATTGGAAAATTAAAAAATTTGGATTTTTGGTTTGATTTCTGATTTCAAAAATAAAAATCGAAAAAACGAATAATATATATATCATTTTCATTTAACATATTCCATTTTAAGGGATTTTGAGTTTGAGTGTTTAATCACTTTCATCCTTTCTTACTTAGTGGCTATTTGTATTAGAGTATACAATGACTCATTCTCAATCTTTAGGTTATGAACATGTATTTATATACTTTTAAATATTGTATTTTTAAAGTTTTACTATGTGACTTATAGTAGAAAATATATTTAAGAGATATGACATGATTACTTCTCATTCTCTATAATATTTATTCTTTTTCGTCATTTTGATTATGTTAATTATCTTATATGATGCAATCGAATAACTAAACCGAAAATAACATAGCCGAATAGAGAAAAATCGAACCGAACCAATCCAAACGTATTTTGGTTCGGGTTGGATTGTAGTTTTTAGAAATCGAAAATCGAAAAATCGAAACCGAATAACGTAAACCCGAACCGAAACCGAATGCACACCCCTAGTTACATATGAGTGAAATTCATGTATTTATGATGTTAAGTCACATTTTGTGTGGTTGAAGTTCGAGCCAAAAATGACTGAATCAAAAATGTGGCTGCAGTTCAGGAAAAGATGGCTAAACTTCAGTTATATATGATTGGAATTCAAGCAATAATTGCTGGATGAGGCAAAAATGAATGAACTTCAGCCATATAAAATTTTAAACATTATATGTGAAGTTAGACTTTGTCAAGAATAACTTCAAACACCGTATGTCTGAAGTTATCCGAAGTAGGGTATACATGCCAAAAAAAAAAAAAAAAAACTCCCACTTAAATGGCGGCTTCAAAATCTGATGGTTGTGCACCTCGTCCAAGAAACGTTTACACTTTCACAACAATTTAACAAAGTCCATAAAACAATCCAGTATAACTCTGCACTTTGGGTTGTAATAGTAATCAACTAATGTAAATATCAAACAAACTGCTTAGTCAAAATCATTGGCTACAAACAATCAGGAAAAAATCTTAATTGCTAAGTGAAAACGAAAGCAAGTTCAAAATTTATTCAGTCCAAAGGAGTAGCCAAAATATTCACAAAAAAAATAGACTAACAAAAATTTTGTTCATTCTAAAGAAAACAGAGAAGTGAAGAGATGGCAACTAATGTTACGTATGAAGTGGCCTTATTGCGGGCATGGCCAAGTCAAACATACATGAACTACAACACTTGGTTCCAATTACTGCACCACCATTCACATTTGCCAATTCATTTTCACCCTTTAATTCTCCATTCCTTTGTTGAAAACTATCTTCATCACTTTTATTTACGTCACTAAGTTCTTCTTCTTCTTTTTCTTTTTCTTTTTCTTCCCAATCATGAATATTAACCTCCTTTTCATCTTCCACAAGCTCATTTTCACTATCATCATCATCATCATCATCGTCATCATCGTGTGTTCTCAAAACTTCATTGTTAAGCGGGATGAGACGAAGCGTCAGCCGTCCATCGGACCGATGAGCCTCGAGATACTCATAGTGTTTTACTTTCTCTTCCTTAATGATCAACCTATCACAGACGAACCAGTGGTGAAATCAGAAATTTTAATTAGGAAATTCAAAATATAAAGAAGTAAACATAAAAATAAAAAAATAAAAAAGTTTCAACTTGTAGTATATATCTATATTCTATTAAAAGCATGAACTCCTGAACTTGAAAGTCAAATTACAAAATTACCCTTCATTTACTTAAATATCCTACTACAAAAATAAGAAGCCTATTAAAAAACCATACCAGCAATAAGAATAGATGCAATGTTTCGCGTATGATTTGAAGAGTCATTTCTTTAACTTACACTTTGTCAATAGTTGCTTTGGCCTCTTACTATTATTCCACTAAATTATCTATCTTCTTTTCTCTGTAAAATTTTCACCTTTTTTTCCTGTTTTACTTGATCGTCAAATTTTTGGCCTGCTATGATCCGGTCTAGCTATCTAATTTTCAGGCTATTTTTCCAGCGATATCCACTTTTGGAGAAAACAATTGTAAGTTAACTTACTTTTAAATTTAGTGCTATAATTTGAATTGAAGTGAGATATGTTCTACTACATTCAAAATTGTTATACTTTGGAGATGATTAAAGTTTAATTGAGTTTGAATTTCTTCGGGATTAGTCTACTTGTTGTCTTTGGTTTCATTTCATTATTGACAAAAATATAGTAATATGGTAATTATTCATGATAGTAGCATGGTTTAATTAGGATATCGATATGATCGGATTAACATCATGAGCATTTATAACTTCAAATATATATATATATATATATATATAGACACACAAACGATATCCCTCTGTCATCTCCTTCGTACAATTGATTGAAAGATTATGTGTAGTCTTTTGTTCTTTTTAGACGCGCTTTAACAATACAATATGCTATACAAAAGTCTATATATATATATATATATATATATATATATATATATATATATATATATATATATATACATACAAATATATCTTTTGTTCTTTTTAGACGCGCTTTAACAATACAATATATATACAAAAGTTTATATATATATATATATATATATATATATATATATATATATATATATACATACATACAAATATATATACAAGATATCCCTCTGTCATCTCCTTCGTACAATTGATTGAAAGATTATGTGTAGCCTTTTGTTCTTTTTAGACGCGCTTTAACAATACATTATGCTATACAAAAAGTCTATACTACTAGAAAATAAATTATGTGATCACGTAGTATCCTATATCACCCAAAGATGTCACCCAACTATTTGTTAAGAGTGTTAACCATTTGTTTTTATTAAAAGAAAAAATCACATAACCTTCAAATTTTATGTGTTATAAATAAGACAAAACTACCGTTTTTTATCCAAAAAGAAAGTAATATTTACTTTTAAGGTTATCACAAGTCATACTAGAGACAAAAAGAAAGTTCATACCCGAGTAAAGAAAATAGAAGAAGATGAGCCAAGTTTTGGGCGTTTATCAGAATTTAATTTTTTTAATACATAATTTGATCAAATGTCTACATTAATGCATCGTGTACATGGATTACAGGCTATGTACTATAGCACTTGTGTGAGAAGATCAGACGTTTCAACCAGAAAATTGCAAGGACAAACTTTAAAAATTATATCTTGGAAAAAAAAAAGAACTTTACAAATTCTAGAAGACAAAAAATAGAATGTCAAAAAGTGTTGGATACTTTTTATAGATTATACAAGAAGTTTTCCAAGAAAAGATCATGGATTTTTATATTATATTTTTCATAATACAAGTAGCAAAACAACAATCGATTGTGAAGAAGTAATAAAAACAAGAATTTAATTATTCTGTCCCAAAACAACACAGGACAAATGGTGCCACCAAGAAATTTTTAAAATTGTAGGTGAACAAGAAAAATGCTACAAACATCAGTTTCTGTTCCCTGTCTGCTTATTTATCTTCCTTTACTCTTTCTGATTAGAGAAACTTATTTTCTCAAACACATTAAGATAAATGACATATCTTGTGATAAACTTTGAAATGCATATTTGTTGTGTTTAGGAATGATAATAGTTAATGTTATAATGAACTTTATTATTTAATTGATACAATGAGATCTATAAATAACATAAAATATTATGGTTGCACGCATAAAGATTATGTGGAAGATTACTTTCAAATTGTGGAATATAATGATATGAAGTAATTTTATTTAGAATAATCATATATATACTTGAAAGTGGTTATACCATTTTGACATTTAGAGAATAAATAAAATTTGCATTTAGATACTATTTGAGATCATGAGAATAAATAATTAAACTTTAATTATTTAATTATTTCCCTAGGCTTAGACGATATCAAATCACCTTTGTCTAAACAAAAAAGTCATTGCACGAAGATTCACCTTAATCTTTTTTTTTAAAGTCGATTCACCTTAAACATTATCAGAAATTTGTATTTTATTCTTTCATGTTTAATTATTTACTTAAAGTTTTATTTTAACACTGTTTATGAGATTTTACAAAAGCATATACTACATTACTTTATATACACATGCAGCATACGTGGCGAGAAACTAGTACACAAAAAAAGTTTGATCTATCTATACAGTGTAATTTTCTGGGGAAAAAAAAATGCTAATTAACTCCTCTTGGACAAAAATTGCTTTGTCTAGGCGAATTCAGAATTCTAAATTTGACACTAAATATCACTCGTTACTTTTTATGTGATGGATTTTAGCAGGGTCTATAACTTTGAATATGAGCTTAATTAAACACGAGTAGTTTTACTCACACTATAGATATTAAAAACATAAACTCACAAGTTTAAATCTTGAATCTGCCTCTGAATATATATATTTATATTGGAAATTTTCACCCCACTAACCTGCCATCTTCAGTGTATCTCTTCATCACCCAAGGCATTTTGATTTTGGAATAAGGGTAATTTTCTGTGTGTACAAGACATGGTATTGGTGGAGGATATTCTTTATCTATTTTCTCTCTTTTCATTTGAAGCCTTTTCTTGATCTTCAAACCATCATATTGAGTATTGGACTCGAGGTTTATATCAGCTTGTAGATCAATGCAACTCTCAACACCAATGAAATCAGCCAAATCATGTCCATATCCTTGGTTTGACGATGATTCCAGCCTATGCATTAGAGAAAGTAACAAATTAAAGACAAATTATTTCTAGGAAAAGGAGATTAATTAATAGGGAATGCTCCTACTAGAGATGGGGTTTTAAAAAGAATTAGCAATGACAGCTAAGAATTGGTTCATAAATTACCTCCGAGGATTGGGTAATGGATTTGGATTAGGATATGGTCTAGCTAATTACTTTGAATGTATAGTAATAAAACGGATAAAGAGATCATCCGGTAAAAAAGGAAGATAATTAACATATGGTAAATTAAGTTGGACATGATTAGCCATAAGATTAATATGCAAATTCCAAGAAAAGAAAAAGGAAAATACAGCCAATGTAGAGTTGTTTGGACTTTGGACTCTGAATTATGTTAGGAATTGTATACCTATTGACATTTACGTAACATTGATACCAAATCATACTGATTTATAATGGTTAAGTGATAAATTAAGGTGAGAATGTGTAATATAGTTAACTATGATTTTATGCTAATGTTTGTGAAGACATGGATCATATATTTATTGGGTTGGCGTAAACACTCGGTGCGAGTAAGTATTTACTCTAACATAATTACTTGTTGCATTACAAATCCCTGCATAACTTGTTTTCAAACCAAACGACCCCTATACGTCTGAATAACGATCTCTTGGCATGAAAAAACGTATGTTGCATGGTAACTCGTTACTGGACTAGGCTCTTCCAAGATGGATGTCCATGAGAAAACTATCCAATGCATGATCAAGCTGCTCAATATGATTGTATTTATCGAATTATTTAATCAACCTCATCTTTTAGTTCATCTTGAAACTAAATCAAGTGCTTATAAGCAATAGTAAAGTTGCAAAGGGAGTATAAATCAACGATAATGATGTAAATATTTGTGGCCCAAGTCCTACCAAAGGCTTATACCAAGATTATTAGCCATGGAACTAGTTTGCATTGCTCTGATAAAGAGGGGAGAGACCAAAATTCACCTAGAATATGACTTTGGTTCCCAAGTAAAAATGTTCACTTTTTTATAGTCTAATGAAATTGTTTGAATACAATAGGAAAGTCAACAATATGTAACATATTTTTTTCTCAAATAAATAAGTTCTTGAAAAGAAGAAACTCAAACCGACTGGAATGAGAAAACATTTGGAGAATATCTCAGAATTAATTTAACTTTCAATATGAGATATGGATTACATGCTCAAGGGGGTGGGGATAGGGTGAAGCATGAAATGTACTAGACAGAACACTTGCTTCCTTCTGTATACATGTAACAAGAGCTTACTTAAATCGATCTAATTAAAAATTACGAATTGAAAAGAAACATGGAACACCATGTTTATAAAAAAATGCAAATTTAAGATTTTCAAGAAATGTAATTGGCACTCTTTTGGTCCTTTGAACCTAGAAAGGAGGACGATGGAAATATAGGACAGAGACAAGATGGTGCATGCAGCTAGAGAAAACAATTCTGCAAGTTTTATTGGTTCTGTAGCAAACGAGACCTGAAAATCTTAACAGCTCACAACTAGGATTTTAAATCATGGGTTCACCATTAAAAAAAAAAAAAAAAGGAAAAAAATGTGCTAAGTTGGAATTGATTCCTAGTTCTCTAGGTTAAAAACTCAATCTTCAACCAATTGCACAATTTATCATTTTTGTAGCATGTGTTCCAGCAGGTAACACTATACCAATTTTAAAAAATATATACATAAAATACCTAGTTTTACGGAGAGACCACGTGTTCACGTGCCCCAAAATTTCTACCTAAATTCGCCTATGCTCACAACGCCCTGTGGTAAATTTTAATTCACAGATGAACCACATTTTTACTACTAATATAAGAGAGAATCCCCTTTTTGTGTAGTCCTCACATGAGTTTTTTTGTCTCTTTTACCCCTAATTAATTTTTTTATGATTTTGTAAGTTTCACACTTTTTGGTAAATTTTAAGAACTTTAAGAGCTTTTTTACATGCCACTAAATGATAATGTCATGGAAAAGGTTATAGTAACCCCACAAAGCACACTCATATATTATTTGATTCTTTAGGTGGAAATGTTATTAAACTTGCTTCAAATTATATTTTTTCCATAAGAATTTATTATAGACACGTAAAGAATTATCTTGTTGTTCAATTTCTATTTTAATATAGGCTTAATTATTATATAAACATCATTCTTATAATATAATTTATTGTTTATTGATGTTATTTACCATTTATCATTTGCTATTTTAAATTTTTATTCGACAAATTAGACCTAAAGTTTGTTTTTTAAAGTTTTTCTCATGTAGTTTTATGTCGTACATGCTCGCAAACATAAGTAATAACAAAGAATTTATTTAAGATAGACTTAAGTTTTAAATTAAAAGAACAAACGCAAATAACTTATATCTAAATAGATGAACTATAAAACATTATTTTTATATATATTCTGAAAATATTTTTAAAACTGGAAAAAGAAAAAAGGGTTTTTGACATGCATCTTTTGAAGAAAAAAGTTTTAGCGACATAATTAATTCCGTCTCTATGTAACGACGGATTACCTACGATTAATTAGAGTTTTGTCGCCAAAAAAATGAAAAAAGAAATGATATCTAAATTAACAACGAAATAGCGACGGATTTTTAAATGTCGCTATATTTTGGCTCGAAAATTCCGCGCCTTTATTTTAGCTACTAAAATTACGACGAATCATGGGCGGCAAAATTTATTACGTATTAGCGACGTAATTAGCGACGGATTATGTCCGTCGTTAAATAATATGTATGTTTCACCGTTAAAATTTCAAATTAATTTGTAGCGACGAATGAATCCGTCGGTAAATAAAATTTAGTTTTATTTTTATAAACGAAATAAAATAAACCCCCATCGCCTCTAAATGCACTAACACCTCTTTCTCTTCAAACCCACCATCTTCTCTTTCTCTTAAAACCCACCGGAATTGCTTCAAACCCACCGGAAAATTCGACGCCTTTCTCATACTCTCACTCTATTTATTTCTCATTTACCATGGTGATTTACTTTGTTTATTTCTCTCTCTCTTTCTTGCTTTTCTATATCAATTAAAAAAGTAAATATCATCATCGCTTAGCTCTCGGCGAGCGATTATACATGCACTGGGTATTATCAATAATAATCATAAAAACCCTAAATACCTCAGTAAGAATCGCTTAGCTCTCAGCAGTAGCAGTTGTTTCATCAAAGAGAGGGCTCTCTCAGAGCCCTTTTTCTCTCTTCTGAGGGGTTTTGAGTTGAATTTCAGGTATCAAATCTATTTCTTTCTCTGAATAAATTGTGGGTCTATTTTTTTTTTTTGTTGAAAATCATCCTTCTTTCTGTTTGAGTTGAAATTCAGTTAATTTTTGTGTGTACTTTGTTTTTCTTGTACGAATTATAGTTGAATAAATTGTGGATCTTGTGATTTGGGGAACTTATTGCTTAGCTTGAATTTTGTATATGACATTTAACAATGTTTATGCCGTTAAAGAACATAAATTTTGGTTTTGTTGCCACCTTGTATGTGTCAGTGTGTTGGAAGGAGGAGAAATTTTGCAATTGTTTTATTTTGGGTTTCTTAAATATAGTTTAATTTCTCTCGTTTAGCATCAAAAATTAGTTTTCCAAGAAAATATGGGTGCAACTTCAAAGAATGCTTTTCTCTTCAAATTCCATATGAAAACCCAAGTTAGGAATCCGAATACCCCCAAGGTGTACTCTTTTTAATCAACTCCTTTATGAAAATAAGTTATAAGAGTTGTGCTCTTATGCATTCTTGAAATTATCTTGAATTTAATTGGGAAGTTAGTGTGAAAATAGTGGGTTTTTATTACTATTGGAACTGCAAGCAAGAACTATTCTCAGTTGACCGCATTTATCTCAATTTACTTGTTATGTGCACATTAATCTAAGTTAGAATGTAATAAACTAATAATCAACTAGTAGATATATGTATAGCTATCTGGAAACGTATAGATAAAAAATTGAGGGTTTGTGTATCTATTTCTTCTTTTCTTTTGCTATTTTGTTCAATGTTATTTTCCTCTTTTATGACATTTAACGATGTTTATCTTTGTTAAAGAACGTAAATTTTTGGTTTCTGGCTAAATCTCTCGTTTCACTAATACTGAAGGATTTGATTTATATTCATTCTTGCAGGGTTTAGGAAACAGTTTCAGGGTTTAGGAAACAGTTGTACTTCATCAAATTCTTCAAAAAGCTCTCGAAAGGTTTGTTAGGATTATTGCTATTTGCTCTCACTGTTAGTGAAGTTGTCTGGTTGAGTAGGATTATAGTATCTATACCTGCTTGTTTTAATGTTGGTAATCTTTCTTGTCTTTACTAATTTTTTCCTTGGTTGATTAAGAAAGTTTATTATTACCTTCTTAAACTTCATAGCCAGCACACTTTCTTTTTGCAGTTAAAAAAAATTGGTCTTAAACTCAACTTGTTTTCCTTTGGATGGCATTCTGATTGTCTTACTTATTTACAGAAAGTAACTCTAAGTTTCTTGTTTATTTTAACATTAAATAGGATTATGGATAATCTAGAGCGTGGTTGGATGTACGACAGGTTGGATGGTCGAGGGGTATTAATTCTAGTTTCATAACGGTGTTAATAAGTTTCTTGAGTTCTCATGTTCTCGAGAAACCGCATGAGTGGTGACGATGTCAAATGTCCGTGTAAAAAATGTCACAATATTAAATTCATGGATGTTGAAACCGTTAAATTGCACCTTCAATCGTTTGGATTTGTTGAGAACTATTTTGTTTGGAAGTATCAAGGGGAAAAAGAAGTGACCGGTGAGATGTATAGTGATTTACATGGTGGTACTCAACTGAATTGGGATATGATAATCCATATCGCCAAATGGTTTTAGATAAATTTGGACCGAACTTTGGCCGGGGTTCGAGTCATGCGAACCCGAGTCATCTCATCACCGTGAACCTTTGGTGGAGGAGGAATCTAATCCTTCAATGGAGGAGGAGCCTAATCTTGAGTCCCGAGGTTTTATGATTTGCTACAAGTCGCCGATGCAAAATTGTATCTGGTTCTTCCCTCTCTCAAATAGTTTCTAGGATGTTAAATATTAAAAGTGAGAATACTTTGTCACGGAGGGTTATAATCAAATTATGAAACTATTGAAAGAGGCTTTGAAGATACGAGTGCTTGATAGTTATTATCGACCAAGAAGCTAGTGCGTAGCTTGGGTTTGCCTATTGAAAAGATTGATTGTTGTAATTCAGGATGTATGTTGTATTGGGGTGATGATGAGGACCTAACTTCTTGTAAGTTTTGTGGCTATGAGAGGTATAAACGTCGTGTTGGTTCTCGTAAGAGGAAATTGGTCCTTACAAGAAAATGTATTATTTCCCTTTGATTCCTAGATTGCGGAGATTATATGCGTCTAATGCAACTCGCAGAGCATGAGATGGCATCACGAGCATATACAAGAGGAGGGGTAAAACTCGAGGCTTGGAAGTCAATGAAACTCATTCCTTTTTTGCACGAGACCAAGGAATGTGAGGTTGGGGTTATGTACGGATGGTTTCCAACCATTTGCTCGGACGGGGAGAAAATACTCTTCGTGGCCCGTAATTGTCACTCCGTATAATTTGCCTTGTGTATGAAGGAGGCATACATGTTCTTATGCCAACACAATCCTAAACTAAAAATTGATGTTTTTTGACTTTGTTATAGTGTAAATGCATTTGCATCTCAAAAAAGCAAAACTTTGATTAAGGGCGGCTTTTTGACAATCAATGACTTTCCAGCATATTCTATGTTAAATACGCATATGGCAACTTGTATGTCCTTATTGTATGGAGGAAACACAATATTGATTAAAACATGGTGGGAAAACAACTTGGTTTGATTAGAATGTTTCTTGATCAAAATCATCCATTTAGGAGAGATCGTAAAAACTTTCTTAAAGGTCATGTACAAGGACGTTAGAACGGGGAGAAGAAATTTTGAATCAAATTTGTGAGTTGGGGATAAGAAAAAGTTAGATGCACAAGAAGTTAATAAGAGGATATGTAATTCACGGATGGAAAAAACGAAGCATCTTTTGGGATTTGCCTTATTGGAGTTCTAACTTGATACGACATAATCTTGATGTCATGCATATTGAGAAGAATGTCTTTGATAATGTGTTTAACAAGTTCTTAATGTTGTTGGCAAAACCAAAGACAATCCGAAAGCACGTCTAGATATTGCAAAATAGATCACCGCGATTAGACAAGGAATCGATGGAAGCTATTGTATACAATAGAAAAGAATGAAAAAGTTATCTTGTTCGATTGGTTGGAAGGTGTGAAGTTTGGAGATGGGTATTCGAACTTGAGTCGATGCTTGGACACGAACAAATTTAAGTTATTTGGCATGAAAAGTCATGATTGTCATGTGTTCATGAAAATTGCCAATTGCCTTTCGTGAGCTACTTGATAGTGATTCACTTACGGAGAGTTGAGTTTGTTTTTTTCCTTGTAGATATGGCTCGTGGCGGAGGTCGATGCAATCAAGAACTAGAGGTCGATATCGAGGATATGCCTTTATTCCTGTTCCCCGATTAGTTCTCGACAAGGTGGGATTCCTCGGGTGGGCAAGACCAAGTTAACTACTGATGGTAGTACCCCATCCAACGAATCATCTCCGATAATACCTAATGAGAGCAACGTAATAGGCGAGGGTGCGACTCGTAAGAGAAATTGGGAGTGATGCGGTAGGTGAAGAGAAACAATCCTTGGGGTTAAACTGCACCATTATTATTTTTTTCCGTAATTGCTTTATAATAGACTTCATATAATGTCTTCAAATTTGTGGGTTGGAACCATCGAGATTATTCGAGACGATATCCGAGATTTTCAAGAATGAAATTGAGCCTAATGGAGAGCGGAAAAGTGTCTCACAAGAGAAGATTTTTATCTTGGAGAATTCGAGGTATAATCGAAACATTTGTCACTAATTACCGTTAGTGTTCAGAACGAAAAATAGATTTTTTTTAATTTAACTTTGACTATGAGATGTAGAGCTTTATTCTTAATCGAAGCCGTCATAGTAAGTAACCAAGAACATGTCTAATAATCCCTCTGTCTCAATTCCTTGCAACACGGGCAACATCTCATTCTTTTCACAGTTCTTTTACTTTCCGTTTATTGGGTGACTGATGGTGCTTTTCTTATAACTCAGGTCTTATAATTTTTTTTTTTGCTGAGATGATGAGTTTATTGTTATATTCTACTCTGTAAAATTATTTCAGAAGGCATTCTATTGGGATTCTTCGATTGATAGTGAAGTGAGAAAGCAATGGCATAGAAAGGTACTGTGATTTCATTAGCTCAATAAAAGGTGAGGGAATTCGGCCAGTTTATGTTCCGAAAGAAACATGGGAAAGTTGGAAGAGCTATTGGGCAGATCCTAAGGTTATTGAAAAATCAAAAACAGCTTCAAAGAATCGTCGTGGCGGTGAGGATACAGTTGCTAGTGGGACTCACACGGGCGGCTCTATTTCCATCGGAGAGCATCACAAGAGACTTGTAAGTTAATTCTGTGGCTTTGGCGTCTGCCTAACTAAATTGCCATGATGTCAAATTCTAAATTTTTCTTTAAATATACTATGAGCCGGCTAGCGTTACCTACATATCCAATTAGAAAGACATGTATTCTATAATTGTGTTTATTGGACTTGCGATATAACCTATTTGCGAACAAATTCTGAAGATAATGATCAGGATCGGTTATCCATTGACTGTATGGGTTCATGGACCGCCACAGACTAATTAATACTATTAGTTTTCATTTTTTTGCACGGATTGCCCTTCTTTTGGGGTGGTCTTTAAATTTTGCCCCTCATATTTGTGTTCTTTAAGTTTTGCCCTTCGCTTGGATACCTGAGGTTCTGGGTTCGAACCCCCGCTTAGGCATAAAATAAAAAAATAATTTCGCAAGACGGGGGGTGGGGAGAGTGTATGCCGGATCCAAAGATACAATCCTTAAGGAAAAACCAAAGTTATGCCGGAGGGGGCAGACTTTGGCTTGAGACATTTTTTTTTTTTTTTTTAACTTTTCAAGGCACACTTTTAGTTAAGGCATACTTTTGGTTATGCCTTAATTAAAAGTATGCCCCATAAGGCATAGTTCCTTAAGGAAAAATTTTGCCCCATAAGGCAAAACTAAATTATGCCTTGAGGAAAAGTTATGCCCCCTCCGGCATAACTTTAGTTTTTCCTTAAGGAAGTTATGCCGAAGGGGGAAGACTTTGCCTTGAGACATTTTTTTTTTTTTTTTAACTTTTCAAGGCACACTTTTAGTTAAGGCATACTTTTGGTTATACCTTAATTAAAAGTACGCCCCATAAGGCATAATTCCTTAAGGAAAAGTTTTGCCCCATAAGGCAAAACTAAATTATGCCTTGAGGAAAAGTTATGCCCCCTCCGGCATAACTTTAGTTTTTCCTTAAGGAAGTTATGCCGGAGGGGGCAGACTTTGCCTTGAGACATTTTTTTTTTTTTTTTTAACTTTTCAAGGCACACTTTTAGTTAAGGCATACTTTTGGTTATACCTTAATTAAAAGTCTGCCCCATAAGGCATAATTCCTTAAGGAAAAGTTTTGCCCCATAAGGCAAAACTAAATTATGCCTTGAGGAAAAGTTATCCCCCTCCGGCATAACTTTAGTTTTTCCTTAAGGAAGTTATGCTTGAGGGGGCAAGACTTTGCCTTGAGACATTTTTTTTTTTTTTAAACTTTTCAAGGCACACTTTTAGTTAAGGCATACTTTTGGTTATGCCTTAATTAAAAGTCTGCCCCATAAGGCATAGTTCCTTAAGGAAAAGTTTTGCTCCATAAGGCATAACTAAACTATGTCTTGAGGAAAAGTTATGCCCCCTCCGGCATAACTTTAGTTTTTCCTTAAGGAAGTTATGCTTGGGAGGGGGCGACACTCCCTCCGTACCCCCGCCTTGCGAAATTATTTTTTTATTTTATGCTTGAGCGGGGGTTCGAACCCAAAACCTCAGGTATCCAAGCTAAGGGCAAAACTTAAAGACCACAAATATGAGGGGCAAAATTTAAAGACCGCAAATATGAGGGGCAAAATTTAAAGACCACCCCAAAAGAAGGGCAATTCTGCGAATTGCCCATTAGTTTTTAAAAAAAATTTCTCTCATTTTCACCATAACTGTTTACTGATTTCCTGCCTTCAATTAGTTTTTAAATTTTCATGAACATATTCTAATATGGACTCTGCATATGTAAAAGGAATATGTCAAAATATATTCTCTACTGTGACATTGGTTGCTGTTTTTGTTGGTTTTGGAAGTTACTAAACTATGTATATTTTTTCTTGTATAGGCTATTAAAAAGGGTCGGGATCCAACACCAAGTGAGGTACATTTGCACGTCCATACACACGGTCATGATGGAAAATCTTTTGTTGGTGAGCGAGCCCGAATCGTGCATGTGAGTCCAACATTCTATAATCTTCTATAGGAAGTTTCTTTGTTTAGTCCCATCACATTCAAGAAAAGAGCGAAAGCCAATGGTTGATAGCAATATTAGAAGCCAAACTCGATCGAACTTTTTAGCCCTCATAAAGGCCTTCATTAAAGTTCTATAAGTAACCACATCGGGACTAGTACCCTATAGAAATAGTAGCACCACTATCAAGCAAAACCTTTACAATCGCTCACATAATCCCCGCATTTAAGGCAAGTTTGTTTAAAAGATGGAATCTCCTCAAAGCTACATAAAGACACTATCTTAAACATAGTGGGAAACATTAACTACATATATAAATCTAGTAAGTTGAGTAATAAGAGTCCCTTTATTATTATAGTTGTTGATGGTGTTGGTGCTTTAGGATCTTTAATTCTTGGATTTGGGATTTGGAGATGGTTTTTGGTTCAGCCAAACTAGGAAGATAGAGAGCTTGGTGATGGTAAAGGTAGTGATTGGGTTGAAAAGTTGAGAGCTTTTAAGATTGTTCAGTTTACATTGTTTCAAAAACCTATTAACAAGATTAAGCTTAATGATTTATTAGTAGGTACTAATTCTTTTGATAGTGGAAATATTGTAATTTCAACTAGGAATGGTGTATCTTATAGAGCTATGTTGGCGGATGGATCTGCATTAGCTATTAAAAGGCTGAGTAGTTGTAAATAAGCGAAAAAGCGAGTTTCGGTCCGAGATGAATCGGTTGGGGCAACTTAGGCACACGAATTTAGTGCCTTTATTAGGTTTTTATATAGTTGATGAAAGGTTTTTGGTGTATCAGCATATGCAGAATGGAAGTTTGTATTCCCTTTTACATAGTAATCTTAGTACTGGTGTTAGGAATGGTGATTTCAAGCTCGTTTGGCCAGCAAGGCTTGCTGCTGGTGCAACTAGAGGACTTGCTTGGAGAACACTTATATCTCATTATTTAGAAAGTGGTTTTCCTTTTACTAGCTCGCGATCTTGTTGCACCATATTTTCCAATACCTGCAAAAAAAGAACACATGGTTAGGAAAAAAAAAACTACCATCATACTCTCTTCCCATAGGATTGGAGCATGATGGCAACAAGGCATTCTCCTCTTGATAGCATCAGGAACTCCTGCTGTTCCAGTTCTATCCTACCAAAGTTGCCAACAGTACCCCTGGTCCTTTTGCAGCTATACAATGCATTTTCACCTATCATAAATACACCAGGGGACTACCATCCTACTCTCCTGACCAACTTTGCCCATTTCTTCCAACAAACAAGGCTGCAAGAGCACCTTGTGCCTTTCCATGCTGCAAACGGCCCCTTTCTTGTCACCACCTCCAAGCCTTCTCTCGCATCCGCACCCCCCCCCCCCCCCCCCCCCCTTTTTTTTTTTTATTTATATACCCTCCCGGTTACCACTGCAAAATAGGTGTCTTTGCATTTAGTCGCACCGGATACGAGTTGATGTATTTTTTACATAAAGTCAAAAACAAAAAATTGAATATTTGTATTTCAGATTACATTTGAATACGTTTATAAGTCGATATTACCTGTTTAACATGAATCGAATGGGTATAATTGACCCCAATAATTGATTGTTTTTGCATAGATTGGATGTGTTCAACAAAGATTGGATACAAAAATCAGTAGACCTCTAAAGATTATATTGAAATTTTGACCACTAAAATATTTTCTCATGCTAGGAAAGATATTAGCTATATATATATGTATTGTGATATGTACATGAGGGAACGCGCATGTATATGGCCACTTATTTGTTAGTTTGATAGGTTATACTGTCTGCATGTCGTTGCACATATTTCAGTAAATTATTTAGCGGGACAACCCTGATATAGTACATAAAGCATCTAATAATATTAGTGGGATGACCCTGATAACAAAAGGATTTGCTGCAAAGCATTTTAGCATTTGCTGCTGTTTTACAAGTTGCCAAGTTTTCCTCCAAAGCAAAATCCTTGTTTTCGCATGACTTACTGCAACTTCCAACAGCAGCAAATGCTAAAATGAATCAGTGACAACTTTCTTGTAGTTCCTTCCTCCAGTTGTACACTCACCTGAGAACCAACAGCTCTGTAGCTTTGATTCTAGACCACACCAAGTGCAGCTGTGCTTCCTGGCTGCTGTAAACAGCAGTATTGTGCTAGCATACTTCCTGTACTCCAGCATTTTTAGGCTGCCACCTGCTTTGCAAGAAATTGTCGTACTGTGCCATATGTAGTCGTCGCACAAGATCAACTACTATGCATATGACAGTTGGTAAGCATTGTAAAATGGTTTTATGAACCTCATTTTTAGGCTTTGCCAACCACCACTTCATAGCTTTTTGTATTAACTTGTCCATGGATCAGATTAATTCCACATGAATTGCAGAAGAAAGTCCAAACTTGATTAGCAATATAACCACAACTAAACAGATGGTAACTAGTCTCCTCATAGTGATTAGTAGTACAGCAGCTACAGATGGAAGATAAATTCACTCCAAACCTTTTAACTGCATTATCAGTAGCCTTCAGTGAGACAGTGAGACAGAGATATCTTGAATTGTATTGAAGCTTTCGGGGCATTATTCTTGCTGTATTTAATGGTTCTCGTACATGTGCTTACTGGTAGTGAAATGAGTTTAACTAATTATCACTCTCTTTTACAGGAAAAATATCAAGAAATACTACAAAATCAGTCACAAACTCAATCTGAAGTTGATCAATGTCAAGCCTATTACGAAGCCGTAGGAGGGGTAAAGAAAAGAAGAATATATGGTCTTGGATCTCAAGCACACTTATATTATGGGCCGAATCTTCGTCCTTCTTCTGCATCTGATGCTACATCCTCAGTACCACCTCCGAATGCTCAACCAGCAGCGACGGGAACTTTGGATGAGTTAGTGACGCGATTAATTCCTACACTGACTGATAGCATAATTCCTGCACTGACTGATCGCTTGCTTCCTATTATTGTTGAGCGGGTACGTGGATTGAATCCTTCAGTCTCTTCTCAGATGGACACTCCTAATGACCATCCACCATCTATGGCACCTATAGTTTCAGCTCCGGCCATCGCCAACATTGATCAAGTTCATGCATCGGTTTCGATGATGATCGTGGCTCTCGATCTCTCATTAGTTAGTTTTGTGGTTTGGACTTTATGGTTGTTAGTTTTGTTGTTTGGACTTTATGGATGTTGCATATGATTTTGGATTTTTCGGTTTGGATATTATCGTTGTGGATGCTCCAAACTTATTTTGCATTCTCGCTATGTATTTTGGACCTTGTAGAATATTAGTTTCTATTAATTAAGTTATTACATGGGTACCTAATATATGCTTGAACGGGTGTATTTAAAATATTATATAACATAAAAAATAAAAAAGATTTGCGACGGATTTCAAATGTTGCGACAAATTATTTTCGTCGCTAAAAGGAATGCAGAAATGTGTATATTAAAAGAATTGGCTACGGAATTAGCGACAAAAACTATTGGTCGCCACTCAGAAGAAACGACGAAATAACTCATATAATTAGCGACGGAAATTATTAACATCGCGACGGATTTCATTCGTCGCTCATATTGGCAACAAATAAAATCTGTCACCAATCCGTCGTTAATCCAGCGACGGATTAATTTTTTTTGTCGGCAAATAGCTAGCTACGAGGATTTTACCGACGGATTCAATTCTGTAGTTATTCTGTAGCTATATTGGTTTAGCTAAACCCGTTTTTTTTTGTATATTTGAGCTTTCCTTAATCTTTGCGGCATACCCAATTTAAACCGAAAAAAGCACAAGAACATGTTTCGAGGTCATATGCTACCGGGCATTGAAGAAAAAGGTGGTTGGCTTGTCTGCGGAGTTGTATTGCAAAAAAAGCATCCGGTGTTGTCCAACTCTAATCTCTCTCTTTAGATTGTCTAAAGTAAGACAAGCAACTGTTTAGTGTAATCCAAATTCTAAGCATTTGATCCTCATGGCGTATTGGTCTTCCATACTAGCTTCCATGGCCATCTATCGGTGTACTTGACTTTGTAGCGATAGTTGTCTATAGCATTCTTGTGAAAATGCCTTTGGTTCCCCCTTTGAGCCTGCAGCTTCACTTTCATCAATATTGTGAGCTTCCACCTTTGCCAATATTTTCATCAAACTCCCAAGTTCCCAGTCTTGAACAAACCTTCTGAAATGCACATCCCAGTGGTTGTTAGTCCTGTTTTTAGCAATTGTGAAGTCCTTATCCATAGCTATGTTAAAGATATTGGGATAATCCACCATAAGAGTAGAATTGTTGAGCCATCTATCCTTCCAAAACTTGATATATTCACCAGCCCCGGGTTTGAAGTGTATTCCATGAGAAAATTCAGAGCTAACTTCGATAAATTTCAGGACCAACTCCATAGGGTAGATTCACAGTGTTAGAGCTCTAGTTGTCTTTCTTTCCATGCTTTGCTATGACCACATCTTTCCATAAGCTACCATTTTCAGAACCAAATCTCCATAGCCATTTCATAAGTAGAGATTTGTTATGGATTGCCAGATCTTTGACCCCAAGACCCCCATTGCATTTTGGGAGCAAAACTTTGTCCATTTTATCGGATGGACCTTATGAGTCTTTCTTGTTTCCTTCCCATAGAAGTTTCTCTTGATCTTATCCATCCTTTCTAGCACCTTCTTTGGGATGGGAAAAGGGATATAAAATATGTTGGAATACGCTAGAACCGCTTGTGATCAAAAGTGAGTCTTCCATCAAAGAGAGGTATTGAAGTTGCCAAGTAGACGATCTCTTCTCAAATTTCTCCACTACCCCATTCCAAATATCACAACACTTGAACTTGGCACCCAGGGGAGGCCCAAATAAGTGCTAGGAAGTGATTCAATGTTGCATCCCGGATTTCTACCAGGCTCTTTGTGTTGTTAGCATCATTGACAAGATAGATAATACTTCTTCAACATATTGATGTGTAATCTCGATAAAGCTTCAAAGTAAGATTCGGGTATAGAACTTGGGACTTGTCGCATCACAAAAAACTAACGTGTCATCGCATAGAGTAAGTGGGATATTGTCAAAATGTTTCGAGTTTGAGCCCACACTAAATCACCGAATCCATTGCAAGCTGTCTTGCCTTTTCAAAGCATCTTGCTTAGTCCTTCCATAGCTAAGATGAACAAAAAAGGGTGAGAGAGAGTCCCTTGTCTAATTCTTTTACGTGGAGAGAAAAACCCAATCGGCCCTCTATTTATCAAGATAGGAGTATTTAAGCGTGGTGAAACAATACTTGATCCATTTAAGCCATCTGGCCCCAAAACCCATTCTTTTTATGATAGAGATTAGGTAAGACCAATTTAACTTGTCAAAAGCCTTTTCTAAGTCAAGCTTACACATGATTCCAGGGGCTCCCGATTTCATTCTCCAATCTAGAACCTCATTAGCAATTAAGGATGCATCGATATCCGTCTTCCTTGATGAATGCATTTTGATGACTAGAGACTAGTTTACCAATTACTTTCTTTAACCTTTCGGCTAAGAGTTTGGCCACTATCTTATAAACACTTAATGAGACTTATCGGTCTAAATCTCTCATTTCCATTGCCCCGGACTTCTTAGGGATCGGGGAAATGAAAGTGGCATTACAAGATCTCACCATATAGCAATGTTGATGAAAGTGATTATTGCCCCCATGATGTCTTGTTTTATGAACTCCCATGACTTTTGGAAGAAAGCCATTGTAAAACCATCCGGTCGTGGCTTTATCGGTGTACAAGATTGGATGATTGCATAAACTTCTTCTTCCCCAAAAGCCTTCTTAGCCCCTCATTGTCTTCCTGATAAAGCGGCCACTCCTCAAAGTTGGAGGTTGGCCTCCAATCTTCGGTTTCCGTGAAGAGATTTTGATAATAGTTGAGAATTTCCCCTTGATCGGGTCTTTGTCCTCGAAATAACATTTTCAATTATGAGCTTATCAATTAAGTTGTATCTCTATATGAATTGGCCAAAATCGAAAATATTTGGTATTCTGTCCCCCTCTTTCAACCATAAGCATCTTGATTTAGCCCAAGAAATTTCTTCAACTTTGGCTAATTGTTCCAACTTAAGTTTCAAATTTGTGAACTTCTTCTTTTACGAGTTGGGAGCACGGTCTCTGTTGTTTGTTCTAGGAGAGTCGGTTTCTCTCTAGGGTCTTGCTTTTTTAGATTCAAACCTCGCCATACACTTCCCCGTTCCAATTGGAAAGATCTTTCTTCAAGTTCCTCATTTTCCGGGTAAGCACAAAGTACGGATTTGCCACCGACTATATAATTCTACCACCATCCTCTCATCAAGTCAATGAAACCTTCGTGATTTGAAACCACGTATTTTGAAATTTGAAGTAAGAAGGTGGTGAATCCCATTCCCCGTTCTCTAGCGGTAAGGGATTGTGGTCGAGATAACTCTTGGTAACACTATTTGTTTGATGACTTTGAAGCTTTCATTCCATTACGAAGAGACTAAGACTATGGCGATTACGGAGGTCGGTAGCAAAGTATCCCCTCTAGACCAAGTGAACCGAGCCCCTTGAAGTGGTAAATCTATAGTGAAGATCTTCAATTGTCTCCCGAGAAACGATTTCTCATAGCCTTGGATCTTCGGGAGCAATTTAATCTTTCGGTCACATATCTACACACATTGAAGTCTCCTCCCACAACCCAATTTTCACCCCAGACCTCGACTCCGCCCAATTCATGCCATAATTCCTCCCTCTCAATGTTTGTGTGAGGACCGTAGACCGCAAATCCCCATCCGAAATCCTGCGCGAGGCTCTCTAGAAGCAAGTAATAGAAAAGCATCCTTCATGGGAATCAATGCATTTCCACAATCTTTTGTCCCACATAATTATGATCTTTGTTACATCCCGTATTCTCGTGCATTAAGTTGCATCATAGGTTAGTCACATAATCTCAAAGGACAGGATTATGTTTGAAGTTATAAGTGTTTATGTTATGTTCAACAAGTGATAAGTAAGTGCCGCGAAGGTTGGAGGTTAAACGAATCGGAAAAAAAAAAAAATAAAATAAGTTTTTTGAGTTTGGGATGTTGAATAACTTATACGGATGTATGGAGTTTTGGACATATCCAAGTATGCAAATAAAGAGATCGGTGTATAAAAGTTTTAGGTCTCGAAATAATTTCCGCGGATGAACGATCGCTACGATAAGTCGGTGAACGATCTTTTGCTACGGTGACTTCGGAGCAACTATATAAGGGATTAACCCCTCATTTTCAGCCAAGAAAACAGCCCAAAAATATTTCCCAATAATTCTAGAAAGTTCTCCAACCTTCCCTCCATTAAATTTCAACGCGAGTTAAGTAAAAATCTCGGATTCGGGTTCCGTAGGCGTATAGTTACGATTATAATATTGTGTTGCGGTGAATTTGTGGCTTGGGAGTAAGGCAAGTATTGGAGATATCGCGGTATTAGCGGAAGTAAGATATGAATCTTTCTCTTTTGGTATCATTTAAGGCTCATTTACGGAGATAAATTTATGGAATAATTATGTAGCGAATTCGTTTGTGGAGGAGTTGGAGAAAATATCATATGGTGTATTTGATGGAATATTTTGGTAGTAATGAGATTGTTGTTGTTTCTGTTGTTGTTATTGGTTGTTGAATGTTGGTATTGAGAATTCGAGCTAGGCATATAAATAGGGGAGATGCTGTCTGAATTTCGGCAGACCTTAAAAGGAATTTATTTAGAGACTTAAGATAAGAGTGTGACAATGATCCTAATGATAATACGAATGGTTGCCTATGTAGATTATGAGATGACGAACGATCCTAAATAAATCGTGCGACAAGAAGCAAGTTGGAAAGTCGGAGAGTAAGCTCCAAAAGTATGTTAAGACTAGTCCCTTTCTTCTAAAGGCATAATTCCTTTCTTATGAATCCAATAGGTGTTTTACAAACGTCTCATGATTCCTTTATGTGAATCCATAAATGTTTTCCAAAAATATTTTTATTCCCAAAAGCTAGAAATTCATGATTCATATAGTTTATGATTCAAAGGCATGACTTCTTTCTTGACAATCCATAAATATTTTTCAAAATGTCCCTATTTTCCAAGTCAAAGATTTATGATTCTATAAGCTTTTATGACAGCAACAATGGACATGTTTTTACAATATGAATGACGATGTTAAAGATGAGAATGTTTCTATGATGATTATGATGGTGATGATTTTAAATTCTAGAAATTCCAAAGCTTATGATGTTAATACTATTATGAGATTATTTTATGATTTTCTCGATTTTATTCATTGTTGTTGATCTCACCTTATAATAATTGTTCCCTCAAGGTGAGGTATAGCGATGATGATAATTCCATAATGAAGATCGGAGGTTACCGACCTTACGTCACTCCGATATATGTATAGCTTTTATTTGGCTCTCATGCATGCTTTATATATATGTATGTATTTTCTCACACCGAGCCGCGCTATAGTCGGCCGGGTACGGCACCTATTGTGCAACCCCATCGATTGGTATTACACACCGAGTCCGAAAGGGCCGGTACGTTACACACCGAGTCCCGAAAGCGGGTACGTTACACACCGAGTCCTGAAAAGGCCGGGTACGTTATGATGATGATATTATATATATGTATGTAAGAAAAAGTTTTTTTTTAAAAGCTGAGCATGCATGACATCCGCCTTACGAGGCATCCAGATGTACGGGTTATCTCTCTTATTCCAGGTTACCTTCCATATCTATATTATGTTGTTATTCATGCCTTACATACTCAGTACATTATTCGTACTGACGTCCCTTCTTGTGGACGCTGCGTTTCATGCCACGCAGGTGTATACAGATGAGTAGAGGATATTAGTAGAAGATGTTCCAGCTGGATTGGCGAGCTCCATTTCCTTCGGAGTGCTGCCGAGTCAGAGTATCTATGTTATGGTGTCCTGATTTATGTTAGAGACTTTGCAGACGAGAGTCACGTATATAACATGTCGGCTTTGTAAGCGGCTCGTAAGCGATGTATCATTATGCATTATGTTACAAATTTCATATGATTACAGATTTTACTTGATTTGAGAAAGACGAAAGGCATGTTTTTGAAAAGCTTTCATTATGCACTCATTTCATGATTTAAGAATCAGTAAGATTATGAGTATAACGAGAACCAGCGAGTTCGCTCGGCCCTAAGGGTCAGGTGCCCATCATGCCCTATTAAAAGTTGGGGTGTGACAGATACCTCCCCTGGTGCCACTGGCTTTCAACTCTATCAGCCCATCTATTCCCCCAGATTTGGTGTATCAAGTTAGTGCTCAAACCTTCCATTTTGGTTTCTTGGATACACACAATGTCTGCTTTCCATTTTCTTACTAGTGATGAGATGGTACTTCTTTTATCCATCTCGTTAAGACCCCTGATGTTCCAGCTTACAATCTTCACTTTCATCTGGAATAGTTTTGGTGGTTCCTGCCTCTGTTTTTCATGTTGCTCCCTTCATAATTGATCCCACATATTAGATTTGGACTTCAATCTCTCCTTTCTTCTTCCCCTGTTTCTTCTTGATAGGCGTGTCATTTGAACTCTTTCTTTGTAATTGAGCTTGTCTATTTTCATCCATTCTCATGATTAAATAAAAAAATTCATGTTTGAACCCATTTGCATGGATCCCAAAGGCCTTGCATACCTTCCCCATAACTAGCTTTGACCATTTTGAAGCGTCCACTAATTTTGGTTCTTGGATTATTGTCTCGATTGATCATTTTTGCGCCGGTAGGGATGGAGTGATTCGTTGTGAGAATGCGTATCGAGAACAAACCAAGGTAGAAGAGGTCGTCTACGGCCAATCCAATCTTTGAGAGAGAAACCCGAGATTGTTGATGAACACTTTTGCTTCATCCGCTTCGTCATCCGCCTCCGAAATAGTCTCCAAAAATTGCGCATGTGAGAGAGAGATGATTTTGTTGTTGTTGTCTTGCGGGACTATTCGGGAGAGAAGAGCGTATCTTCTAGCACTCTCCTTTCGAGAGTTTTCCCCGTTGGACTCACCGATGTGTCTTTAAACAATTAGGCTTTGATTTATTGTGGGCTTTTCTTTTTGGGCTTCGTTATAATAAGAATAGTTTTCGATTGGCCCAAC
Source organism: Lycium ferocissimum (assembly GCF_029784015.1). Classification (NCBI taxonomy): domain Eukaryota; kingdom Viridiplantae; phylum Streptophyta; class Magnoliopsida; order Solanales; family Solanaceae; genus Lycium; species Lycium ferocissimum. Next base: position 45,857,171 of record NC_081353.1, on the reverse strand, counting down.
ACTTCTTCATTAAAAGAAGTAGAACGGTGGCTTCATTGGACTGTGATGAAAAGAAGGAAAAGAAACCCTATCACTGAATCGGCTAGGCATGGGCCCAGAAAATTTTGAATTTGAATTAAAGCTGTTTTTGTCCAACTATCCACGCACGTGGTCTGACTTGACCTTTCCATCAACTTTATTCCCCATCTTCATCGCCGATCTCCTGTTGACTGGAATCTGGATTTTGAGCCTAGCTTTGATCCCAAATTCTCGGCTTGGCCTCGGGGTGGCTGCTACATCCTTCAAAATCGAAATCTCATATCTCCAATTTTCCACATCAAGATCCAATTTATTTGGGAGTTCCGCCGAATTTTTAACACTGATTCGGCCCAAGCATAGTGGCTTCGGTGCTTTGTATCTTCGTCGACATCTATAAATCCACCACAAATATCTCCAATGGATTTGAAAGTGTCGAACTTCCACCCATTGATTGGGATTCCGAATGCCTTGATCCACTTTTGGTCGACCTCCGGGTTGCTAATTCCGTACCGGTGATCGGAGACCACTACTCCAAAGATAAACGTCGACCATTCCGAACCAATCTCCCGCATTGAACCCTAGTTGCTTCTGTCTCGATGGCAATTCAAAAAGAAATTGGTTATGGCCCATTGCAATAACTCTCATGCCGGCACAAATTTTCCATTGTTCAAGAACCATTTTTGAATCACTTCATTGTTCGGGCTGTAGTTGAAAGGATCATTGAAGGTTCCGACTAGACATCTCCAGAAGAGGTATGCATAAAAGTATTTGCCTGACAGGAATTGGTGGCTTTCAACTTCTTTCCCCTATTCGCTCTCCTTTGTGTGAGAAGAGATGGGTTTTGAAATCTCCGGCCAATGAGATAACCTCGCTGTGTCAACATATGTGTTCATCTGATGTTTATTGGTGTGTCTGAACCTGATCGAACCTTGCATAACCAAGAATTTGAGGATTTTGTCTGCAATATCTCCCCATCCCGAGTTGTGAACAATTTCGGGATGATATTTGCATTCATCTTGTCCCCCATCCATGATTCCACACAAATAAAATGACCGTAGCTATTAAAGTTTGCGAAAACTCGTAATAATAGGCTTGAGATTTCCATCCCCATCTTCTCGTAGAAATTCCCTGGTCGTTTCGAAGCTTGTTTCAGAGTTTCACACACTCTCCGAAAGTTTTTCTCGTCTATTTTGATTTTTGAAGATATTCTCTTCCCCCTTTCAATCAGCGTAAACCACCCATCACCGAAATCTATAAGCTCGAAAGATTTTACCCCACAAATAAAGAAGATTTTCTCTTCCATGACTAAAAATGAAGGGAACTCTGGCTAGCAGAAGTTGCTATAACCATACTCTGGTATTGTTACAGTGTAGGAATAAATACTTTTCTGGCTAGCAGAAGTTGTTGTAATTTTAATTATTTCATCATACAATAAGTATTGTAGCAATAAATACTTTTCACATAGTTCAATATTGTAGTATTTTTTGCAAAAAATAAGTTAATCATTATGGGTTCAATTCAGTGAAACAAATGAAATTAATTTTGCATATGACAAAGCTCGATTTGAATCATCAAAAATTATAATCTCAAAAAATTCAATAAAATAGAAATTAAAAGAGCTTTCATGCATGCATTTGTTTTGATTTTTTTGTTCAAAATCTAATGTACAAACTAAGAAAAATATTCTCCTTTAATTTTCGGATACCTTTTAGTATTTTCATATTTTAGAAGTCTTTAAAAAGTGTCAGAGTTATGTTATAAAAACAAAGTAAGAGTAGAAAAATTATAGACCTATCCACAAATTTCATTTTTTTGTGCGGAATGCCCTTCAAAGGCACTGGTCTTTAATTTTTGCCCCTCAAATTGGTGATCTTTAATTTTTGCCCTTTGCTAAAAATCTCTTGGTTCCGAGTTCGAACCCTCTCTTAGTTAAAAATTAAAAAAAAAATCGCAAGGTAAAATTTGAATTCGCAAGGCAGAGTTTTACTGCCTTCAGGCAGAGTTTGAGGCAAACTCTGGCTTAAGACACAGTTTGAAACTCTGCCTAATCATGCAGAATATGACTGCAAACTCTACCTGATCAGGCAGAGTTTGCCCAAACTCTACTCGATCGGGCGAGTTTGCCCAAACTCTCGCCTTTAAGGTAAAAGCGTACCTTAAGATAGAAGTTTACATTGAGGCATTTTTTTTTTTTAATTCAGTTGAAATTTTACAAAACTCTGTCTTAAGACCTAACTTTTGCCTGAATAGGCTTAATTTTGCTACGAAAACTTTGCTTTGCGATTTTTTTTTTTCCGGATTGAGCTGAGGTTTGAACCCAGGACCTTGAGGTATTAGGCAAAGAACAAAAATTAAGGACCACCAATTTGAGGGGCAAAAATTAAAGACCAGTGCCTTTGAAGGACAATCGTGCAATTGACCCCACAAATTTTAAGTTAGATTGAGCCCGGGCTAAGCACGGGCCAGAGACACTAGTCAATATAGAGAAAGGTGAAAAGCATGGCCATAATGTTAACAATATAGTTATGGTAATGTGTGAAAATAGATAGAATCATTCAAGATGGAATGAGGAGGGGAAATCACAGAAAATGGTTGTTTCTACAAGACGCAAATTTCATTTGCTTCTCTTCAACAAAGTAATTGTAGTTTTACTCCTTTAGGAGAATAGTTAAGGCCTGAGATCCTTCAAGGAGAGACTAGCTACTGACACTCTGCAACTATCTAATATGTCGTGGTTCCTCAAAGGACTAAAGAAAAACCAAAATATTTTAACGTGTGACCAACTTTACCACCCTAATAAGAGTTGCTCAAGTTTCCCTGCATTTCCACAGTTCTCAGTTGGCTCAATTTCAAACAAAGGGAAGCTTAACATCAATATTTCTGATGAGGTCAAGAAAGAGATCAATGACCAGATGGTGATTATTAACAATTTCAAAGAGGACACACCCGTTTGAATCCTGTCTCAAACTGGAAATTTCTCTATTGGTTCAGCTTGGAAAGATATGATGTAGGACTACTTGGATAGCAGACTTTGGCACTCAAAATGTCTTTCCTAACTTGGAGGGCCATTCATGACAAACTCTCTACAGACCAAAAAGTTTCTAGATTTGGGATTCCCATTTACCCCAAATGCTACTGTTGTAACTCTAATAGATTGGCTACTGATAGAGAATCAGTTGACCGCTTGTTTTGCCATGGAGATCATGCTAAGAAACTGTGGTTTTATTTTGCAGGCCCTCTTGGCATAAACACTAGCAACATCAATTTGAAGTTCACCCTACTCAACTGGTGGAATCATAGGACCAAGAACCCCTTCTGTGCACTAATCATCAAGATCCTTCCTACTCTGGTTTGTTGGGAGATCTGGAGATCAAGATGCGGCAGCAAACATGAAGGTGAGAGACCCTCAAGATCAATCTCTAATGTTATGTTCACTATTCTGCAGGTACTCAGAATCAGATTTGGTAAGGCAAAATTTGGAGACTCATGGATAGCTATCTGCCAAGCATGTGAGCATAACTTTCAACAAAAAGACTCAACAATTGTGAAATGGATTAGACCCCAAATGAACACCATCAAGCTAAACAGTGATGGGAGCTGTCTTAATGGAAAGTGTGGAGGAGGAGGAATTGTCAGAGACTACAATGGAAGGGTCATTTTTGCCTATGCTATCCCTTTAGAGCGTGGAACTAGCAACTTAGCAGAAGCGGCTGCATTGCTTTTTATGGACTGTCATTGTGCTCTAGGAATGGATTCAATTCAGTTTGTGGGGGAGACTGACTCTCTACTCATTGCTAACTGCATAAATAAGCAGTGGAAGATCACTTGGATGATTTCTGACCTAATTGAGAACATTCAGACTATAGTTGAAGATAAGGAATTTCTCATCACACACTGCTACAGAGAAGCAAATAAACCAGCTGACAAATTAGCCTCTCTTAGACATGAGAGTGATTTAATTCAAATTTTCAACTCTCATCCTGAAATTCCTACTTCCGTAAAAGGCCTCATAAACATGGACAGATGGAACATACCCACCTTTAGAATCAAGAATGTCAAGGACAGAAACATTATTTTTGATCCTACATAGATACCCAAGCCACTAGGGCCTCTTTTGGGTAGGATAGATCAAGTATTCTAGCCTCTTCTCAATGATCTTGTATAAAGTTTGGGATGCCAAACTTAACTTGTAACTTTTTGCACATCAATGATCAATGGAGGCAATGTTTAAATTAAAAAACAAAGGGAAGCAACATACTACTATGACAAACGGCCCCCTTGTATCACAGGGGCAAAATCTTAAGGTAGTAAATCAGAATATGGCAAAACGATCAAGAATACAACTAAGCACTCAATACAAGCTAGTTGGGGTCGACTACATGAATCTTCACTATCCCATTTCACTATATTTAGACCCATCTCAATACTGTATTCAATAACTTAGTGAAACAACGAAGAAGAAAGTCAATATAGTAATAGGAGATATAAGAGTATGTATTAGGAGAACAAGATAAATCAATTACCGAAAAAAATATAAATAGCTTAATTCTCATCACCTATCATCTGGCTCGAACTAAAAGTAAAATGATAAACGAAACAAAACTGAGAAACAACTATACTCTTGGCTACAAGAAATTTTCTGTGTAATTCAAGAATATGAAATGATAGACAAACTCTCAATGATCTCCAGGCAGAGACTTGATGATGTCTGAATCACCTGAAACATCATTAGCACCGTAAGTAAAGACAAAAAAGGCTTCTTGTTTGAACTTCTAGGGAACTTCATTTTACTATGGTAGAAAATCTCATATCTGCTTTACCTGCGTCAATGATGCTAAGGCATGAGACTCGGTAATACTTTCCACAAGCTGTCCCAAGATCGACATTGTCTACACACAAAAGTCGCAAAGACAATGAAGATCACTTAATAATGTTGTACTCTGTTGAGTACAAAACCAGAAAATACTTGTGAAGTCAAAAAACATGAAGAAGTAAACATTTTTCCACTGATTATCAACACGTGAAAATAGCAAATCCAAATGTATAGACAGAAGTGAAATCCCACAAACTAAAGACATAACACAGCCATGGACCTTAGCATCGGCTGAACGCGACAAAAAAGATCGATGAGTTGATAACACACTACTGCAATACGTTCTTCAAGAGAGATGTGTGACCCTATGTCTGGTTCGCAAAAAGAGATTGGAATCAAGTATTATGGGTCAAAACTATTTTGTACAACGTTTTTCAAATACTTTATTAGTTATAAAACACTGCAATTTATATTACTATTAACCTAGCTCCTAAAATATGTACTCCATCCGTCCCAATTTATGTGACATTCTTTCTTTTTAGTTAGTCCCTAAAAGAAAGACACAGTTCTATATTTAGTCTCAAATTTAACTTTAAACTTCCCAGTTTACCCTTAATGAGATGATGTACAACCACACAAATATCTATGGCTAGTTTTAGACCATAAGTTGTACAAGCCTTTCTCTCATTCTTAAACTAAATAGTCAGTTAAACACCTTCACATAAATTGGGACAGGAGGGGGTAACTTTTACATTAAGAAAAACTAGGAAACTAATTGGAATTTAAAAAAAAAATAAAAAAAAATAGATGCATCACCAAACCCCACAGGGGAAGCAGAACTTATGACTTGATTGCTAAATGAATAACTCTAAAACATAGGAGCAGATAATAAAAATCAAGATTTTGAAGTTCACTTACTTCCATTAAAATGGTGAACACCAACTTTTGAGAGCATAGCATAGTACTCAATCTCAGACTTCCTCAAAGGAGGACAGTTGTTGGATATCAAAATCAACTTTCCTGCAAATTTCATCATATTTAATCCAAATAAATTACAAAAATAGCCAAAAAAAATATACTCTATCCGTCCCAATTGATGTGGCACAATTGGAATTTCAAGAGTCAACCAAAGTTTTTCATTAACCAGAATTTCTTTATATGCCTTTTAAATATTTTAAGCTGTTAATTATTGTGATTTATAGTACTTTTTACATAGTTTCCAAATATATTAAATTTTATTTCAAAAAACTTAAAGCTTCTACGTCTGAATTCACGGTCAAATCTTGAAATTCCACTATGCCACATAAATTAGGACAGTTGTTGGATATCAGAATCAACTTTCCTGTAAATTTTATCATATTTAATCCAAATAAATTACAAAAATAGCCAAAAAAGAAATATACTCCCTCCATCCCAATTTATATGGCACAGTTGGAATTTCAAGAGTCAACCGAAGTTTTTCTTTAACCCAAAATTTCTTTATAGGCCTCTTAAATATTTTAAGTTGTTAATTATTGTGATATATAGGAGTACTATTTAGTAGTTTCCAAATATATAAATTTTATTTAAAAAAACTTAAACTTTTATGTCCGAATTCACTATCAAAGTTTAGAAGTTTGAATCTTGAAATACTAACTATGCCACATAACTTGTGACAATTATTGCATATCAGAATCAACTTTCCTGTAAACTTTATCATATTTAATCCAAATAAATTACAAAAATAGCCAAAAAAAAAAATTAAAAATGAAGAACCTTTAGAGCTCCGTAGAGTCTTGATAACAGTCTTGTAACCAAGAGAATATTTTCCACTCTTCATTACCAATGCTAACCTGTTGTTAATACTCTCATGGGTCTTTTTCTGCAAATTAAAAAATTTAGTCAGCAAAAAAAAAAAAAACAGAGAAGGAATGCATTAAAGGGCAAAATGGGTATTTCATACTGTCTTCTTTCCAGTAGTCACCATTGTAGATTTGAAGTTCTGTGAAAAAGTGTGATATTAGGGTTTTTTGGCGGCTCTTGCTGTGTTATTATTTCAAGAAAGAGTTTGGAAATGTGCAAAGGTGTGTCTTTAAGGGTGATTTGCAAGAATGACCACAATCAGGGTGATTTTGAACTATTAACCTACTTAACAAAAGTAGGGCTGTTCACAGTTTTGATTAAAACCAAAACCAAATCGAAAATTTAACCAAACCGAATAAAAAAACTGACATTTGGTTTGGTTTGGTTTTAAATTTGAAAAACCGATAGTATTTGGTTTGGTTATGGTTATAGTAAAAAATAACCGAACCAAACCGATAATTATATACATAAAATTTATAATTATTTATATGTATAATATTAACTTTTCATAGATAATTAAAGATATTTTATACCTTTTAATTATTAATTTAATTTTGGTCTACTTATTTTTAAGTCCCATGTCTTAAAAGAATATGTCCAAGTTAACAATCCATGCCTCAACTCTAATAAGTCGTATGCATAAAAAAAAAAGTAAAAATCCTACTATCTCTTTTCATTTTACATTGCCATCAAGATGTATTCCCTCAATATGCAAAAGAAAGTTCGCCTCAGTGGCCGTATGAGGAAAAAAGAACACATAAGAAATTTGAAGAATGTAGAGAGAGAATATTTGAATTGTCACGGCTAGTCATAAATTGAAAAACCGAACCAAACCGAACCAAACCGACAATAACCAAACCGGTGGTTATTATTTTACTTGGTTTGGTTATGGTTTTAGACATTTAAAAACCGACTAAATTGGTTTGGTTATGGTTTTAACCAATAACCGACCCAAACCGAACCATGAACACCCCTAAACAAAAGTTATAAAAAGTAACCCTGGCTAATGAATTTAACTAGACAAAGTTTTTGTTGTTCATTAGAAATACACTGCGGGTATAGAGCGCGTTTGGATTAGCAGGAAAAAGCTGACGTTTAAGCATAAGTACTTAAAGTACTTTTAAATGCTAAACGTTATTTTATAATTGTATTTGGATAAAAGTGCTTAAAGGGTTTTTAAAAATAAATGCAGTATTGAAATTAATAAAAAAATATAGGGGATAAAAGGGTAAAGTTGTTGGTCAAACCAAAATCGCTTTTAAACCCCAAAAAAAAAAGTTGGGATTGAACAACTTCTTGATTTTAGCTTATTTTAAACATTTTTTAACTTAATTTAAGTTATTTTTTATTTTTGTTAAACACCAAAATAAGTTAAAAAGGGCTCCAAGTTATAAGCCAATCCAAATGGGCTCATAAATTAGTCTTTGTTGAACTTGCTCAATTGGTCATAAGTTTTGTCTTATTAAAAGATTGGCGGAAAAGTGTTCTTCCCTCTGTTATTTACTTAGGTAGTCTCTTTTTTTTTTTTTTTTTTTTTTTTTGATGTTTTAGTTACTTTGCAATGGCTCACTTAATTATGAGTGAGGAATTTTCATATTGAATAATAGGAAGCGAGCTAGTCCTCGAAATGCCGCGCACAAAAGTTCATTTGAGATGTCTACATTAAATCCCTTAAATCAATTGACTCATCATGGTAGAGAAGAAAAACGACGCACGGACCTTAATCGAGCTTTGGATCAATGTCCCATAATCAAGGAGTATGCCCATGTATTTGAACAAAAACACTGAAAAACACGAGGTGCCCCAACCCAACATTTATTCGAAAATCCTGTAGGAAATTAAAGACAAATCAGTTACACTTTGTTCGTATTATTTCACATACATTGATCTTTAAGGTAAAAGTGGGCCTTAGCTGGCAGACCTGGTTTTCCCCTTTTTATTGCATGACCAGCCCATTCTTAGACTTGGTGACCTCATGTAGTAGAAAATTAGACAAAAAGTGGAAATGATGCACTATTTTTTCTGAGGAGTCTATGTGTCGATATGACAGTAATTTTCCTTGGATGCAGGTCTTACACATGGTGTTAGCTTATAGCAGGTATTTCAAAGGTCAGATTAAAAATAAAAAAGTACCGGTGGCAACGACTTTCTAGGTTTACTAATTCAGTGAGCTAAACTCCATCAAACTCCTCAATCAATATCAACAAGATGTCGCGACCACTTAGACTTGCTTTACCTTGGTAAACCTGTTACTTAACACGAATTTATTATGTGCCAAACAAAAAAAGACTAGTTTCTATAACGCGCAACTAGTGGTGTTACATAACAACTACCTGACTAGTGGTAATAAGAACAATTATGGTAGGTTTGACAGTTGTGTTAGACGATTGGTTCTCGTAATTGTATTGTGCTAACTTAGTAACTTACACAACTACGAGTGCTCCTAAGACGATGAGATTTGCTACATTGTTCACAAATTATGACGGACAGACAAGACTATTCACCTTACCTATCGTGTAAAATTAGTCACAAGTTGTGATGTCTTAGAAAAAGTTGTATGTATTATTCAGTTGTTCACAATTTTTTCTCACTTATAAAGAGTTATTTTTATAATCCACAAAATAATATCCTACACTTCTTTAATGGTAAAAATATGTTGTTAAGTTATTGTTGTTAAGTTATTGTTGGGGAAATACAATTGAATTAATCATCACTTTAAAAAGTTAGTCCGTTAATACAACTGAACAATCCAGCCCAATAAGGAACACATTACGCTATTTTCAATCTCTGTAACTTGTTGAAATATTCTCAACTCACGCTTCATAAGAAAAACTTATTTATGTGCATATTATAACTATAACTTATGCTTGATGGGCAACATAAGTTTTGTCAAGCGATGTTTTTAGCTGGGGTCATTTTAAAAAAATTGTTAAGCAGGGATAAAAATTCAAAACAGCCTCTTATGATATCATATTCTTGCAATTTAATGGTATCAGAAGGGCCTGTAGATATTTGAGTTGAAGTTAGAAAAACAAAAAATTGAAGGTGAAGTTTAAGATTTTAAGTTTTTTAAATTTTAACTTAGAAACAATTATTTCACTCAAAGTTAATAAATTGTGAACTCAAAATTTATGGCTAAATTTTCATGCAAATACAAAAATTTGGGAGTAGATATTGAAAATTTTAAAAACTTCGATGCATACACACTTCAAATCACTTTATATCAACTTGAAATAAGTATATTATTTAATTTGGAAGTCAAACTTCTAAACCTAAAATGTGAAGAATATATTTAAACTTGCAAATGTAAATACTACTTTTGTATACTTAAGGGGTGATATAAAAAGGTAACTGATAAATTCAGTAGCTTTAACTTAACTCGATATATGTAATAAATATCATCCATTAAATTAATATGATCTATAGATTAAATCAAGGGAAAGTTTCATAAATGACTAACTTGGAAGGCCTTATTTATGCATTTTAGCTACATTTTACCTATTACATGACGTAGCAAACCTATAGCAAAGCTCCGCACTGGTTACTTATTGTATTCGCGTCGCTGTATTCATGAATACGATCATTAAAATTCTTTGAATTTTGTATTCAATTTAAATGTATTCAAACTCAACTGTATTCATTGTATCTACTTTTATATTGTATTCACTTTATTATATTTAATCGGTTGTATACAAAACACAGAATTTTGCACTAAAAAAGTTAACGAATACACTCAAAAACTGAATACAAAGAAATAAAATTCACTCTATTCATTTATATACACTTCAAAATTCAATGTATTCATTTGTATACAAGAAATAAAATTAACGAATATACTCAAATACAGAATACAAGAAATAAAATACACCCAAACACTAAATTGTATGCTAAAAAATTAAAGAATACACTGAATTGTATGCTAAAAAATTAATGAATACATTGAAAAAGAAACACAATTTTTCAGATCCGGCACCGAAATCTGACCGGAAAAAGCCACCGTCGGCCAGACTCCGACAAAGCAGCATTTGTCGACGGTGAAGATCTCATGTATATCCGGTCAGATCCGGCCAAGATCTGACCGTCAAAGTTCACTGGAGAAGGATGGAAGGCTAATCATTGAAGATCTGATGTATATCCATCAGATCTTGACCGAATCTAACCATCAAAGTTCGCCGGAGAAGGATGAAAGGCCAATCGGTGAAGACCTGATGTATATCCGATCAGATCCGGCCAAGATATGACCGGATCTGACCGTCAAAATTCGCCGGAGAAAGGTCGTGGTGGCCGGCGGCAGAGCATTGGGGCGGAGATGGGAGAGAGAGAGAGATGGAAGGGTTGGGTTGGAAGTGAATAATGTGATGATGGGGTATTCTACTTTGTATATATATATATATATATATATATATATATATATATATATATAGCTATAAGTTGTATTTAACATATTATTATTAGCTATGGGATGTAATTATTTTAAACTATAGCTACTATATATAAATATGTAGTAGAGTTAGTTATGCTATGTAGAATTCCCTTAAATCAAATGGGCTATAATATAATCCTAAATCGAACTTGAACCTGCCTCTATCAGTACTTATATAGAGTTATAGATAGATGGATACATATACATAAATATAAGTCAAATTGTAACTTGTCTTGATTGTTAATCGACAAACTCAATCTCTATTGAACCTAATATATAGGATGGAGCTTAAACTCAAAATCAAATAAATTTGGCCAAATACATAAACGATAGCTAATTTTAGCACAAGTTTTCCTTTGGATATATACCTTAACGAGTTAACCTGGTGTTGCACCTATAAAATAGTTTTGCCATGTCAACTTTTATTCAACAAAGAAAGCAAAAAGGCAAAAATAACAACTAGACTCAAAGATCTGAACTTAAATCCTTATAGTAGCTATTGATGGTTATAGAAGATGAGTGGTATGGAGTAAATGGGGCCTTTTGTCCCAATTATTCTGGATAGCTGGTTGTGTTTGGATATATTGTTACTGGTAATAAATTTATTTACAGAGGAAAAAAAAAGACTTTTATCGACTCTTATTATAAGGGCTCAATGGTGCCAAAACGTTAATGGTTGATCAATGATGTGTCTTTGGCCATAAGCAGCTCAATGCGCTCTAAGCAACGTCATGAATGGTTATTGTATGTGTATTGCTTATGAGTTTAAGACTTTAAGTTATATACTAATTTTTGTAATGTATTGTTATGTCAAAAACATTGGCAAAAAACTAAATTATTAATTCATGGATTACTATTTGTGATTGAACAAGATAAATATTCATAGAGCTCGAAACTTGAACGAAGAAAAGTCAATTGTAATGCTAAGTGCTAACATAAAAAACTTGGAAAGCACACCCCAAAGCCAAACAAAAACAACACGAGGAAAAGAAAAAAGAAAAAGAAGAGAGAAAGATACAACAATTCATAGGGAGAGAACTGAAAACTAGGGGATGGAATTAAAAGGGATTTTTGAGTTATTTATTTAAGGATTTAGGACACAAGTTTTTAAAAATTAAGTAAAAGGGACTCTATTATAATTAGGTATTAATGGGGTTATGCTCATTTAGAAAAAACATATTTAGACACCCCAAAGTTTTTCTATTTACCAAAAAGCCCAACATATAAAAGGATTTTTTGGCCAGCAGGGCAACAAAAAAAACCATTTATTCAGGTCATTCCAACCGATGAACAAACCAGCCCCACATTCATCTTCAACATCTTTCTCTTCTTTTTCAATCTCAGCACATTCCAACCGTCCAAATGCCTTGCTCTCTTCAAAGTAGGATTAGATTTATCTTCATTGAACAAAAATGAAATCTGCATTTGCCTTTTTCTTCATCACTAAACCAAAGATTTTTAAATTTATGTTACTTCTCTGTTCTTGATAGTAATTTGTTAATACACTGTTTGGGCATTTGCTTCAAACGGGATAAACAGTTCAACCCAGTGATTTAAGGTAATAATTTAACATTCTTCATCGTTTTCTGTTCTTCTGGATTAAACATTCTGTTCTTCTGGATTGTTAATAAACAACGTGTAGTTGTTTACAGACAGCTGCATGGTGTTTACACAAAAGACCTGCATTGCACATGGTGTTTACATAAACATCATACATTTTTAAAAATATCCATGTGGTGTTTAACTAAAAAAACTGCACACCCTATGTATTTAAATATTCATATATAGTTTAAACAACCACATGGTATTTATACTAAGAGTTTGCACTGCACATGGAGGCTCCATGTAAACAACCAGACTTTGTTTAAATAACCACATGTTGTTTACACTATGAACTTGCATATAAATTCTATGTGTATAAATACCGTACTGACTATAATATTGTCATGAATTCTAATATGTATCTTTGTAATATCCGGAAGTGTTGTGACAATTAATGGGGGATAAAATACTATTAGCGGTTGATTTACATGGTGAATGGATAGAGACCGATGAGCGTTATAGTTAGAAGTCGAAGGGTGGTCTTACAGTACCGATACTAATGAGGAGGGACGTTATGTATGATGAATTTGTTGATATCGTCATTACTAGGTGTAAGTTATGTTGTGCACCAAAGGATCTCTCAATCACTTACATGCTCAGCATTGTTGCAATGGAAAAAACACATTTTTCTGAAATAAAGGATGATGATGATGTGTTCGCTTATTTAGCTGATGTTGACAAAGTTGGTCGTCATTGGCCCATTTTAAGGGTAAATGTGGTTGAATTTGGACCGATAGAAGTTCCAGAATGTGAAGAAGCAGTTGGAGTGTTCCCTAGACCTGCTAGCAATGCAATAGGGCAAGAAGAAGCTGGAAATTTTTCTGGATTTGATTGCAATACGCGCGCGCGGGGGGGGGGGGGGGGGGGGGGGGGGGGTGGTGTAGAAGCTACTTCAGAGTTTCTAGAATTTGATTACAATACTACAGGGGTAGAAGGGGCAGAAGAAGATATAGATACTCCTATTAATTTGAGTAATACACAAGGGGTTGAGGGCTCAACTCAATGTAGCCATAGTCGTGAAGACGACACAGGATTTTTCTCGAGTCTAACTTTCAAGAAGAAGCAAGAATTGAAAATCCCGTTGAACCTTGCTGCTGTGAAGAATAATTTTAGTTTTGAGCATGTAAAGAGTTTATGATTATGGATTTAGAGTTTATGATTTTGTTTCTCCATATTATTCAGTATGGTCATACAAACATGCATATGAAAAATCAATTCATCCAGTGCCATCTGAAGAATTTTGGGAGCTTCCTCCAGAGCTTTTAGAGAGTAAAATACCTTGTCCGTATATGGTACGCAAGCCGGGAAGAAAGAAGAGAAACGGGGCACCTTCAGTAAAATAAATGCTCCATATGCAAAAGAGTTGGTCACAAAGAACTACGTGTAGTCTTAGAGAAAGACAAAATGAAGGAACAATCAGTAGTGCAGCTTCTTAAATTCGTACTTGTAACTGAATCAATCTGTTTTGTAGTTGCAACTGAATCAATTTGTTTTGTAGTTGCAACTGAATCAATTTACTATGTTGGTTGTTTTTTCTATTGGAGACATGTGGATATTGTTCTTTACAGTATAGAGTTTTTCCCCTTAAAAAGTAGGTAAACAACTAGTGGTTGTTTAAACAAACACTGGTTGTTTTAGAAAATATCTAATTATTTATATTGGAAAATTATTGCTCTTAAAAAAATTGTTAAGCAACTAATTATTCAAAAAACTCCTTATTGCTTATACAAGAATATCAATTGGACATTAATTGATTGATCACAATTGAAAATTAGCTAATACAATAACTTTGTTTCTTGTAAAAACGAGTCGTTTGATAATGATTAAAACCAACTTAGTAATTTGATCATAATTGATCATCAACTGATTGACTCTACTAATAGTATAGCTATAACTTATTGATCAAGTGATAATGTAATCAATGTTGTTTTGATTATATGAATATTTGAACATCAACTTATTGACTTGATAACAATTAAACACCAAACGAGTCGTTCAATGAGTAATTAAAACCAACTTAGTAATTTGATCACAATTGATCATCAACTGATTGACTCTACTAATAGTATAACTATAACTTATTGATCAAGTGATAATGGAATCAATGTTGTTTTGATTATATGAATATTTAAACATCAACTTATTGACTTGATAACAATTAAACATCAAAAGAGTCGTTCAATGAGGTAATTAAACCCAACATAGTAATTTGATCACAATTGATCATCAACTGATTGACTCTACTAATAGTATAACTATAACTTATTGATCAAGTGATAATGGAATCAAAGTTGTTTGATTATGTGAATATTTGAACATCAACTTATTGACTTGAAACAACTGAACATCCAACTTCCCGTTTAATGGGTTTTAAGGTAAACAACCAACAACTGCATAAACAACGTTATGTTGTTTAACCTAAACAACTAATATTTTCTTAAAAAACAATCGATTGTTTGTTGAGTTTTCATAGGAATTGGCATTTTGTTGTAAGCAACCAGGAGTTGTCGGAACAACTTCTTGTTGTTTATTGTAAGCAACCGTTATTTTACAAGAGAATCACTAGTTGCTTACCTATTTTTTATGAGATATGAATTTTTAGTGTAAACAACCAATGATTTTCTATAATATCGTGTATTTTTTGTGTAAACAACCACTGAATGTTTAAACAACATCATGTTGTTTTAGTAAACAACCATATATAAACATCATAAAAAAGACAGCCAATATAGCAAGAAATTTTTTATATGTCCATAGCATATACATAGATCTCATACTTCCACATCCAGAAATAGTCCAACAAAAGGATCCACCGCAAATTTTTCAATATAAATTATCCCAACAAACACATCCATAGTTTATGGTTCCATTTCTTTTTCAAAAATAGCCACCGCAAATTTTTCTCGTTGAACCATCATGTTGTTGTCATGCCAGTCATCCCATGAAGTGTTGTTGGTGGTCAAGTGCTCGATAAACATTAATGAATATCCTCCACAAGCTGATCGAGTGTCATTCTTTGGGAGGCTAGGAACACGCTTATGATCCCAAATTTCTTTTATCGGCACATCAGGAAACTTTCCACTTTGTTGGATAAATTTCGAAAACATCACGGTGACGGGTAGCTCTTACTTCACCTGTTGTGATGGTTGTCACCCTTACTGTGATCCTGTCCTCACCACCAACATCGCCAGCTCCTACTTCACCTGTTGTGATGGTTGTCACCCCAACCAATTCTGCTTTTAACATATCAATTTTTTCATTTGCTTTCTCACTGAAAATGGCTCAATGCCATTTATCTGTTCTTCTCTTTTCTGCATTTGTAGGAATCAGGAAAGGGTGCACTACCTGCATAGAAAGAACAAAAAAGTCAATATTATGATCTTCCTTTATAAACAAGATCATGTTTATTAAACAATTGAATATTATTTAGTTCAAACAACCTCAAGTTGTTTAAGCAAGTCTCAGGTTGTTTAACTTGTTTTAGAGATTTACTTTTTCATCAGTAGTACTGAATGGATCTGTAGATTTTTTTAGGCCTCCATACAACATCCACCTGATCATACGTGGCAATGTTCTCTCATCCATCTGTTGTTTGAACTGGTGGTAGTTTCATAAAAAAAAAATACTAAATGGATACTGAAACACCCACTCTTTGTTTTCACTAATGATAATTTAAAAATACTCACATTTGATCTTGAAGGGGCGGCATTCTCATCATGTAATACTTTTTTTTCTTTGTTCGAAAAGTACATCATTATTTGTTTCTTCTTTACTTTCTTCTTCACTTTCATTTTTTTTTGTTGATCCGTTGATTCTTCATCTTCTGCATTTTCTTTTCCACCTTCATTTTCTTCTTGATGATCCGTTGATTCCTCATCTTCTGCACTTTCTTTTCCACATTAATTTTCTTCTTCCTGATCTATTGATTCTTCATCTTCTGCACTTTTTTCTTCTCCAACTGAACCACGAGCTAATCAGGTCATTTCTTCTGTTACCTGAGCTATTGGAAGCCTATCTACGTCTCTAGTTAGTGAAGACTCTTCTTTTGTTGTCCTAGCCCTTTTTCTAGGCCTTCTTTTATAAACTCTTTGATTTTGCTTTGCCATTTTATCTACATACATAAAGCATCTTAAAATTGTCAACAATAGAACAAATGAATAAACTTTTCGAAGTTATAAAAATAACCGCACCGCAAGTTGTTTAAACAATATGTGATTGTTTACACATAGAACCTGTGTAGGTTCAGATTTCATATATAAACAACCATGGATTTTTATATTAAAAAAAAAAAAACTAATACACCAAATTGACATTTTCCCCAGAATTAAATACATGAAACATGTGCAATTTCCTTCTCAATGTGTAAACAACAATATGTTGTTTAACAAAGATGCAGTTGTTTACACATCAACTGAAAATCTCCAGGTTACCAATAAAAGATGCAGTTAATAATACTCAATTCTTTTAGAAAATTTATCAAACATCCATGGCACAAATAACTTATCTTAAGGAAACACAATACTCAATTCTCATCTAACAAAAAATTGAATGCAGAAAGAATTGGAAAGTGAGAACAATCAATCATATACCCACCACAATCCAAATACCAATATAAACCTGTCAACTTCCAATATTAATTCTATGTACAACTATGTCCCATATTATACAATATTTCACTAATTCCAGAAGAGGAAAACATGGGGAAAAAATAAAATAAGATTACCTTGAAATTAAAATTGTCTTCAAGGTGAACTTGAAGGCTGGTCTACCTTCGATTTTCGAACAAAGGAGAAGGAATGGGGGAAAAAAGAGAGAAGAGAGGAGACGAGAGAAGGGAGAGAAAGAGCAAGAACTGATGCATTTGAAAATGGGTAAAACCATGGGATTTCGTTAAAAGTTTTTTGATCTTTTAATTGTTTATCCTAAGTTTGTAAATATTCTAATTCAACCCCATCTCTTCATAATTATATGGTTATAACAAAAGAAAAGGAAAAAGAAATAGAAATCCCTTATTCTTTATTCCACTCTCAAAAAGCCCTTTAGCTCATTTTCCCTGAAAACTAGCTTGCAAAACTTATTTCACGTTTTCTCATAAAATTTTCAATTTGATCAAAAGAAATCTTTAGATCATAATGTAAGAGATCCAAAAGATGCAAGAGAAATAAAAAGATAGTCATTCACCAAACAACTTTTCCAAACAAGCACAACCAGGACAATTCCACCACTCAAACCTCCTCACTTTCCAACAAAGAAAATAACAAAACTTAACAAAACAAAAATAAAAAGTTTCCATCACGAGCTGGCATTTCTTCTGCATAAGAATCTTCAAATCTCTAGCCAGCTCAGTTTGTTCCTTAGTTGTTACCTCTACTGTTGCCTGGAAATTAAACGAAAAGAAAATCTATCAGAAAAAACAACAACAATATATATGGCAAAGTAAAATATGAATAAAAATTGCTTACTGAAGTTTGGATTCAACTGCATAGCGCGTAAGAAAGGATCCACCGGCAGACCATTCTCAGCATAGCTTGGATCATACAGACTGTTAGGAATTGGTCTGCACAACAATTTTAACTCACCACAATAAATATTTTTCACTTGTCTTTCTCTATTTTTAATTTATGAATTCAAAATACAAACAATCTAAGCACTCCTTCCATGTCAATTTATGTTGCATAGTAATAATACCATGTGCATATGTAGCTTAAGAACAAAAACATATTTTTGAAAGATGTAATTGTAAACTGTCATGAGATTTTCGTTATTATAAAAGCGTGTTATTAATGATAAAATGAGCTTTTTAAAATTATATTAGTATTAAATATAAAGATATATTATTATTTTTTGAGACAGACTACAAAAAAAAAAAAAAAAAAATAATAATAATAATAAAGTGGAACAAAGAAAGTATATGATTACGTTCTCCGTGGATCTCTTGCTGGATAACTACTCCATGGAGCATTTTGGTATTGGTTATTTGTCTCATATTCTCTTTCAGTGGCCGCTCTCTGCATCCATTTCATTAAACAATCGAAAAATAATAAAAATATATGTTAATTGTACGTGTTTTTGAACCATTATAAAAACTAAACAATATTTTCAAAGATGACTAAATTTTAACAAAGGATGTAACTTGCATAAATTAATCATTAACCATGAAATGTAAATTAGACATTAAACATACGCCTGAATGTGAAGACGATCCACGAAATATTGGCATCCTTCCTCGCCTGTAGCTAGCCTGCACTTGTTCAACATAGGAAGCTAAGTTGACTAAAAATGCAATAAACATTTTATCTTCTCTTCATCCCAATTTATTTGGTTTAATTAGACTTAATACTAAGTTTAAGAAAATAAGTGACGTTTTTTAAAAAAAAATATATATATTTTTAAACGTGTCATAATATTTGTATTATTATAATACTTTTGAAACTTTCAGTCTTAAATATGTCATAATATTTGTGTAGCTATAGAAGCTTTTCATTAAACATAAAATAAAAAATTTAAGTTACTTGTTTTGTAATAATGTGATATTCTTTTTCAAATAAACTAACACAGTAAGAACATAGTGTTTAGAATGAAGAGAGTAATATTAAAAAGAGGAAACAAATAAGGAATATTTGACCACCGTACCCTTGTGCGACGAGTTCTCAGATATCTTGTTGAAGGAATGGTTGCCCTATTAGAGTTGGCGTTGTATCCCTGTATACATAGGAACAATAAAATTAGAGAAATATACATATCAATTTTGAATTTCTAGCATTACTAATTAGAGGACGATAAGTTGCTTAGCCAAAAGCAGATTGCAGACAAAAAAATGATAAGATTTTAAAATAAAGATACCTCTGGAGGTAAATTCTGACCGATACCAAATGAGAGTTCAGGAACAGGATTAAACATAGGTCTGACAAGAAAAAAATGCATTTAGTTATTCATAGAATATATATCATATATGTGTGTGATGAGAGATATAGAGAGAATATCAACCTAGTACCTTGGGGAAGAATACATGTCACGTTGATTGAACAGGAATGGATCAGATGGGGGTTGAACATATGGGTATTGAATCGGATAATTTTCATATCGTTGTTGGTTGCTGTAAGAAAAAGAAAGAAAGAAGGAAATATGTAAATAAACCATGAACAATAATATTTAGTTCGATTTGTTTTTATTTTTATAACAATATTTAGATCAATTTATTATCTAAACACTTAATAATGCAGGAAGGCGTCGTTTGGGTCAGAGACAAGTTATGTAAGGAATTAAGGATTAATAATGTGAGAATTGTATTATAGGTATTAATAATACATTTTATTTCTTGTTGGATGATTAATGTATTACAAAGTAGTATAGATACAGTGTAAAAAAATTTAAAAATTATTTTTTCCTTAAATAAAATGTAAAAACATTCTTACTATTATGAGGGTTATTCTGTCATGTTAGAATTTAAATCCACATATTGCTAATATCGATATTTTTATTTCATTTTTTACTCCGTAAAAAATAATTTGAAGATTCCAGCATAACTTATGCAGATATTATTTATGAGGAAAACAAAAACTAACATCCAAATATTTTATAACTTAATATTGATTTTTATGTGGAGATTAAATTTTCTCAAACTGAACCAAACATGATACAAATTAATACTAATTTTATTTGGACGACAAGCCTTTCGGGGGTTCATTAGGGATCGATTCACTCTGTGCTCTTTTCTATCAACATTTAATTTAATTCAAGACAAGTTAGACAAAATGCAAGAACTTGTGGTACATCATACCAGCATGCGGATCGTATAAATCAAATATTACATTGACGATTCACACGATTTTATCTTTTAATTTCAGGATGAAACCTTTGTTCAGGACAACAGGACATAATAGCCCCCATTAAATTATACCACCGTTTGATTTGTGGGATAAGATATAGCAATTTTGGAATAAAACGCGAGATAAATTTAGTCTCCTTTGGTTGAATTTTTTATTCTGAGATAAGCATTCCCGGAATCAACATATCACAATTATGGGATTATTTTTGTACTACTTTCAATGCAGTATAACAATCTCAGGATTACTAATTTTAGAATAAAACACCAAAATGATCAAGATGCCCTTCCAAATTCCCACAAAAAAATTATAAATCTAATAAGAGTTAACAACAATTATGTATTCATTAACTCTAAAAGAAGTACCTGAGCTGCATGAAGTCACGGTAAATAGGAGTTTGTGGAACCTCCTCATTCAGATTTTTACGGAATATCAGTATTTTGGGACCTAAATTCATACATACAATAAAGTGTTTAGATGAAAAAAACAGTGACAAAATAGAAAAGAGAAAAAGAAAAACTTCTTACATTTTGAAAAAGGAGAAAGCAAAGGATGATTTGTTTAAAAAATAGGCCAATCTCTTTAAAATCTTGCAATTGAGTAACATTGAGGAGACATACATCTTATTTATAATGTAAGGATAATAAATTTCTTTCCTGTTGTATTTATTGCAGTAGATTTTACATATTAATGATAGATTAGATTTATGAAATTAAGTTTGCGGTATTCAGAATCTAACATCGATTTATTAAATTCGTGGTCAACATCGGTCAAGACGACCTCGTTTCGGCGTTTCAAGTGTGCGAGTAGGTTTGTAGCGTGTTTTATGATTTATACACATACTTGATTTGTGTCTGGGAGGTTCCGGATGTGTTTCGGTGTTGGATCAGAGATTTGGGCATTATTGGGTTCTTTGGTTTTTCTGGTACCAGTAGTCCTTCTTCGCGATCGCAGTTGGGATATCGTGATCACGAAGAAGCAAAATAGGGAGGGTCGTGTGTCGTTTGGTCATTTAGGCCCTTTTATCATTTTTCCCCTAGCTCCGTTGGAGTATTTTTTTACTTCCTACGATTGATTGGAGACTTATTCAGTAGGTCCTCCTTCCCTACAGAATGGAATTCCAGGGCGTCTTGCGACGATCGCATTTGCTTTCCCTTACTCCTGAATAGTGAAAGAAATCGAACGGGCATTCAAGCTTGGACTCAATTTGTCTGGGATAAAGCCATTCCTACAATAATTAGCATTTTTGCGTGGAAGCTGCAGGGATGGGTGGCACGATTCTCGAGGTAGTCGAGTGAGTCTTGGTGGAATTTGAGGAATTTAGAAGCTTTTAAGTTGAATAAGTGAGAAAGTGTTGACCAATAGTTGATTTTTGGGTAAACGAGTCTTTTTGGAATTTATGTTCGGCTCCAATAGGTCTGGAATGTCAATTATAATTTGGTAGGTCGGTTGGTTCGGTTCCCGAGGCACTCGGGGTGTTTTGGTCTTTGGGTTGAAAACCTTATTTTGGGTATTTGGGGGTTGACCGGGTCAAAATGACCTCGTTCGGGGATTCCGAGGGCGCGTTTGAGTTCGTCGCGTTTTTATAGTGGTGACATGTTTTGTTTGTCTCTGGGAGGTCTCGGATGAGTTTCAGGCTTCGAGTTGAACTTAGTGAAAGACCAAATTTTTGTTGGTTTTACGGTGTGCCGCATCTGCGGACTTGGGGCCGCACCTGTGAACCTACCGCTGTGAGGTTTGGTTTGCAGGTGCAAAGAAATGGGATTTCTGCGGAGGCTGCATCTGTGAAGGTCAGGTTTTAAGTGAGGCTGCATCTGTGAAGGAATCCCCGTAGATGCGAGGCTGCACCTGCTAGGAATATTCCGCAGGTTCGGAAATCACTGAACAGTAACTCTTAAATTCCCTAATTCAAAGTCATTTCTTTCCATTCACAAATTTGAGACCTAGAGAGTTTGGTGGGGTGAATTTGTGGAGCCTTTTTGAGATTCGTCCTTGGGGTAAGTGTCCTACACTCATTTATTGTTTTTATCATGTTTTAACAATGGAATCTATGGTAGAAATCATGATTTTAGTCGGGGGTTTTGTGTCATGAACCCTAAAATAATATTGTGAATCATCTTCTATTTGAATTGAGTTTCATTGGGAAATTTCTTAGATTCTAAACGTCTAATCAATGGGTAACTAAAGCTTGAATCTTTCTTTTACTCAAGGATTTGTTTATGGAAAATGATGATTTTTCTCTGAAATTGAGGTTTTGGTGAAATAGTGAAATTAATGCTAATTTGAGATTTGTTTGTGATGAAACTTGGTATGTTGACTTCCTAGGCTTGGGTAAACTGTTTCTAATGTAACTTTCCAATTTTTCCTTTGTGATATTCATGTATTTGATGTAGTTATCTCTGTCTCTTGTTATCTCACTTATCTCATTATCTCATGAAAGAGGAAGAATAATATGGATGAACTTATGTTTGATTTGCATTGGCAAGTATCTGTGGATCCCATATTTTACGGTATTGTTGAGGTTGGTTTCATGCACGACCTATATTCCATATTTCATGTGCTATTAATTTGATATGACTATGATTGAAATGAGCATATGTGAGAGCGTGTAGCCTCTGAGGCCTTTATCGGAGAGCGTAAAAGAGAAAGAGAGCTCGTGATCCAAGGTCATTTCCAGAGCGAGGGAGTGCCCGTGATCTGAGGTTGTTATCAGAGCAGGAGAGTGCTCGTGATCCGAGGTATTTTTCAGAGCGGGAGTGGTACATGGACTTCGCAGGTCCCCCATGGGTCATAGCTATGAGACATTGTCCTTAGCATGTGTGTACGGTACGAAGATGAGGCTTAGGGGGCATTACACATTGCACTCATTGCATTTCATTCCTCATCATCGCATGACACATTCCCTAATTGATTCCTTGGTTGTTGATTTATTGAGTTGTGTTTGTTTGTGAGGATTCACTTAATGACTAGACGAACTTGTGGATTAAGGACTTCACCCAGGCTTACAACTTGAGGTTATTGAGATCTATTGTGCTTATCATTACTGTGAGAGTTACTTGAATATTGATTTGTGTTTGTACCTGAGTGCTTATATGCTCTACTTGCTAATTTCTATCTATTTATATGCGTGAACTGATCGTTATCAGCCTATGATACCTACGAGTACGTGTGTTTGTACTCATACTACTCTTCTTTGCACTTTTCTTTGAGTGCAGAGTTCGTCGTTGGTTCTAGTTCCCGTCCTCATATGTGATCCCGAGGCTCTTATCGGAGATTCCAGGGTGAGCTACTTGCCAGATCTACAGCCGAAGACTCCCTTTTATTATCTGTCTTTTTCCTTACTCCTGAGACAGATATTTACCTTGTATTATGAAACTAGCTCTAGTTTCTAGACATTGTATTATTGATTTAAGCTCTTGGACCGGTTCCAGACTAGACCGTTGGGTTGTAGTATTTTTCTTACTTTCGCACTTACATTATTATATATATATATATATATTGAGACTTGGTTATTTTCGCTTTTTACTTTCGTATTCCTGACTTAATGATATGTTATAATAGAAGGGTTTGCCCACCGGGAGGGATAGTGTGGGTGCCCTCACGAGCCACGAGTTGGGTCGTGACATCGTGATCGCGAGTGGTGAGCCACATTCACAAAGAAGGAAGCTTCGGTTGATCTGGGTCAAGGCCGCTTATCGCAATCGCGATGTGCCTGTTGCATTCGTGATGAGTGGGTTGGGTTAGGGCCCTGATCATTGTGGACCCTTTGCGGTCGCTTTAAAGGTCGGGCCTAAACAATGAATTAATTTTTAGCTTCCAACTTAGACTTCATAATTTAATATCTTGAGTTCGAGGGCTCGGTTTGATGTGATTCCAAAGACAATTCAAACAATTTTGCTTTTTTTTTTTTGTGTGTGTGTGTGGGGGGGGGGGGGGTAAAATTCTAACTCTTATTTTGATGTTTCCTCTTGATTCATTTTATTAATTAGTGTTTTAATCCATGATTATGAGTGGGAAATTAGGGATTTGAGCCCTAAGTTGAATTTTGGTAATTACCTTATTTGAGACCCGATTAGTGGATAGAATTTGATGATTTCCTGTGTTTAGACTATTTAGATTATGAATATAATGATTTTGAAATAAATTTAAGTTTTGCCCTTGTGGGCCCAAGTTCGACTTTAGGAGTTGATTTTTGGGTCCTGATTGTAAGTATACCAATATGGATATCTACGAATTCATTTTCTTATGCACATCGCGTATTGATAGATTGGGAGCATTTTGAGGCACTTTGGAAAAGAAAGACGCTTTCGTGATTCGTTTACTCGGCCATGAGGTATGTTAAGACTTTCTAGACTTCGTTTGAAGGAAGTTTTTGTTAAGCAAAGATTAAATGATGATAATAATCGGTAAGAGAGAAAGAGGGTCTTGTACTCGTGGTGTAACTGACATTGGTACGAGTACCGGTGGCACGTATGGGAATCAAATTATGTAGTTTTGAATTGTAATCCAAGAATGCCAATGCATGTGGGTATTAGCTGATAATTAATTGGCTTGATTTACTTGTTGTGTGTTCATGTCACTTCATTTAACCCGAACACTGTGTTAGTCGAAGTAGTTGAGCAATTCTGCGCGGTTGATGGCTATAATAGCTTGGCATTAATATTCATGCATATGTGATCATTCATGCACATTCATTGGATGATATTTGTGGTTATTAGAGACTGGTAAGTCCCTGGATCGGGTGGACGCCTGCACAGTGAGACTATTGTTGACACCCAATTTGGCCCTCCACATGTTTAATTAATTAGTCAAGCTTCTTGATATTTAAAATAAAGTAAAATAACCGTTCGTAGAAGGAAAAAATATTCTTTTAACTAATTTCAGTGTTATTTGACATTTCATGTGGCAAAATATCACTATATATATATATATATATATATATATATATATATATATATTATAAATATTATATTGTTTTCGTAATTTTAAAGTATGTTATTAAATAGGGAAACCAAATTTCATCTTAAAAAATATTCATTTTTACTTGGTACACATTTTGAATCACCGATTTTGAGTCGTTCCCTATTTAATTTTGGTAACTAGTCCGCATTTGTAAATAGTTACTTAACTTTGTTAAGTTCGAGAATTTGGTTAATTAATTGGATAATAATTTACCTCAATTCTATTCAAAACTAGTGAATTTCTGATTTATGTTTAATTTTGTTCAGTTCTGTAATTTATGGCTTCAATTAAAAGATTTTGGTTACAATTTAAATCAATTTGGCTAGCTCTTAAATGATGTTGGCCACATTTGCAAAATGCTCAACACTTAGTACTTTTTAAAAATTCCTTCAGTTTTGTCCGCCCAATCCGCGCATGCCACGTGGGCATGACGCGGATCAAGCCTTTCTTTCGATCTGGGTCGTCCAACTATTTAATCTGATGGTCCTCTCTTTTCCCCTTTGTTATATAGTTATATATATATATATATATATATATATATATATAATATTCCTTTTCATTTAAATGTTTCTTTTAATCTGGACCATCGATCAATATTTGATCAACGACCCAAATTAAATTCCCACCTTTAATCCCATCAGATCCCCAAAACCAAAAAAAAAAAAAAAAAACCATAGAGCCCTAATAGACTCACCTCACCCATCGCCGCCTGCGCCCATCTTCTCCTCTCTTCTTTTTCCTCCTTCCCCACGCCAAAGGACAATCATGGCAGACGAAGCCCATATCCCTCTCGTCCTTTCCTCACTATTCACAACTTCACCATGGTACTCGAAGCCATGGAAAAGCTTCCACTCCGCCGAATCCTCAACTAGTAAGTACTCTATCTTTTCCCGTCTTCTTCTTTCTGTCTCATCAACTGACCCCGCCCCTTCTCCTTCTATTTTTTTTTTTAAATTCAAAATCGAACCCAACCCTCAAAATTTCGCATATAAATATAGGCTCTTGGTGCTTCCACACAGAGGTTTTTTTGAGGTCTAAGTTTTTAGTCTTGGAAGTTCTAAAAAGAAGTAGTAAATCTAGAAGTTTTTTTTTTTTCTCTTTTTCAAAGCAAGTGTTAGCCAAAATATCTCTCTTCTAAGTTCCTTTCATTTCTTGTCTGAGTTCCGAATCTAGGGAATCAAAGTTGAAATTGATTCAAACACTCTTGGACCCATTTCGTTGCACAAAATCAGGTAAAATCGCTTCCCATTTTTCTTCGACTTTTTACTGGGTTTTAGCCTAAAAAATGTTATTCGTCGTCGTTCTTATTTTTGTTATTTTATACGGTTGAAATCCCGACTGAAATATGTGTTATTTGCTAGTTCGGTTGAAATCCCGACTGAAAAATTGTGATATGAATCTCTGCTATGGTATTTGTTATTTCACGATGTTGGTGTGGCTATTTCCTTTTTTGAGATAATTGTTCGAATCTAAGTTTAGGTCTGATTTAAATGTTTTTTCTTATTTTGTTCTGGTTTGCTTCACGTGGATTTGATAATTATCAAGAGCTCAGCAAGTTTCCTAAAGTTGAATATGTTTCATCTCGCGGAGTTTCTGCCTAAAAAGTTATTTTGATTTAGCCGTAATCCTAAAATATGATCAAGGTGTGAAATTATAAAGTAAATTTTTTTTAGAACTACTAGATATTTAGTAATGATTCTAGAATAGCCTAGTATATTATCTTGGATAAATATCTTGAAGAGATTTCTAGATAGTCTAGAGCATTGCAAGAAGATAAGGTGTGCTATATTTTTCGTATAGATGTATCTAGAAGATTGTCTAGAACCATCCTTAGACAAGTATAAATAGGAGTGGACTTGATCATTTGTAACCAAGTAATTCAAGTAATTCAAGAAAGCCTTTCTTCCATAACTAAGTTCTCCTATCTAAAATTTTCTTTCTCCTTTCCAAAGCTTCCTCTTCTTTAGTTGAATCTTCCAATCTTAGTAACGATCTTGGGCTAGCAGAAGGTTTCTCCGATTTACCTTTCTTCTGCTATTATTTCTCTACATGGTATCAGAGCCATAGCCATATACGTTGGCTTCTGGATATATTTTCAAGATCGGGTTAGTGGTCGATTCAATTGTTTTTTTCTAAATGGATGTGTGTGGTCGTGCTAATGGACTGGGGATGGAATTATTGAACCAAACCCAACTACAAGGTATGGAAGACCTGTTTGGAGTCCTACCTTGTTGGCGAGGATTTGTGGGAAGTTGTCAATGGGAGTAACACAAATCCTCCTGCTGATGCACCGGAAAATAATGATGCACGTAAGAAGTGGAAGCAGATTAATGCCAAGGCGGAGTTCATCCTGAAGAGGTCCATCTCTCCCAGTTTATTTGATCATATTATAAGGTGTAAATCAGCTCACGAAATATAGAGGACCCTTGATCGTTTGTTCAACAAAAAGGATGAAGCTCGGCATGATTTTGGAGAACGAATTGGCCAACACCATTCAAGGTAATCTTTCTATTGCTGAGTACTTCTTGAAGATTAAAAACTTATGTTCTGAAATATCTCTATTAAATCCGGACGAGGCTATTTCTGAAGCACGAATGAGAAGAATTATCATTCGTGGTTTGAAGTCAGAATATATTCCTTTTGTTACATCAATTCAAGGATGGGCTCAACAACCATCCTTGGAGGAATTTGAGAATTTGTTATCGTCACAGGAGTTGTTAGCCAAACAGTTGGCTGGTATATCTGTCAAAGAAGGTGAAGGAAATGCTCTTATAGCCGATAAGAGGAACTTTAAAGGAAAAGCAAGAGATAGGCTACACTCTCGCTCCTCAGGTGGTTCAAGCTCGCCAGGAAAGAAGGAAGAGTCTTCTAACAATCACGGTAAGAAGCCTCCCAAATACTATCGGTGCGGCAAAATAGGACACATAAAAAGATATTGCCGAGTCAAAGAGAGTAATATGGCTCAAACCGAGAAAGCTGCAGAAGAAGAAGAAGACTGGGGAAAATGCTTTGTAGCTAAGACTCGAGCAGTAGATGCCATGGCTTCCATCAATTTTGAAAAAAGACTGGATTGTGGATTCAGGATGTGGGCACCATCTCACCGGGGATGAATCTAAATTTTCCAACTTCCGAAAATACAATGGTCGTGATGTCATTGTAATAGCAGATAACTCAGTTCATCATGTGGAGAAGGAAGGCTCTGTTGTCATCAACGAGAAGCAGGAGGACTCTATCACTCTCAACAGTGTCTTTCATGTTCCAGGTATGAGGAAAAATCTATTTTCAGTTGCAAATGCCGTAGATGCTGGAAGTTATCTATTATTTGGCCCACATGACGTGAAGTTCCTTCAAAATATCAAAGAACTCAAGGCAGATATCATTCATACCGGTAAGAGAGTTAATGATTTATATGTCTTATCTGCCTCTAATTCATTTATTGAGAAGATGAGTAGCAATGATAATACATATCTGTGGCATGCTAGACTTGGGCATCTTAGCATGGATAAATTAAAAGCTATGGTGAAATTCAATCTAGTAAAAGGATTACCAAACTTAAGCAACTTTGGTGGAGGAGAGATTTGTGAAGGATGTCAATACGGAAAGGCACATCGTCTTCCGTTTGATAGATCCTTGTCAAGATGCAAAGGCTCCTCTAGAACTAATTCACAGTGATTTGATGGGGCCAACAAGAACTCCTTCATTCTCTGGCTATTCTTATATGTTAATTTTCATTGATGATTTTACTAGATTCACTTGGGTTTACTTTGTGAAGCATAAGTCAGAAGTTTTCAGTAAGTTTATGGAGTTCAAAGAAACGGTTAAAGGCGAGCTCGGTTCCAGAATAAGGCGGTTGCGGACTGATAATGGTGGTGAGTTCACTTCTGAAAAATTTCTCTCTTTTTGTCGTCAGCATGGTATTAAGAGAACTCACATGTGCTGATACACCACAACAAAATGGAGTGGCAGAAAGAAAGATTCGACACTTAACCGAGACATGTAAAAGTTGGCTTCATGCCAAAAATTTACCTAGAGCCTTATGGGCTGAAGGTATGAAATGTGCAACATATGTGATCAATAGGATGCCGCTTTCTCCAAACAACATGAAGTCACCCTATGAATTAATGTTTGGAGAAAAGCCTAGCATCAAACACCTAAGAGTTTTTAGCTCTATCTGTTATGTTCATATCCCAGATTCTCAACGAAGCAAGTTGGATGCCAAGGCAAGGAAATGCATCTTTGTTGGATATGACGAAAGGAAAAAAGGTTGGAGGTGCATGGACCCGAAAACTCATTGCTTCATTGTTTCTCGTGATGTCGTATTTGATGAAGTCTCCTCGTATTATGGAGCAGCTTCAGAAGGAGAGGGTTTTAAAATCTTGAATCCTGGAGTTCCAAGCTTACCCATCACAGGTGTTTCCTCGGATAGTACAGCTGCAGAGGAGCTAGGAGAAAGGGGGAGCCCGGGAACTCAACAATATGAAGCTCAACAAGAAGATAATTCACGTGATTCACAAAGACCAAGAAGAACTATTGTTAAGCCAGTCCGCTTCAGAGATGAAAATTTTGTTAGTACATATTCTTGCTTCTTTGCAGGACCAATTGACGATGAAGAACCTTCTGGTTTGAAGAAGCTAAAGGAGTCAAAGAGTGGGAGCTTGCTATGAATGATGAAATGGAGGCTTTAATGAAAAATCAAACTTGGAGCCTTGTACCAAAGCCCAAAGACGTACAACCCATATCTTGCAAATAGGTTTACAAAATTAAAAGAAGAGCAGATGGCAGCATAAACAGATATAAAGCAAGGCTGGTTGCTCGAGGATTTTCTCAAAAGTATGGTGAAGACTATGAAGAAACCTTCAGTCCGGTGGCTAAGATGATCTCAGTTCGAGTTGTATTAGCCATGGCAGCATCGTACGGTTGGAAATTATGGCAACTTGACGTGAAGAATGCCTTTTTGTACGGAGAACTTGACAAAGATATCTATATGGATCAACCACCTGAGTATGTCTCTAACTTATATCCTGATTATGTCTGCAAGCTTAAGAAAGCACTTTATGGACTCAAGCAGGCTCCACGACCATGGTATGGAAAAATTGCACAATATCTACATTTTGTGGATATGCTGCATCACATTCAGATCCTAGCTTGTTTGTTAAGAAACATGAAGACTTGCATGTTGTTGTTCTGTTATATGTGGATGACATGATAATAACAGGAAACAATGATGATGAAGTTGCGAGGCTTCAAGAGGAGCTTGCCATAAGATTTGATATCAAGAAGTTCCGGGAGAGCTACATCATTTTCTTGGCTTAGAGGTGACAAACACGAGTAAAGGGATCTTTGTTACCCAAGAAGGGTATGCCAAGAAGCTTGTTGACAGGTTTGGGATAAAACAAAGCAAAAAGTGCTCTATTCCTCTTGAGACTAGCACGAGGTTAAGGCGTGAAGAAGGCTCACTTCTTGCATATCCCAAGACTTTTCGAGCTCTTGTTGGAAGTCTTTTGTATTTGACTATTACAAGGCCAGATATTGCTTTCTTTGTTGGATATGTCAGCAGATTTATGCAATCACCAAGAAAGCCTCATTTGGAAGCTGCAAAGAGGATTCTGAAATACATCAACTCAACATCAGATACGGGCCTACTCTTCCAAAAGAAGAATGATTTGGTATTAATTGGATATACTGACGCTGATTTTGGTGGTGATCTGGATGGTCGAAAATCTACGTCAGGCTATATTTTTCTTTGTGGAGGAACAAGTGTTTCTTGGTGCAGCAAGAAGCAAGACTCAGTTTCTTTATCAACTATGGAGGCGGAATATAAAGCAGCAGCTCTTACTGCTCAAGAATGTGTATGGCTCCAAAGACTTGCTAAAGATTTGCATCTGTCTATATCAAAGCCAACTGCTATTTTCGAAGACAATCAAAGTGCCATCAAGCTTGCAAACAATCCGGTATTCCACGCTAGAACTAAGCACATTGAGGTGGAACATCATTTCATTAGAGAAAAAGTTCTTGATGGAACTATAAATACTTTGGAAGTGCGAAGTCAGGAGAATATTGCTGATATCTTCACCAAGTCACTTCCTAAAGCTTCATTCGAGTTCTTTCGCGACAAGCTTGGTCTAGTTCCAAAAATTCACTTTAGGGGGAGTGTGAAATTATAAAGTAGATTTTTTTTAGAACTATGAGATATTTAGTAATGATTCTAGAATAGCCTAGTATATTATCTTGGATAAATATCTTAAAGAGATTTCTAGATAGTCTAGAGCATTGCAAGAAGATAAGGTGTGCTATATTTTTCTTATAGATGTATCTAGAAGAATATCTAGAACCATCCTTAGACAAGTATAAATAGGAGTGGACTTGATCATTTGTAACCAAGTAATTCAAGTAATTCAAGAAAGCCTTTCTTCCATAACTAAGTTCTCCTATCTAAAATTTTCTTTCTCCTTTCCAAAGCTTCCTTTTCTTTAGTTGAATCTTCCAATCTTAGTAACGATCTTGGGCTAGCAGAAGGTTTCTCCGATTTACCTTTCTTCTGCTATTATTTCTCTACACAAGGTCTAGGGATTGGTTTCAAATTAGGATTAAATAATAGAATCTTTTTATTTTTCATTTGCGTCAGGTTTTACTTGTATCCATTTTAATCCATTTTAAAAGTCTTGCCCAGATTTCCTTCCAACATTATGTGAATTTAATTTTCGTGCTCCTCTTACTCGGACAGTTGGTTGCTGCTTCGCTACTTTGTTCATATGCAATGAAATAAACCACATGTACTTGTTAAAAGAGAGAAATTAATTTGGTCGAGTACTAGCCGAAGGTGAAGCTAATTTCTTCTTTTCTTGGCTAGCTCGAAGGTTCGCTTAAATTCCCATAAAGTTTAGCTCTTTAGTTTCTTTGTTAGATAATTAGTTTACTTTACTCTGTTTCCTTTTAAAATTCATATCTTTTTGGTAGAGGAAAACAATTGGGTTGAATACTAGGTTAAGGTGAAGTTAATCTCTTCCCTTTACGACTGATTTTAGTTCCTAAAGCTTGTATCCTCCAGGACCGGTTCTTCATTTCTTTTAGCACTTAAGTTAGATTTTGTACCTTTTTCTCTCTGTGCTAGCAGCTGATGTGTTGAACGGAACGATAAAGTAAAGTTTGGTTCGAATATGAATGGTGTTGAGGTCTCACCTCAAGCCCATATCATGAAGGCTCCCAAAAATAGAAATTTCCATGACTTCCATTGTTATCTAGTAACTCCCTTATTTTAATCCCGTCTCAATCCTTAAGCTTGCTTAGTTCCAATTATGCGCAACTTTTATATTCATAAATCGTCTAAAGTTTAAAAGTTTTAATGTCCGTTCTTTCTGTCCAGCCCCTCTGTTTCAGTTCTTTTTTTTTCTTTCTTTTTCACTTTAGTTCTTTTTATGGTTCCCTTCACTTAGTTTGCTACTTTTTTTTGGTTTACTTACATACATTTGTCTGTTAACAGAAGAAAATATTTTGGTTGAGTACTAGTGAAGGAGAAGTTAATCTTTTTCCCTTTGTAACTGATTTTTTTTGCTCCCAAAATACTTCTCCTCTATCTTTAAAAACTTTATTCTGAAAATCTGTTTAGCTTCTTATTTTTGGCTTGTTTAAGATTATGAGATTTTATTTTAGTTTCTATGTCATCATTTATTTGCCTCTTTTTTCTGTCGTAGTTCTTAAGAAAGGAAGAAACTAATTTGGTCGATTACTAGCCATAGGTGAAGTTAATTTCTTCCCTTCTTGGCTAGCTTGAATTCCCAATTTCTTCCTCTCTTTATCATCCAAGGGCTGTCCATTTTTTTTTTTTTTAGTTTATTTCTAATAAGTTTAGATTCTTGGTTTTTTAGTTAGTTTTACTCTACCTTCCTTAAGAAGTTGTTTATCTTATGTTTTGTTGGAGGGACATGGGATTAGCTTGGGTACCAACGGGAATGACTTACGTCATTTTTTGGTGATGGCCTATACTTTAAATAGCCCATCCTCCACCTACATTAAGTTCTATGTTTGATAAGGCATTGAAATTTCTTTTTCAGTCGTTCTTTGTTCGAATCATGGGATAAGACACTATTACCCCTCTGAACTATACCCGAAGTTGCTACGACACACCTTACCTTTTCCTGGGTCCTATTACCCCCTAAACTTATTTAAAATGGAATAATTACCCCCTAAACGCTGATGCCCACTCTCATATGGGAGAGTGACATACACTCTCCTTGCCACATGTGTATTTATTGTTTTCTTCTTTTTTTTTTAATTTTTTCAGCTTACGTGTCAATTTTTAAAAAAATAAAAATAAAAAACTGAATTTTCGTTAAGAAAAAAAGAGTTTTAAAACCCATTTTTTTTTAAATTTGAAAATTTGATTTTTTTTTGTAAACCCATTTAAAAAAAAAAAAAAACTGAAAACATGGATTAAAAAACTAAATTTTCTTTTAAAAAATGATTTTTAAAACACTTTTTTTTTTAAAAAAATTGAAAATTTGTCTTTTTTTAAAAAACCCGTTTTAAAAAAAAAAAAAAAAAAAAAAACTGAAAAATGATTTTTTTTTTAAATATGGAAAAATGGATTTGTTAAAAATATGGAAAACTTGATTATTTTTTTTAAAATTTTTTAAAAAATCTTGATTTTCATGATTTCATTTTCTTAGGAAAAAGTGTTTTTCTTGTCAAAATGTGAAAAAACCTGAATTTTTATAAAATTTTGAAAAAATTAATTATTTTCTTAAAATGTGGAAAACCCATTTTTTAAAACTAAATGTGGAAGACTAGATTTATTTTCAAATTTTAAGAAAATGCAGATTTTTAAGAAAAAAATTAAGTTTTCCCCTTTTTTATGTTTCTCACTCTCTCAAAGAGAGTGAAACACACTCTCCTTGCCACGTCAGCGTTTAGGGGGGTAATTATTCCGTTTTAAATAAGCATAAGGGTGTAATTATTCCGTTTTAAATAAGTTTAGGGGGGTAATAGGGCTCATGGAAAGGTAAGGTGTGTCGTAGCAACTTCGGGTATAGTTCAGGGGGATAATAGTGCCTTATCCCTTCGAATCATTGTCTTATTTATGTGATTAAAGGCTGCTTGGTTATTGGATTTAGATTGAGAAGAGTTAAGTGCGTTTGACATCTTAAACCTCTCATTCCTTACCCTTGGATCCACAGCCTTAATCCTAAATTCTTGAGCTTGCTTAACTTCGGCTCTGTCTTTTTTTTTTTTTTTTTGTGTAACTTGCCTAAGTTTGAAAGTTCTAACTTCTGTTTCTTTTACTTTCTGTCCACCCCTTTATTTTAGCTTTATTATGTGATTACTCTAGCTCATTTTTATGGTTCTGTCAACAATAGGGCTACTGTTTTAATCCTTGTTTACGTATGGATTTGTTAAAGTTAGAAATAATTTCTTCTATCTGAAAACTAGTTACGCCCAAGATTTTTTTTTTATTGTCCAGTAATTGAGAAACATTATTTGATAATAGAGAGGATGTTCTACTCATTCTAAGTATGTTAAGTATCTTGAAACCATATCCTTGCATTGGTGTTTTACTCACGAAAGATACTTTGGTATTTCAGTTTTCAAGAGAATTGCTTTTCAGATTAATATGATTCCTCCCATTTTTTGCTAAAACAATCTTGAAACACTTGATTTCTCCAAGTTAATTTTTCTTAATCCACTGGATTTTTTTCCAGAATCTGGGTCTAGGATAATTACTCTTTGTTTGCTAAGTTAATGTGTTAGCTATGTTACTCGAAGTTTAGGCCCATCTAAAAACATCTACTATTTTGTAAAGGTTTGCTCTGATTAGAGGTCTGTTGTGTCCAATATTTAAAAGATTATTGTTTTAAATGGTGCCAAGTCAAATTTCATTTGATCACGCTGGTTTCCTTTACTAAGTACTTAATGTAAAATTAGGATTAGCATTAATGAGTTATTATTACACTTGCTAATTCCTTCTCTTTTCCTTTTGTGCACATATCATTGGGAGTCTACTGGATTATTTTCATCGTGAGTCGGGCCTGACATAAAATCCTTGCATTCTCTCTCAAGTCTAAACAATAGCAGCCCAAAAGCAGATGCAGTAGCAGCAGCCTCGCAGTGACAAAAATATTGCAAATCTCGGGCGGAAGTCTGAGAGAACCTAGGACAGGGCTTTTTAGACTCTCTCGGACTAAGCCTGAGTATTATAATAGCTTGGATTGAGCCAAAGTCCAAGTCTCTTTAACTCTTTCTCCTTTAACTTCTGATATTATTTGTATTTCTGTGCAAACCCCTTTTGAGAACTAAATAAAGCCCTAGCAAGCATTTGAAATACGTTAAAGTTGCTATTTTACGTTTTCAGCTTTCGTCAATTCTGTCCCGTTAGCAGTTTTACAAATTCTTTTGGAGTTTTTCTTCATTACTATTTTAAAATCAACAAGTTTAGTCTAAAAGCATGATTGCTCATTTTTCTTTTCTATTAATTAGTGGTCAATTCCTAAAGTTTTGAAATAGTCTTTTTCGCTCAAAATTTCTAAAATAGTTCTTGTCTAAAACTTCTAAATCTGTCTTTTATTTTTCTAGGTAATCAAATCTTCTTTGTTTGAAATCATCACAGTCTTGACGTTTTTTTTAAGGTTATAGTTCTGTGAAAAATATGTTCTTTTGCATTAGGCAAATTGTAGGTTTTAATAAATGTTTTTCTTTATTTAAAAAAGTCTTGAAAATATTTGTGTTTGTCTAGTTTCCGAAATTGAATTTATTCAAGATTGAAACCCGGATAATTATAAGATTTTGCGTTTACATGAAATATTTAACGTTTACATTATTTCACTAAGTGGAAGTAATATAAGTGTCTGAGTATTAAGTAATTTTCTATCGTTTCTTTTGGAACCTTTCTTAAAAAACAATATTTCTTTAAGTTAATGACCTTTCTTTTCTAAATCACTTTCTAAACGAGTTATATTTTAGCCAATCTTTGCTAAATAAAATATTTCTTTAAGTTAATAAATTTTCCTCCCTAAATTGCTTTTTTTAAACAAGTTATATTCTTTTTTAGCCAAATATTTAAAATCTGCCGGTAACCACTTTTGCGGATTTCCCGAGATAGCTAATACCTTCCTCGAGAAATTATCAGAACCCTTACCCTTTCTTTGGTACTAAAAGGTTTCTTTTCCGTAAATAAATCTTTTTTCCAAAATGGTTTCCTGACTCCATAAAAATTAGGTGGCGACTCTGTTTTCACACAAAGAGCCAAGTTATTGGTACGCTTTTATACACAAGTGTAAAAGCGGATTATAACAACTATTGGAGACTGAAATGTCCCCAGATCGGGTGCACGCCTACATATTGCTATGAGTATATGGACCTTGCGAGTCCCCCATGGGTCACATCACCGTACAGTCCCCAAGAGCAACGTGTGTATACTGACGCATATTGCATTGCGCTCTATCATACATTTTTTACCTGATTATCTGGTTATCTGGAACTATGTGATATTTGGCTTATTCTTTACTCTGTTAATGTTGGCTGTCAGGTATGAAGTGTCACGCCCCGAACCATGGCCTGGGCGAAACACGGCACTCGGTGTCATACTGCATGTGACCGAGCGAATCACATGGCTTGCTGAATCATCATGAGGCATACATGAGCGAAAATATAGCATGAACGTGATGAGCTTTTATAAAACATGAGATGTCATAATAATTTAATGAAATACTTGTTTAAATCATAAATGCGAAAATAACATGAGTTGAGCCAAAGATGGCTAAACACCTTGCATGTCTAACATAACTAAACTGACTAGTCTATGAAACCTCTAATCATGAATCTTGACTGGAAAACGTACTTGCTGGGACAAGGCCCTCAAAGATACCTTTAAATGCATGACTAGTAAAATAAAGATAAGCCGACTAAACCCCGAATGAGATGGGGCTCACCAATGAGTGATACGAGCAAATCCTACCGAGCGGATGCGGTGTCCGTAAATACGTACTGCATCGTGAAATGCGAGCCCCGGGCAATAAAAGGGGACGTCAGCACATTGAATGTACTGGTATGTAAAGCAACTGAATGAAATAACATGGGACATAAAGTAATAAAGATAAGAACTGAACGTGAAACCGAAACCTGGTTATGAGCATGAACATGAATACATATATAATATAAAGCATGAGTAAAAATATCATAAGTAGGGAGAGCAATAACTTATAACCGATCCATGGTCTGGTGCTTGCGTCCCGCCGAGAACACTCGATCCTTGCGGGGAACATGAGATTTAATAAAATATGAAAGGATCCGGTCATTATGAGAGATCGTCCTAAGCATGGGTGGAACAATCCTCATCCTACGGTGGCTACGTAGTTTCGAGTACATTTGAAGCCTTCTCGGTAATTAATGCAACTCCCAAAACATGAACATGTAAAATAAGTGGCACTTGCTGCCCATGGTTTTCATGAATATAACTTGCTTGTACATGGATATCATGAAATAACTTGTAAACGTGATTTCATGAAATAACTTGTATTTAGCATTTGTGTATCTTGTATCATAGCATGAAAGTAATTATATAATATAGTTGCATGAAAACTTGTAGACATGTAGGATATTCATGAAATAATCATTTTAGCTAAAACATGCATGCAAGAACCCATGGAATACAAGATATGGGTTTCATGGATTACGGGTCGATTCTCAATAATCATAAAGAAATATTAAGAACTCAATGATGGAATTACAACAATTCATACGTAATATCATCATGGACATGGACCTAGGGTTATCATGAGCATGGTATAGAAACTCTAGTTTTAGTATAGAATCATAATTTATGGATTATGAGGCGTGGGGAAGAAACAATGATGTTCCCACACGTAGATAGTAACTCTACATACCTTAGTCGCTCCAAAACTTGAATTAAAGACTTGAGCTTTGAAGAGGATTTCCAAAATCTTGAATTCTTGAACCTTGAGATGGGTTTTCTTGAAAATCCTAGTTTTAGGAATGATGATTTCTTGTTTAGATTACAAGTATATGTATTAGAATTGACTTGGAATAATTAGAGTAGGCTTACCTTGGTGTTCTTGATGATGAGAGAGGGTAGGAGGTCGTTCTAGGGCTTGAAGGAATGAAAAATAATGATTTGGATGAATATATACTGTTCTGAAAAATTAAATTTTTTCGGCCCCGATTAAATGCGGCCGTATTTCAAAATACGGGCCTTATTTTGAAATCGGCCGTATTTTGAAATATGGACGACCTTTTGCCTGCGTTCGAGTAAAATGGCCATAACTTCTTGCACAGATATCCGTTTGACCCCCATAATATACCGTTGGAAAGGTATTTCAATGCTCTACAACTTTCATCAAGGAAGTTTTCCCAAATTCCAAATACATTTTGAAATACGGGTCATAAAATGAAATACGGTCCGTATTTAACCATGTGACATCAAAATGTCAATTTCCAGAATGTTCAGAAATTCTTGGTTTCAGTTTACGATTTGAAATACGGGCCGTATACTGAAATACGGTCCGTATTTAACAATGTAAAAATTCCAGAATGTCCAGAAATCTGTGGTAACGGTTTACGACTTGATTTACGACTCGTAAACTGAAATACGGTCACTGTTCATGGGCGTAAACGCCCATCTTACAACTGAACAGGAAAATTCCAACCCTCACATCCTTTATCTACTTCTCTAAGTCTAGGATCAAGGTCAAAGCTTAGGTCAAAGATACGGGGTGTTACATGAAGGTAAGCTGGTAAAGTAATAAGATTTTCTTAATAATCTCGTCATTATTTCTTCGTTGTCGGTCTATGAGATATACTGAGTACACGTGCTTCCCGCACTCATACTACACTTGCTGCACTCTTTGTTGTGTGGATTTGGTTCCGAGTACTAGTGGAACCAGCGGAGAGTCCCTTGGAAGAGATTTCAGGAGATCGTGGTGAGCTGCCTGGCTGTTCTGCAACATCGTACTCTCTATATCCTTTTACCCTTCCTATCTTTTATTTATATTCAGACAGTGTATTAGTGGATTCCAGAGTTATATTGTATTCATAGTGGCTTTCTTACACATGACACCAATCTTGGGTAGTTTTTTTTTTATTATTTCCCCACTTACTTATTATAAAAGACATGGTATTTGGATATTCGGCTTGTGTCTTTACTTTTTCGCTTAGTTAATTTAATTGATTTGATAATTGTTTGGGTTTTGGCTTACCTATCGATTGGGAATAGGTGCCATCACGGCTTTTATTTTTGGATCGTAACAATTTGGTATCAGAATCCTAGGTTTATCGGTCTCATTATTATAAGAGCAATGTCTTGTAGAGTCTTACAGATCGGTACGATGATGTCCATACCTACCTTCGAGAGGCTATAGACCATTTAGGAAGCTTTTATTCTTTCATTCCTTATCGTGCGTACTTGACTTTGTTGAATTCTAAATGTCATTGTTTCATTCTCTCGATGGTAAGAACTCGTTCATCCGTGACTGGAGATCATGAGCCCTTACCTGTACCCGCACCCACTGCTAAGGCCATTGCATAAGGTAGAGATAGGGGGTGAGGTCAGTGTAGAGCCCGTGTCACAACACCTACTAGAGGCCGAGCATCTACAGTTTCTAACGACCGTGCTCTACAATATCTTCCTGTCCGAAGGTGGCTCTTGAGGATGAGCCAGATCTTGAAAATGAGTACGAACCAACACAAGCACCACTAATTTTGTCGCTACTCTAATGCTTCAGGACACATTGGTTCGTATGATAATATTTCTTGAGGGGATGGATCAGGCTGGCATTTTGCATGTCACCCTAGATAGATCACAGACCCAAGTTGGAGGTCAGAGTATGGATTAGATGCTTGCCCCAGGGTTCCAGATTCCAAGGGCTCAACCAACTATTGTTGTAGCTCCCCGTTTTGATTGTGGGGTATTACTAGGTTTGCACCCCATCTGGATAACAAGCCTGATGTGCCGTGAAATTACGGTATATTCGATGCTAATTCCTTAAGCTTTTGTTGCTCTTCAAGCACTTTTGGTGTTTCTTTTCGTGTATTTTTATCGTTTTGTAGGATAAGATGTCTGGAGAGCATAACGGAGCAAAATGGACCAAAATGAAGCAAAAATAGTTGTGATGCAGCACATGCGAGTAGCGTGTTATGCATGCGAGCAGCACTTGCTGCAGCATGTGCTGACAGAGCTATGAGAAATTGAAAATAGTTGGTGCAGCACATACGAGTAGCATGTTGTGCATGCGAGCAACACTTGCTACACCACAGCTGATTGCATATGCACAACATGCTATAGTTTGGTGGAACATGCGACTGGCATGTTGCACATGCGACACCAGATGCGATTAGCATGTGTGACACACAGAGTATTTTTGTCCACAATTTGTTCCCGTTTTGGAATGTCTATAAATAGAATCCGAGGGTTTTGGAAACACATCTTTGGCCATTTTACAAGTCTTGGAGAGCTAGGATTTCAACACCCACACCTGGGGATTGAAGATTTGAAGTTTTGATGAGAAATTTCTTAACCCTTTACTCATTTTTTTCAATTCCTTGCTATGTATTGAATATCTAAGTATGTAGTATTTAATTTCTATACTTGAACCTTGTTTATGGAAGTATACATTGTTAAAGTTTGGATTGAAACTCTTGTTTTGCTTATGTATTGAATGATTTTTATTCCTAATGAAGTGAGTTAATGTTGTTTTAGTTAATCTTGTTCTTTAATGTTTCTTAAGGGATTAGCTAACCCTAAGACCCGCCCATTTACTTCGATTTGAGCTCAGAAGAGGAGAATTGAGTTGGGAAAGATTAACTAACAAGAATTTGAGGGCATAACCCTCATCTAATAACTTGAGCTAGGGATAGGAAAGTTACTTGAGATTATATTGATTGTGCTTGATATCACACTCTAAGGCTTGGAAAAGCTTAGAGTGAAATTCATTGATTTGGTTGGAAGACTTTCAATGAGATTTTAGAAATCATTAACTAACTAACTAACGTAAACTTGCTCTTAGTTGTAAAATCGTGAAATACATTGGATCGTTACTTGAGTGTAGTTTCGTTTATTCCCAAACTTGTGGCCATTGATCATTTTACTTGCTTTCTAGATTAGTTTATATTTTCGCATTAGGTATAATTTTCTCAAAAACCAAAAGATTATCAAATGTTTAGCTTAGCGTAGAAAGTGATAATTCCTTACTTTTTTAAATCGCCTAGTATATTGTTCCCTGTGGGATCGACCCCGACTCATCGTTGGGTAAATTATATTGCATACGACCGTGTACACTTTCTCTTTGAGGAGTGGATTTTGACGTTATCAATTTTGGCTCCGTTGTCGGGGAACAATTTGGCGTATTTGGGTTAGTTTGGGATTTAAGCTTGCTTGCTTTGGTCCAAACTTGTGAATATGTGTTTGTGATTTTTCGTGTTTCTTTGTGTTAGTTTTTTTTTTTTTTTTGTTATTTATTTTTGTTACTTGTGTACTATGGCATCATGGAATGAAAATGGGTTTGATGGTTGCAACCCATATTTTGATGATCCATGTCCATATTGTGGAGGAACCCACTTTTGGCAAGATTGTGAAAATGCTCTTGGGAGAGAGATGTGTGCACCGTCTCAATCCTATGATGGGAATATTTGTAATATATGTGGTGGTCAAGGTGGATATTGGGGTGATCGTCCCAATTATTTTGCTCCCTTTCCCCCAAGTTGTTCTAACGAAAATGCTAGTTTTGCTTTTGAGTTTGATAGGGACAATGACATGGCAAGTGAAGGACAAAGTGCCGGATTTGAAGGCATCATGGCAATGCTCCAAACATATTTAGATCGGGAAGCTAAGATGGAGGAAGAGCGAAAACTCGTCCAACAATCCATTTTAGAAAATGGAGAAGCTATGAAAAGAATGAATGATTCATTTGAGGATGCCAATTCCTCAATTGTCATGGAAGTGTCGACTCCTCAAAATGACTTGGTTGAAGAAGAGATTTCAAATTTAAAAAATGAGCACGAAAATTCTTGTGACCATGATGATAGTTGTGGAATTGAAGAAGTGGTTCAACTTGAAGAAGAAGAGCAAAATCTTGAAGAAGAAATCTCCAATTCTCAAAAAGAAGAAGTTGAGGAAATTTTAAAAAGCATAATGGGGAGAAATGAAAAATATGGGCAAGTCTTGACCAGATTGTGGGAAGAAGTTCAACATGGAGATGATGAAACTATCCAAAAGGTGTATCTCACCATGGATGAATTTTTACAAGATTTGGACAACTCTTACAATGAAGAAAAACTTGACAAAATGGAAATTTTGAGCCAAGATTGGCTAATGAATCAAGCTCAACAACTTGGAGTCTATGGGGATCACCGTGAAGGCATTTCACGGATGATGGAAGAATTTCTAAAAATGCATGTTGAGCAAAGTCAAGAAGTGGAACTACTTGAATTGATATCCGAAAATTGGAGGCCGAATTGAATGCAAAGATTGAAGCATGTGATTCTCAATATCAAAGGGCCATGGATTGTAGTTTTGAGTTGGTTTCCGATGAAGAAGAGGTCAAGATTGATTTTCATGAGCTAATGGTGAATTGCCAACCGACCAACCCAAAAATAATGCAAGATGCCGAGATTGAATAAATGATACTACAGTTGCATAAAAAAGTTCATGAAATGGTTTTTGAAGACACTAGTTCATTTTTGAGTGAGGATGTAAAAAATGGAGCGAATTTGAAATTAAAGCGCATTGGACCACATTCCAACCATTGTTCAACATTGTGCTTGGTTGATGATATGGAAGTTGAACTAACCGAGCCTATGGAGAATTTTGGAGATGAAGAAGAAAGCGTTTTCATTTTGAAGTTTGCTACGCCAAGAAGACAAAATGACATGCTTCACCTAAAGGCCAAAAAGTGCAAAATGCGATACTCGAGAGTGGCCTCCTTGCTTTCCTACCACCGCCTCACGAGCATCACCGGAATCTTGATTCAAAGTTGGGGTGTAAATTCATATCTTCCAAATGGAGGGAAAAGTGGTAAAGGTTACCGTCGTGCCGCGACGTTAAATTAAGCGCTTGGTGGGAGGCAACCCATCGATTTAAAATTTTTAAGGCGTTTTCAAATTTTTAAATGTAGGTGCTCCTTTGAGGAAAAATGTGAAAAATCTTGGCTTGTTTGGTACTAATAGAGTTAGTCTCTTGCATGTGAAATGTTGAAATGCGAATACCCCTCCAATTTTTTTTTTGAAAGTTAAAAAGCAAGGTGCGTAGGAAAGAATGATCTTTGTGACAAGTTTTTGGCTCATTTGGTGACTCTTTACCTACTAGTTGGGTTTACTTTGGATTATGAGATATTGCACTAGTTGTTCTTGCTTAGGAAGTGAAATTGTTCCATCTTAACTAGTTCATATGCCATGTGTGGTGAGTGTTTGTTGAATAATTCTTATGCTTACTTTTATCATCTAGAACTTGCCCAGTTAGTCTTTCAATGCTAATTTTGATTATGTTGGTTAGAGAGATGACCTTGTGCTATCTTTGTGATTTTTGAAAAAGCCTCTTTAGCCTTTCTAGTCTACCATTGCATTAATAATATCACTAGTAACCCCATTCGAGCCTATGACCTTTTCTTTGATTGCCATATTACAAGCCTTTAACCTTCTTGATGAAATTCTTTTTTTTTTTTTTTGAACCTTTCCTCCTTGAACATGAAATTGTGAATTTGAGGCCAAAAGCCTAAGTTGGGGGTGTTAGTGTTTCTTGAGAAGTGGTGAAGGTTGGTGTTGTGGAAAAGTCAAAAGAAAGGAAGAAAATTTGAAAAATACAAAAAGGTTGCAAACTTGTTGTGCAAAAAAAAAAAAGTATCTTTCTGAGAAAGGAATTGGAAAAGAACAAAAACATTAGAAATCAAGAAAATGGTTGCACAAAAAGAAGTTGGAATAATTGCGGAAACTAGTATGCAAAGGAAGGAGTGATGTTTTGAAATGAAGAAGAAAGTGGACAAAAGGTAGTGTGTAGTGTTCAAGGAGGGCGTAGTCACTAGTATCCCAAATACTTATCCTAACCTTCTCTAAGCCTACATTACAAGCTTAAAAAGTACCTATGTGATCCCCAACCGAATGTTCTTGAGTTAGGGATGAATGAAAATAAGGACAAACTTATGGTGTGATATTTGTTAGCACTAGAATTTCTTTGTTGAGTGTGAGTGACTTTGTGTATATGTCCCTTGTGTTGTTGTGAATATAGTGATTTTGAGACTTTCTTTCTTGTGAGGGCA
Source organism: Lycium ferocissimum (assembly GCF_029784015.1). NCBI lineage: Eukaryota > Viridiplantae > Streptophyta > Magnoliopsida > Solanales > Solanaceae > Lycium > Lycium ferocissimum. Next base: position 45,812,432 of record NC_081353.1, on the reverse strand, counting down.
TGTGGATTACGATAGATTGGCGATGTTGAATTTCAAGTTAAGTCAAATGAGCATATCTAGTAAGCTAGTGGTTTTGAGTCACTTATTGAGGCTTGAGTGTTGTTTCTTGATTGTTTTGAATCTCTATTGCATTCTTGAAATCGTATTATGAAATGAGGGAGTTATTTGGTTAAAGGTCACATGTTTGTAGCCTAATTGTTGTACCAACCAAAGCCATAAGAGTTGTGCTTAGTTGAATAATGTGCTTTGAAAATGATAGTAGCACTACCTAAGCTTGTATTGATGGATCCTCATTGAGATTTTGGTTTTGATTTGCTTGAGGACAAGCAAAGACTTTAAGTTGGGGGTGTTGATGTGCCGTGAAATTACGGGATATTCGATGCTAATTCCTTAAGCTTTTGTGACTCTTCAAGCACTTTTGGTGTATTTATATCGTTTTGTAGGATAAGATATCTGGAGAGCATAACGGAGCAAAATAGAGCAAAAATAGCTGTGATGCAGCACATGCGAGTAGCGTGTTGTGCATGCGAGCAGCACTTGCTGGAGCATGTGCTGACAAAGATATGAGAAATTGAAGATAGTTGGTGCAGCACATGCGAGTAGCATGTTGTGCATGCGAGCAGCACTTGTTGCAGCATGTGCTGCACCACAACTGATTGCATATGCACAACATGCTATAGTTTGGTGCAACATGCGACTGGCATGTTGCACATGCGACACCAGATGCGATTAGCATGTGTGACACGCAAGGTATTTTTGTCCACAATTTGTTCCCATTTTGGAATGTCTATAAATAGAATCCTAGGGGTTTGGAAACACATCTTTGGCCATTTTACAAGTCTTGGAGAGCTAGGATTCCAACACCCACACTTGGGGATTGAAGATTTGAAGTTTTGATGAGAAATTTCTTAACCTTTTACTCATTTCTTCAATTCCTTGCTATGTATTGAATATCTAAGTGTGTAGTATTTCATTTCTATACTTGAACCTTGTTTATGGAAGTATACATTGTTAAAGTTTGGATTCAAAACTCTTGTTTTGCTTATGTATTGAATGATTTTTATTCCGAACCCGAGTTAATGTTGTTTTAGTTAATCTTGTTCTTTAATGTTTCTTAAGGGATTAGCTAACCCTAAGACCCGCCCATTTACTTCGATTTGAGCTCGGAAGAGGAGAATTGAGTTGGGAAAGATTAACTAACAATAGTTTGGGGCATAACCCTCATCTAATAACATGAGCTAGGGAAAGTTACTTGAGATTATATTGATTGTGCTTGATATCACACTCTAAGGCTTGGAAAAGCTTAGAGTGAAATTCATTGATTTGGTTGGAAGACTTTCAATGAGATTTTAGAAATGATTATCTAACTAACGTAAACTTGCTCTTAGTTGTAAAATCGTGAAATACATTGGATCGTTACTTGAGTGTAGTTTCGTTTATTCCCAAACTTGTGGCCATTGATCATTTTATTTGCTTTGTAGATTAGTTTATATTTTCGCATTAGGTATAATTTTCTCAAAAACCAAAATATTATCAAGTGTTTGGCTTAGAGTAGAAAGTGATAATTCCTTACTTGTTTAAATCGCCTAGAATATTATTTCCTGTGGGATCGACCCCGACTCATAGTGGTAAATTATATTGCATACGACTGTGTACACTTTCTCTTTGAGGAGTGGATTTCCAAGGCCCACTATGACCGTTAGTAGAACGTGCTTCAACTTAGTCACCTCTACTAGGATCCTATACTAGGATCCTATCGAAGATGCTTATGAGTTTATTATTAGTTGACATGAGAGGTAGCATAACATGCGGTTGCTGAGTCCCACAGAGTGGACTATCCTACATTTCAGATGACTGACACCGCCAAGTAGTGGTGGAGAAATTATATTGGCAGTAGGGCAGCTGAGTCACCTCTACTTTCATGGACTCGCTTTTTGCTCAAGCATTTCTAGACCAGTTTGTCCTTTGTAGTTTGAGGGAATTGTAAGAGCAACGAGTTTGAGGATTACAACAGAATGGTATATCACTAATAAGCATGAGAAAAAGTTACATGCCTTAACTCATCATGCATTGATGATACTTCCACTGAGGATGAGAGAGTGAGGATGTTCGTCAAGGGACTGATTATTCCGATTCATTTGCGAGTTTCTCAGGCTTCTGTAATTAGGGCTTCATTTCAGAAGGTGGTGAATGCCGCCAAGGACATAGAGATGATCGAGGGTTCTGAGGATCGTGAGGGCAAGAGGGCCCATTACTTGGGTTGTTATAGTGGTGCTCTGCCTAGGAGTCGGGGGGTACTCGGCGAGTGGTTGTGGCCATGTAGGTGTCCGGGGATGATCATCCCGGGCGTGGTACTTTCAGTTAGAGATAGGCTTCTCATGGCTCATCTTCCCGATCTTCAGGTCGTGGAAGGCATTCCAGTCATTCAGGTTCTTCTCATTAGTCCATGGATAAAAGAGGATATTATGAGTGTGCCGATCCCCGACATTTCAGGAGGGAGTGCCTCAGACTTCGGCCTAGTGGTTTGCACCAAACCTCTTAGGGTTCTTAGTGTTACATCTTCAGATCAGCACAACTGCCACCTAGAAAAGGTACACAGAGTGGGATAAGTGGTTCTTATTCTGGTGAGGTGGTACCCATTCCGGCTGAGGTAGTAGTTGTAGAGGTACTTAGTCTGAGGGTGGTCATGCCCAGTGCTATTTTTTTTGGAGCAGATCAAAGGTAGAGGCTTCAGATGCTGACATAACATATATTATTTTGATTTTTCGTCATTCAACTGCAACATTATTTGACCCAGGATACATACTTTTCTTCAAGCCTGGATATGCTTTGTGAGTCTCTTGCATTGCTTGTACGTATTTCCACTCCTTTTCGAGATTTCAGAGTGGTTGATCAGGTATACCTTTGTGTAGTTACCTTGATGGGGTATGACACCCAGGTAGATTTTAAGGTTTTAGATACGGTAGACTTCAATGTTATCCTTAGAATGGATTGGTTATCTCCTTATTATGCGATCTTGGATTGTCATGCCAAGACAATTATGTTAGCTATGCCGGGATCCTTAGAGTTGAGTGGAGAGGTGATCTTAGTCACACTCCAAAGAAGGTTATATCATTCCTTCTCGGTAGATGGTAGGGTAGGGTTGTTTAGCATATTTGGCGCATATTCGGGATACTAGCGCAAATGCTCTTACACTTGAGTCTGTACCGGTGGTGAGTGAGTTTTTGGAGGTCTTTCCAATAGACCTACTTAGTATTCTACTTGATCGCGATATTGATTTTTGTATTGACTTTGAGTCGGGCGCTCAGCCTATTTCTATTCCGCCATATCAGATGGCATCGACTGAGTTGAAGGAGCAATTGCAGTATTTGTTGAGTATACTTAATGTTTCTGTTTGGGGTGCTCATGTACTTTTTTATGAAGAATAAGTACAGAACTATGCGTATGTTTATCGACTATAGGCAGTTGAACAAAGTGACCATCAAGAAAAAGTATCTGATACCTCGCAGTATTGATGATTTGTTTGATCAGTTTCAGGGTGCTTCGGTTTTCTCCAAGAATGATTTGAGATCCAATTATCATCAATTGAAGATTAGAGAGGAGGATATCCCTAAGACAACTTTCAAGACGCGTTATGATCACTATGAGTTCTTGATGATGTCTTTTGGGTTGACCAATGCCCCAACAGCCTTTATGGACCTGCTGAACTGAGTGTTCAGACCGGACTTGGATTCTTTTGTTTTTGTCTTCACCGACGACATCTTGATGTACTCTCGTAGTAGAGAGGAGCACGAGTAGCATTTGAGGATTATGCTTGGAATTCTGAATGAGAAACAACTTTATTCCAAGTTTTCGAAGTGTGAGTTTTGGCTTAGTTCGGTGGCCTTTTTGGGACATGTGGTGTCCAAGGATTGTATTATGGTGAATCCCAAGAAGATTGAGGTAGTTCAGGATTGGATTAGACTTGCTTCGGTTACTGAGATTCGGAGTTTCATAGGCTTCGCGGGTTACTATCGATGTTTTGCGGAGGGGTTTTCATCTATTGCTTCCCCGTTGACTAAACTGACTCAGAAGGAGGTGACTTTTCAGTGGTCCGATAATTGTGAGGTGAGCTTTCAAAAGCTAAAGACCTTGTTGACTACCGCTCCAATTTTGACTCTACCGTGGAGGGGGAGAGCTTTACGGTGTATTGTGATGCTTCTAGAGTTGGCCTTATTTGTGTGTTGATGCATAATGTCATAGTGATAGATTATACTTTGAGGCAGTTGAAGGTTCACGAAAAGAACTACCCCTCATAATTTGGAGTTGGCGGTGGTAGTGCTTGCATGAAGATTTGAAGGCACTATTTTTATGGTGTGCATTGTGAGGTATTCACAAATCATTGCAGTCTTCAGTACATTTTCAATCAGAGGGAATCTTAATTTGAGGCAGTGTAGATGGTTGGAGTTGCTCAAAGATTATGACATGACTATACTTTATAAATCATAGTTTAAATCAAATGTGCTACGATAAAATTCTTAAATCGAACTATAATATTTAAATTTGGAATCTGCCTCTGTCAGTACTTCCCAAAGAGTTAAAGATAGATGGATATTAGATAATTAAAGTCAAATTGTAACTTGTCTTTATTATTAATCGACCAAACTTAAACTCTACTGAACCTAATATAGGGTGGAGCTTGAACTCAATCAAATAAATTTGGCCAAATACATAAAGGATAGCTAATTTTGGCACGAGTTTTCATTTTGATATATAAATTAACATCGTGTTTCACCTATTAAACTGTTTAGTCATGTCAACTATTATTCAACAAAGGAAGCAGGAAGGCCAAAATAGCAACTAGACTCAAAGATCTGAACTTCTATCCTTAGAGGAGTAGCTATTGATGGTTTTACGAGCTCAGCAGTAGAGTTTTACGAGCTAAGTAGCATGGAGTAATTGGAAAAAATGAACAAAACAAAAAAATAAAAAAATATTCATCATGAACCGTCATTTGTTCTTTATATTTTCAAAATGAATCTTCAAATCCCTAGCCGGCTCAGTCTGTTCCGTAGTTGTTACCTTCATTAATATTGTCTGGAAATTGAACGAAATAACTGATCTATCAAAATAAGAAGAAGATATATATGTCAAAGTGAAATATGAATAAAAATTGCGGATTCGGCTCCTCTCTATCTCCCTTCTCTCCATTTACCCCAAGTTAATTCTACCTTAGATTAGAGACACATGGCATGTATTAGAATTAATGGCTAAGATTTAATTGGCCAAAACAAGGCCCTAACCATAGTTTACATAATTAATAACTTATCCATAAATATTTTTTTTTTTAAAATCTCTCTCTTCCTATTTTAATTTTCCATTTTTTTTCAATTTTCACAACTCATTAATGGTGATATTTTCCCGAATATAGAAAACTCTTTCAAAAATATACAATTACCAATTGAATAATGGGATCTATATTCTGTGGGCTAGTAAGCATCATTATTGAAAAAAATGGAAAATATCACCAATTGAAGAATAATTGAGTCTATTTCTGCGTAGGAAAAAGAAATAAGTGGAAGAAATAATCGGTGAATGGAGCAAAAATATTTTACTATGCGTAAGAAAATTAAAATAGGAAGAGAGAGAAAATATTTTAATATATTTATAGATAAATTATTAATTATGTAAATCATGGTTAGGGCCCTGTTTTGATCAATTAAATCTTAGCTATTAATTCTAATTCATGTCATGTGTCTCTAATTTAAGGTAGAACTTAGAAAAAACGGAGAGAAGGGAAATGGAAGAAAGGATTCACGGGTTGACCATTCTCAGCATAACTTGGATCATATGGACTGTTACGAATTGGTCTGTACAGGAATTTTGCAAGTCGCCACAAGAAGTATTGATTTCATTTCTCTTTCTTTATTTTAATTAATGCGTTAATAATAAAACATAATCAAGAACTCCATCTATTTCAATCTATGTTGCATAGTAATGAATACTATGTGCATATATAATTAAGAAAGAAAACAAACTTTTGAAAAATACGGAGGATATAATTTCAAATTGACATGAGATATTTATAGTTAAAAAAACATATTTTAGTGATAAAGTGAGAGTTTTGACATTATATTATTTTAAAATACAAAATACGTTATTTTTTTTAGACAGACTAATAAAACAATATATAACGTGGAACATAGAAAGTATATGATTACATTCTGCGTGGATCCAATGGATGACCTCTCGCCGGGTAGGTACTCGGTGGAGCATTTAGATATTGACCATATGTTAATTATACGTGATTTTGAACCATTACACAAACTAAGCATTTTCAAAGATGTCTATATCTTAAAATAGGAACTACTTGCATAATGTAATCATAGCTATGAAATATAAATTAGAGATTAAGCATACTCCTGAACGCGAAGACGATCCACAAAATAATCTTGACATTATTCCTCGCCTGTAGCATCAACGTAAAAAGCTAAGTTGCCTAATAATGCTAATAAACATTTTATCATCTCTTCGTCCTGATGTATTTGGTATATCAGACTTTTAGTAAGTTTAAGAAAATAAATAATATTTTTCTAAAATTTATTTACTTAAATATGTCATAACATTTGTATGATTATAATACTTTTGAAACTTGCAGTCATAAACACGCTATAACATCTGTGTAGTTATACAAGCTTCTAATTAAGCGTAAAATAAAAAATTTAAAGCTATTCGTTTTCAAATATGACATTCTTTTTCAAATAAACTAACACAGTAAGAAAATAATGTTTACAATGAAGGGAGTAATATTAGAGAGAGGAAACAAAAAAAGGAACATTTGACCAAAGTACCCTCGTACGACGAGTTCGGAGATATCCTGTTGAAGGAATGACAGCCCTATTAGAGTTGACACCCTATCCCTGCATAAAGAGGTGCAATAAAATTAAAGAAACATACATACATTTCAAGTTTGAATTAGTAGCATTTCGTTATTCATAGAATATTGTGTGTGATGAGAAAGAGAGTATTTAGTACCTTGGGAAAGAATACATGTGACGTTGATTCAACATAAATGAATTTGATGGGGCTTGAACATAAGGGTGATGAATCTGATGATTTTGATATGGCTGTTGGTTGCTACAAAAAAGAAAGAAGTAAAACTATGTTAACAAACCATGACCTTCAATATTTAGTTCAATTTGTATTTCTTTTGTTAACAATATTTAGACCAATTTGTTGTTTAAACACTTTGTAATGCAGGGATTAGGGGTCGTTTGAGTAAGAGACAAGTTATGTAGGGATTACTAATATGAAAATTGTAATATAGGTATTATTAATACATTTTATTTCTTGTTGAATATATGATTGATGTACTACAAATTAGGATATATACATGTATAATTTAAAAAATTTGTTTGTTCCTTAAATAAAATGTAAAAACTTTCTTACTATGATGAGGTTAATTTTATCATTTTAGAATTTAAGTCCATGTGCTAATATCGATATTTTTATTTTATTTTCGATCCCGCATAAAATAATTCATAGATTCCAACATAATTTATGCATTATTATTTGTAAGGAACACAAAAATTAACAGCCAAATATCGTGTAACTTAATTAATTTTATGTTGAGATTACATTTTCTCAAACCCAACCAAACATGGCACAAATCTATACTGGTTTTATTTGAACATCAGTCCTTTTGGGGGTTCATTAGGGATCGATTCACGCTGAATTCTTTTCCGTCGACATTTAATTGAATTCAACACATGTTATTCCAAAATACAAGAACGTGTGGTACATCGTACCAGCATGCGACCGACAGTGTAAATCAAATATTACATTGATTATTCACATGATTTTCTCTTTTAATTTGAGGGAAACCTTTGTTTAGGACAACATGACGAGACAGGTCCAATTGAATTATACCGTAATTTGATTTGTGGCATAAGATATAGGAGTAACAATTTTGGTATACAACGTGAGATTATTTGAGTCTCGTTTAGTTGAATTTTTTATTCCGAAAAAATGCATTCTCAGAATTAATCATACCACAATTATTTTTATACTATCTTCAATGCGCGGTATAACAATTTCAGAATTATTAATTCCAAAATAAAACATCAAAGATCAAGATGCCTTTCCTCAAGACTCTTCTCCCAAATTCCTTAAAAACTCTTAAGACTAATAAGAGTTAAGAACAATAATGAATTCACTAACTCTAAAAGTACATGAGCTACATGAAGTCATGGTAAACAGGAGTTTGTGGAACCCCCTCGTTTAGATTTTCTGAAAAATCAAATTTTTGGAATTCATACATGCAACAAATTATTTAGATGAAAAAAAAAAAAGAGTGATAAATTAAAAAAGATAAAGAGAAAGTTTTTACATGTTAAAACAAGAGAAATTAGAGGATGATAGCTTCAAGAATAGGCTAAGTCTCTTCAAGATCTTATAATTGAGTAGAACTTCGAGGAGCTAGACATGCATCTTATTTCTAATATGTGCATAATAAATTCTACATTATTTGTAGATATTGCTTTAGATTTTATTCGAATCTAACACCGATTTACCAAATTCACTAATTATTTGCTATCAGTTTATTTTAAGTTCATTCTGGTAGCCACTGTTTTGACTCAATCATACTTTTTTTTTAATTTCATTTTCAGACTATATATATGCACTTCAAATCACAACTCGAAATAAGTATATTATTTAATATGGAAGTCAAACTCTAAACCTAAAATTTGAAGGGTCTATTTTAACTTGCAAAATGTAAATGCTGCTTTTGTATACTTAAGGGCAAATATAAAAAGGTAACTAGTGGAATTCAGTAGCTTTAACTCGAATTCGATATATGCAGTAAAAGTCCGTTAAATTTATATAAATTAGAGATTAAACCAATTGAATCAAATGAGAAATAATAAAACCTTTAAATCGAATTGATAGTTTAAATTTGAAAACTGTCTGTGTCAATACTTACATATAGAGTCATAGATAGATGGATACTATACAGGTAAAATCAAACTGCAACTAGAGGCGAATCCAAAATTTAAAGAGGATGAGTTCACCTTAGATTTTTTTTTTTTATACATAAAAAAGATACAAAGGTGCATTTAGTAGGGTTCAATCCCACAACCTTGAGGCATTAAAGGCAACACTTAACCAGTGCTCCATTCAATCCGCTTTTGACCATATGTTCCTTCGCTAATATTATATATATTTTGGGGATTATATACATAATATACCGAGTTTAGTCACGGACTACGTGTTCACGTGACCCATTTTTTATGAATAGATTCACCCCTGACTGGAACATGTCTTGATTATTAATCGGCAAACTCAAACTCTACTGGACCTAATATCGGGTGGATCTTGAACTCAAAATCAAATACATTTGGCCAAATACATAAACGATCGCTAATTGTGGCACGAGTTTTCATTTTAATATATACGTTAACATGTTGTTGCGCCTATTAAACAGTTCAGCCATGTCAACTTTTATTCAACAAAGGAAGCAGGAAGGCAAAAATGGCAACTAGACTCAAAGATCTGAACTTCTATACTTAGAGGAGTAGTTATTGATGGTTTTACGACCTAAGAACTAAGAAGTATGGAGTAACTGGGGACTTCTATCCAGATTACTCTTATATATATATATATATATATATATATTATTTTTTTAAATTATCGACTCTTATTATAAGGGTTCAGTGGTGTCAAAATGTTAAAGGTAAATCAATGATGTGTCCTTTGGCCGTAAGCAACTCAATGCTCTCTAAACAATGTCATGAAAAGTTATTGTATATGTATTGAATATGAGTTTAATTTGTATTATGTATTGTTATGTCAAATACGTTGGCGAAAAACTAATGATGAAATTTACAGATTACTTTTTGTGATTGAACAAGATAAATATTCACAGAGCTTGAAACTTACAGGAAGAGAAGTCAATAAGGGTGCTAGCATAAAAAAAATTGGAAAGCATACCACAAAGCAAACCAAAAAAGATATGAGGAAAAGAAAAAAGAAAAAAGGAGAGAGAAAAATATAACAGTTCATAGCGAGAGAACTGAATACTAGCTTGTAAAACTTGTTTACCAATTTCTAATAAAATTTGCAGTTTTCTCAAAAAAAATATCTAGACTATAGTCTAAAAGGTGCATAAGTTGCAAGAGAAATAAGAAGATGACAATTTATTAAACAACCATTGCAAAAGTACACGACAACCAGGAAATTTCTGCCTACCAAACCTCCTCACTCCACAACAAGGAAATTAAAGGAACTAACAAAACAAAAAGTAAAAAAATTCCATCACGAGCTAGCATTTGTTCTGCATTTTTCAAAAGGAATCTTCAAATCGCTAACCCGGCTCTGTCTGTTCCTTAGTTGTTGCCTCTACTAATGTCTGGCAATTAAACAAAAAAAAAAAAAAAAATCTGTTAGAACGAAAACAACATTAATATATGTCAAATTGAAATATGAATAAAAATTGCTTACTGAAGTTTGGATTCAACTGCATAGCACGTAAGAAAGGATCCACCGGTAGACCATTCTCAGCCTCATATAGACGGTTACGAATTGGTCTGCACAACAATTTCACTTCTCTTTCTTTATTTTAAATAATGCATTATAAATACAACAACTTGTCTAGTGCATAACTAATTTAAGAAAGAAAACAAATTATTGAAATATGCAATTTCAAACTGTCATGACATTTTTATAGTTACAAAAGCATGTTATTAATGATAATGTGAGAGTTTTAACATTATATTATTTTTAAATATAAGAATATGTTATTTTTGAAACAAATTAATAATTTTTTTTATATAAAGTGGAATAATGAAAGTATATGATTACGTTTGCCGTGGATTCCATGGATGATGACCTCTCGCCGGGTAGGTATCATTTTGATGACCAATTGTCTCATGTTCTCTTTGAATGACCTCTCTCTGCATCCATTTCATAAAACAACATAAACTAATAGAAATATGATAAGTTTACGTGTTTTGGAACCATTACACAAACTAAGCATTTTCAAAGATGACTATAGTATAAAAAAGGAACTACTTGCAAAAATTAATCACAAACCAAGAAATTAATAAATTTGAGATTAAACATACTCTTGAACGTGAAGACGATCCTTGGCATAAACTAGGCATTCGTCCTCTCCTGTAAGTAGCCTGCATTTGTTCAAAATAAATTATATATATAAAAAAAGCTGTGTTGCCTAATAATGCTAATGACATTTTATCATCTCTTCATCCCAATATATTTGGAACAATTAGACTTATTACTAGGTTTAAGAAGATAGATGATGTTTTTTAAATTTATTTGTTTAAAAATGTCATTACATTTATATGGACATGCCATAACATTTGTGTGGCAATAGTAACTTCTCATTAAGCGTAAATGAAAAGTTTAAAATTAGTTGTTTTCAGATATAGAAATGTTATATTCTTTTTCAAATAAACTAATAAGAAAATAGTATTTAGAATGAATGGAATAATATTAAAGAGAGACAAAAAAGGATCATTTGACCACCGTACCCTCTGACGAGTTCTCACATTTCCAGTTGAAGGAATGATATTCCTATTAGAGTTGACATTGTGTCGCTGCATATATAGGAATAATAAAATTAAATAAACATACATACATGAAGATTTTGTAGTAGCATTACTAATTAAAGGGCAACACTAAAAAACTGAAATTAGCTACGAACTTTGTCTCTAAATTGTTCATAGTTGAGAGAAGTATTGATAATTCGTCGCTAATGCGTTGTTAAATAGGATTAATGACAAATTTTGCCATTTAGCTACAAAAATTTTCTGTCGCTAATTCCTATTTTCTTTTTAGTAGTGCAATAAGTTACTTAGCCAAAAAAAGAATGTAGACAGAAAAATGATGAGATTTTAAAATAAAGATACCTCTGGAGGTAAATTCTGGCCGATATCAAACGAGAGTTCTGGAGCAGGATTAAACATAGGCCTGACGAGAAAAAATTGCATTTAGTTATTCATAGAATATATATCATGTGTGTGTGTGTGTGATATGAGAGACAAAGAGAGTATTTAGTACCCTGGGGAAGAATACATGCCATGTTGATTCAACACAAATGAATCTGATGGGGCTTGAACATATGGGTATTGAATCTGATGATTTTCATATGGTTGTTGGTTGCTACTAAAAAGAAAGAGAGAAAGAAGGAAAGCTATGTTAATAAACCATGACCTGCAATATTTAATTTGATTTGTTTTTCTTTTATTACGTTATTTAGATCAATTTGTTGTCTACATACTCAGTAATGCAGGGATTTGAGCATGTTTAGTTTAGAAACAAGCTATGAAGGGATTAGTAATGTCAGAATTGTAATGTACGTATTATTAACAATACACTGTATTTCATGTTGAATGATTGATGTATATATTACAAATTAGTATATATATACAATGTATAATTAAAATTTCTTGTAAACAGCTTATATTATTAAAACTACTTTTTTGCTTTTGCCCCAGTGAGATTTTATTTTAAGTTCTTTCTGGTTGCCACTTTTTTTTACCCAATTTTTTTTTTTTTATTTGTTTCTTTTTCAGACTACTCTCTCACTGACTTTGCTTTACCTTTTTTCTGCTTTATTTATTTTTTCTTACACTTTTCCTTTTTTACTTTACACAATTCACTACAGCAAAAAAAAGAAAAAATATTTGCATCACACAAAAAAAAGACTCCAAAGTTTGAGATAGTGTTTGACCCCTCCGAAAGATGAACAGTTTCTCCAGAACGACAAAACCAACCGATCTCTTTACTTGTCAATTGTGTTTTACATCAAAGATTCGCAACGTCCATAATATCGTAGTTTTAATTTAAGTTTTTTCGTTGTCGTGTTCAAATAATTGTGCATGCACTTATACTATATAATTAATAGTAAGTTTACGTTCAAAAAAATTAATCAAATACAAATCCAAAATTCTAAATTCGCCACTCACCCCAAAGTATTTTTCAGCACGTGATAATTATCAATTATTTTTAATCAGTTAAATGAAACAGATTCCAAATTAAAGTAGCAAAGACAATAAGCCAAGAAGTCCACCTTGGTACAAGAATGACATCATCTGATAGCAGTTGGATTAGTTCTTGTAATGAACTCTCATCCAAAAAATCCTCTGTTGACGTGGCTCCATTTTGTGGCTCCATTTTGACCTAGTCAAATTGATTTGCATTAGTCACTTAAATACATTTAATTATGATAGATAAAATAGCTTATGAAAATATTATTAACCCAATCCGTTCAAGTTCAGTAGTTTGGGTGGGGCATATTTTTATGGCGGGAATCTATCTAAAAATTGCTATCTCAATAACAACTATCCAAGTGCATGAAAATTGCCTCCTTGATTTCAACCTGAGTTGTAAAATTACCTATGTCTAGAGATCAACGATAACAAATCACCAGAGGTTGTAGTGGTAATTAATTCCTCCAAAAGATTTTGATTTTGAGCCTGAAAATAGAGTTACCTAAGCTAGGGGTCGTTATACCTCCAAAATGAAACTTTCGGGGGTAAATCCAAATCAACCCGAATGAGGGTACATGACGCCACGTGAAAAAAGAGAGGGTAAGAATCAACGATTTATAAGGATATAGTAAAAAAAAAAAAAAAAAACAAGGACCAATTTTTCACTTTTTTTTTTGTTTCCCACCCGGTGTCCGATATCCGCGTTAGAGACAGACGATATCCGGATTCGCCCCCATAGGGCCCTATTCAGGGGAAAGCGCTCCCTACCAAGGATTTTTTATACCCAGTGCTCGAACCAAGCACTGACTAGCAGCCTCATCCGCTACACCACATCCTTTGGTGGTACCAATTTTCCACTTTGTGCATGGTCCAAAATCATATCTAAATTAATAACGTGCAAAAATCTATAAAGGAAAAACATTAAAAAAAAAAAAAAGTAGCACTAGGATTATGTTTACCTAAGATATCCAAAAAGAACTAAACCGAAAAAAACGACTAGGTGAAACCATTGAGGAATGAAAATTAACGCATGACCTTATATAGAACAAGTTTTAATGTGTAACCCGATCAACCTCCACTCTAAAAAGAAGAAGAAAATGAGAAACGAAATATAAGTATACATATTATAAAATAGTCATGCAAAACCTCAATAAAATAGAGTAGAAGAAACAAAGTTTTCCATTAACTTTTTCTACTTCTAATGTGTTTGTGAATATGATTTTGGTGTTAATAGATAAAACAAAGGTGTTATCTTTTACCTTGAATGGGGAATATCAAAGCTGAGAAAGAAGTGTGCGTTTGTATCGCTATTGAAGCAAAGAGTGAAAATAGAGGGAGAATGCAATGTAATAGTTTAGGTTTATTATGAACATATAAATAGGCTTTAACCCCACCCCACACCCACCAATAAAAAATAAAATAAAATAAAAAAACAACAAAAAAAACGGGGGAGAATAAATGGCTACTCTTATAGAACTATGTAACACTCAAATAATGTGACTTAATGGGTAAATATTTCCCAACACCGGGTGTTTACACCAAATCATTGCAATTTATCATGGTTAATGATTTAATGAAGTGAATATAGATATTAGTTAATTGTGGTTAAGCTACAGTCGTACATATTCAAACACGTGTCATACATCCATTGACTTGATGTAAACACCGATGCGGATAAGTTTTTACCGACTTAATGGGCAATAAACAAAAAAGGGCAAAATTTTACACACTTGTAAAACAGTAAATACTTATCCACTTTTGGATATTTACATTAAATCAATGAATACAATACAAGTATCTTTTATATATATATATTTATCAATTAGCAAAATATTCTCATTTTACTTTTTAATTAATTTCTAATAAATTGCTTAATTTAGTGTAAAGATTGAGGGGTCGTCTGGTTTCAATTTCGAATATTGCATAACTATAATCCCGAGATTAAAATCATGACTATAACCTGAATAACTTATTCCACATTATATATGTGACAAGTTATCCAAATTATAGTCACGAGTTTTCTAATACTAGGTTAAATTTAACCCAAGTATTAAATTAAAGTAACCCACCTAATCCCTCCAACCAAACGGTCTCTGCGTGTTAGTAAGTAGTTACCCTTGTACAGGAAAAACATCGTGATCCCAACTTGTGGATTCGCCAGTTGGGTGAGGAAAAATAACATTTGTATGGCAAAATTCTTAACACTTCTATGGCAAAATTCTTGTCGTCCTTACTAAAAGTATTTGTCTTAAACATACTTGTCAAGTACATTCTCTGTTCACTTTTACTTGTCCAATATATAAAAAATAAATTTTTATTTTTATTCGTCCACTATAGGACATCAAGAGAAAGACAAACTTTTTTCCCTTTTTTTACCCTTAACATTTATTACTTATTTTCAAATCATTTCTCAAATCTATTAAGACTATACACCAATTAATCTGGGTATTCTTCATTTATTGATTCTTAAGGGACATGCAAAGTCAAAAATAGACAAGTAAAAATATACGGAGGGTGTACTTTTTTAAAACAAAGATAAAAAAAGTTAATAGTTTTTTCCGTTTCATACATAATTGATAGAGTTGACATAAATATATAATATATATTTATTGAGGAGAAATAACATGGTAAAATATTTCAAGAGAATAAAATAGTAAAAATGCTAATCTTATTAATGTTTTTTTAAAGAGTGTGTAAAGAATATTTTCTACATGGAATAATATAAAAATCTAAATTCCCGTCATGCTTTTTTTGAGTTCTTAAATCTGTTTTATTACTATTGCAACGTTAGTGACAAATTCACAAGTCTGACAAACGCTAGGTAAAAGCCATTACAGATTCCAAAATGCAAGAGGACAAATCACAAGGAACATCATTATAATTGTCTGACAGGGTTACGAGAAATAAACCACTTGGTATAATCATTATAGATTTCACACAAAGCATCAGGTTTACTGATTAAACCTGTCGTTTAATAAACGTTACAGAAAATGTGAATGGAAGATTCTTTTAGATATTTTTCTTGCTTCCTCAAAAGAAAAATGGAGCAAAATCAGGATTTTAACCATCCTTCCAACGCACTGCCGAGTACTGATCAGTACAGGGTGTTATCGAACACCCAAGGCTCGTGCAAGAATAATTCACGCCCGTTCATTTGCACTGCCCCTGAAGCTATATCCTCTTCACGCTTTCTTGCCACTTCAGCCTTTCTAGCTGATGCATCGGCATCCTGAAATAATATCAAATCTGTCACGACTAATGAAGGACTGTGTAACAAGCCCTCGTGAAACAAGCATAGAATACGTATACGAAAACACTGTAGCAGGTCTTTTTTAGGAGAAAGCAGATGAACCACTCGCAACAAAGCTTGGAAATCTATAGAACTCCAAGAATCTGCAACTATAGGAACAACAATAGTAGATCTAAAAGAGGAAATCTGAATAAAAATAGAAGCCAAAGAACAATAGCAAACTTAATTGAAGCTATTCTTTTAAT
Source organism: Lycium ferocissimum (assembly GCF_029784015.1). Classification (NCBI taxonomy): domain Eukaryota; kingdom Viridiplantae; phylum Streptophyta; class Magnoliopsida; order Solanales; family Solanaceae; genus Lycium; species Lycium ferocissimum. The sequence goes on along the minus strand of NC_081353.1, from coordinate 45,795,948 downwards.
GAGTTTCCTACACACTCGGATGAATAAGTTGTGCAACTCGAATTCCTGTGAAGGTGACATTGCTAGATCACAAAAGAATATTTCGCACTAATTTGATTTTGCGGACTGCTATGAATGTCTTACCTTTCTAAGTGTTAACTTTTGCTTGAAGGAATTATACAGGTACTTCTACGATAGTCGATATATTTGAATGTAATAAAATATTTGCCAATAGCTTTTAGAATGCCTTCTAAAATATTTTAAAGGAATTGGAAACAAAATTTCTTGAACGAGGAATGCAACAAACTGAAGAACATAAAACAGCAATGACAATTTGTGAGAACATCAGTGACTACTGAAAATGATATCAAACTGTCACGACTCAGGAGACTATAACATGCCCTCGTGAAACAAGCATGGAATATGTATATGAAAATACCAAAGCATGTATTTTTGGAGAAAAAACAGATAAAAACCACTTACACAAAGTTCAGAAATCTATAGAACTCCAAGATCTGCAACTATAGGAACAACCAAAGTAGATTTAGAAGAGGAAATCTAAACAATAAATGAAGCCGACGAACAAAAGCAAACTTAGTTTAAGCTATTCTGTTAACCAGTGTTTTTGGAAGCGCGAAGCGGAAAAAAGCGACGAGGCACCGCTTCACGCTTTAAGCGAAGCGTAATGCTCGCTTCATTGAAATGAAGCGCAATTTTCTGAAAAAAGACCAAAATAAACCTTGCACAATTAAATTAATGAACTAAAATGACAAATTCAATTAGTTAAACTCCAGCAAATGGTTCAGATCAGCCCTTAAAGAAACAAATAAGAAAGACAAATAAATAAGACCAGCCGAGAAAGAAAAACAACAGAGGGAACTCCGGAAAACAGTCCAACGAAACAAGGACACAGTCGGGCAACTCTAGCGACTGCGAGCAAGAACTGAAAAAAGAAAAAAAAAATTGCCAGCCCCTCCCCAAGCAGTGAGCAACAAGGAGGAGGAGGAGGAGAAGAAGAAGAAAGGAACAAGACGTTCCTGGAAAAACGTTAACCCTAAGTCGGACTCTTTTAGAACTCTTTTTCTTCTAAAACGAGTCCAGTTTATTTAATTAAAAAAAAAAAAAAAAAAGGCACGCTTCCTACTGCTTTGCTTCTGTTCGCCTCGCTTCAGGGCATGAAGCACCCGCATTATTGGACCTCCCTAGCTTCAGGCCACTGAAGCGCCAGAACCCCACTTCGCTTCGCAGCGCTCCTTTCCTAAACACTGCTTTTAACATAAATGAAGTCTCAACCGTCTACACAACATTTAAATATGTGTGTCACACGTTTTTTCTCTTTTTGATAAAAAGATATGCGTGTCACACGTTTTTTCTCTTTTTGATAAAAAGATTTGCGTGTCACGCATCAACGTGTTTTGGGAGGCACGCGGTGACAAAAGGCGACAAGGGCCTGACTTACCTTTTTAAGGGGTGAGAGGCGAGGCGCTCGCCTTTTTGAAGTGAGGCGCCAATTAATACCAAAAAATTAAAATATTTAACTGCATATATAAATAATCAAAATCTCGATAGCAATAACATATTAGCAAATATTTCAATTCAAAAATTAAAAGTAGATCGTAGATACTAAAAGTCTAGAACTTGATTGACTAAACAATTCATAAGACAAGCAATACTAGAGGTCTACACTAATTCTTCTTCAAGATTTTCAAGTTCTTGAATTCCAAGATTCTCAACAATATATTGCTCCTCATCTTCTTCCTAACTCTGCGTTTTATGTTTTAATTCAGCCTCTTCTTTTTTTTTTTGGTTTAAAAAGGCAACACCTTTCTCGCCTCATAGCCTCGTCGCCGCCTTCTCACCTCGTCACCTTTTCTCGCCTTTTTGGTAACTGGTCACCTCGCTCGAAAAAAGGTGATACTCCATCGCCTTGCCTCGCCTCTCGCCATAGGCGACAAGGCGCTCGCCTTTAATAACACTGGCGTCAACTAATATTCTTTTGACAAACAGACAAAAGAAAGATTATATGTTTATTATGAAGTCATATTCGGAGATTTAGTGTGAATTTTTCTCGTGAATTAATATTTTATATCTTGTAATCAGAAATATGCGAATATTGTATGCCAAATTATGAAGTTGTCATTACTTGAAAATGCACATGGGTGATGGCATCAAAGGGTTCGGTTGACCGAGTTTGACTGATAAATTGATCATATATTCATATGTGAAAGTTGCATTATTTAAACTAGTCTATCCTAATGGCTCTTAGGTTTACCAAGTTAGCACTCCCTCTGTCCCTATTTATTTGGCACCTTTTAGATTTCTCGAGTCAATTTTTTTTTATTATGAACGTGAATTCGGACATGAAATCTTTTAAGTTTTTGGAAACAAAATTTATATATTTGGAACAACAACAACAACAACAACAACAACAACAACAAGCCCAGTATAATCCCACCATGTGGGGTCTGGGGAGGGTAGAGTGTACACAGACCTAACCCCCACCTTAAAAGGTAAGGCGGCTGTTTCCGAAAGACCTCGCTCAAGAGAGGAAAACAAGACAAAAGGTCGATAGAGAGAAGCATATCGAAAACAATATGAAAACAAGGAATAACAAAAGCGAGAAAGTCATGGTAGAACAATCGTAAAGAAAGGAGCATTAACTACTATAGATAAATAAGATAATCAAAGTATAACGCCCAACAAATATAAGCAAAGAATCAAAAGTATAAATCAAACTAATAAACAAATGAGCAAAACTACAACTACTATGGTGAAAGGATAAGCCACCTAGCCTCTATCCTAACCGAGTCCTCCACAACCTCCTATCTAAGGTCATGTCCTCGGTGAGCCGAAAATCGTGCCATATCCGTCCGATCACCTCTCCCCAATACGCCTCCTCGACCTCCCTTGACCTCTCCCGAAACCGTCCATAGCCAACCTCTCACGCCTCCGCACCGGGAGCATCCGTGTCTCTCTCTTCACATGCCCAAACCATCTCGCCCTCGCTTCCCGCATCTTGTCCTCCACCGATGCCACTCCCACCTTGTCTCGGATATCTTCATTCTTAATTCTATCCCTCCTAGTGTGCTCACACATCCACCGCAGCATTCGCATTTCCACAATAAGCCACAATAATTTATAATTCAAAATCCGAGCAACATAAGGATAGCTACTTTAAGAAGAACAAGCAATAACAGTGGTATTTTTACATCTCACCACAAAAGGATTCTGCAAGGATCTGGTAATGAGGAAAAGCAGACATATCTGGAAGCAACTTATAGGAATAAAAGATTTGTGGAAGTGGAAAGCAATTGGTGGAACTCTTTCAGCATCAAAGAAAGAACAGACTTCATATTGACAAGAAAGTCGAAACTTCTTAAGGAGGACATGAAAAAATTGGAGTCTATCCATAAGAAACAATAGAGAAATGAAGATTCTAATTAAGTTGGAAACTCTGGAGAATACAGACGAATCACACAATCTAAACGTAGAAGAGTATAGCCAGAGAATGGGAATAGAAGCAGGGGCGGATTTAGTGGGGTGCGAATGTGTTCACCCGACACCCTCGGCGAAAAATTATACTGTAAATATAGGGTATATTTTCTGTATTTTCGTACATATATAGGTTTTCAACAACCTAAACATATCCAAAAGGTTAGCTCAAGCGGAACAGGGTGTTCAAAATGCTTTCCCATGTCCAAGGTTCGAACCCAAGGGACAACATTATTTTTTTTATATTTAGCTTCTTTTTTTTTTTTTTCCGAACCCCCTGAGTGAAAATCCTAGATCCGCCACTAACTAGAAGGTGATCAGTTTTGTTAAAGGCTTGTATGGGGTGCACTTGAGCCGTAAAAATAAGTCAAGGTCAGGTTATGTACTTCCCTCACTTAAGTGGCGCTTTAGAGTATGTGACAGAGAGCTAAGGTGTGCATCTCATCATCCATAAAATTTGGTCTTTAAGAGGCCAGTACAAATAATTACTATACTTGTAAACATCATGCATTAATTGCTAAAAAGGCTATGAATGAATATTTAGTGATTAAGAATAAGCTATTAAAGTTTTACAGTAAGAGCTAGCACCAGAAAACATAAACTGCATCTCTTCATCTATCAGAAATTTAAATTGGCTTGTCCACTTGACTGACGTGATTTTTATTTTTTTATACTTATTTATAGATAAAGATTATTTTACTTCAGATATTTCCAGCAATTACATATCTTTGGTTCATTGAGTTATCCTTTGTTTTTATAGTTATTTCTTCTAGCATTACATATTTCTTTAGTTCTCCTTCTTTAGAGCCTTTTAAAATAAAGTAACACGTTTTAACTTCACTATGCACTTAAAGCTCCAATAGTCTTTTGCGCATTTTACTTTAGACTACTTGAAGGTGAACCAGAAAGGTTGACGATATTGGAGGAAATTTGCTCAATGCAGAGATCAAGACGGTGGACACAAAGTGGAGACAGAACACAAGGTTCTCCACAAAGGAACATCTTGCAAAAGGGCAATACGGGAGGCAATGACCATGGAGAGATGTTGCATTGCACGCCCAAGAAGTGCCAAAGGAGTTAAGCAAGAACTTGAGGTGAGCCCAAGGGTCTAGCATATGGCCGACGACTGCATGCATGTTGGAGCATCAGTGTCACACATTCTTGAGCTATGGTTGGAATCTTGGAATATCTGGTGGAAGCCTTGTTCCTAGGATGCCCTTGGATACGCTTAACAAGTTTTGATCATTAGCTTATGGCTTGACTTAGCCAAGGAGCGGCGGTATTGTTGTAATTAGCTGAAGCTCTCATAGGCAATATCTCCTTACTCGGGTATGGTGATGGGATGAAATGCAGATGTGAAGGAAGTTAAGAATATTCTTTAGGAACAAACGACACCTTCTTTGGAGGTCAAAGCAGAGAAAAACACCCATCATGACCGTCGGGCTAAAATATGTCATTTTAGTAAGTTGGACTTTTCTGTTTTAAAGCATATATAAGGGAGGCAAAGATGCTAAATGCACCGCTAGCTTCCCCATGGGTGTTGTCACCAAGCCGCACCAAGTAAGCGAAACCTCGCGGAGGATCCTCAAGGGGCTTATCTGGATAAAGACCTCTGTGCCGATTGAGCACTAGCGGTACCACTCTTAAAAGCCTCGCGTTTTGCCTTGTGAGCATGGCTTGAGTTCAGCCTTGCAACAAATGGTCTATTGGTCTAGACGGGCAGTCGTGGGGCAACACCGCACCATGCGGGTAGGAAGCTTGTTGTGAAGGCAATGTTTGGAAATACCTTCAATACTTTAAGACCATTGTCGACATTACACGAAAGATGCATATGACAGAGACCAAAGGCTTAAGATTTTCTCCTACTCAAGCAAAAGCACAAGGCAAGTGTCAAGCTTGAAGATTGGACAGTGCGCACGAGAGTGATGCTCAGTGCCACACGAGGAAATGACACAATCCCCGGATGTGCGCATAGACAAGACCCAATAATTGATTTTGGAGACACTTTTTGAAGAAGAATTAGAGCTAATAATCAAACTTGTGTAGTGGACCTAATCTATTCTTTATGCCATTTTTACTTTCTTATAAATTCAACAGAATAAAAGCATTTATATATCCCCTCAATCTATTTTCTTAGTGCTTGGTGGTACAAAGCTTATTTACTTTATCTTATTCAAAGGGTTTAAAAACAACAACAAGAATTGCTACCTAATCAAATTAAAAACACTTAAGACAGAAAACCCTAATATAATCCCCTTATAATTAATTGCACAATTAACACAAGTAAAAATTAACAAGGATAAACAACTGAAGAGAAAGAAGAAAGAAGGTACCTTTTGACGCTTCCAGTTGAGAAATTGGTCATTTGTTATTCGATTTGAATTATTTGGGTTTTTAATTGCTTCTTCCCCCATTATCTCGAACAACAATTATTTCTTCTATTTAAAGAAAAAAAAAGAAGATTACGGAAATGCAAAAAGAAGAAAAGGTTTTATGCAAAAGATTTTTAATGGAGAAACGAAGGCAGTAAAAAGAGAAGGAAGTTTCCTTTGAATGTCATCACAGCAGCTGCAGAGTTTTAGAAGAATGAATCCTTTAATTTTTTGGAGGTGAACGGGTCGGGTCGGGTCGGACACAGGTTTGGCTTTTAAAACTTGGATTGGTTTTAATCAGGGAAATGAATTTTTGGGCAGAATGGGGGCATTTATGTCATTTCACACGGGCAGTGATAGATTCTGCCCAGTTATACCCTTAACTTTAACTTGCACTGTTTGTCTCTTCTCTCTCCATTTTCTCTTCTCAATACATTGGAAAATAAATATGCAGCATGCTTCTCAATATCCAATGGTGTATATTCCGAATTTTTCGCATAATACGCCTGTGTATATTCCCAATTTTTCCTTTACCGTATATACCACAAAGCGTACTCAATCAAATCCTAATTTTTTATTTTGGAAAAAAAATAATCTCCTTACTCTTCTTCTTCTTCTCTAGCTTTTCTTGTTCTCTGAAAAAATCCCTATATGTCGTTTTTAGAGGAAACTACTTTGAGTCATACGATTAACTAATAAGGACAACTGGCAAGATTAAATTTTCTAACTTAACTTGTAAACATATTTCATCTAACTTAACTTGTAAACATATTTCATCTTAAAATCAGGTTAATTCTTCAAACAAACAGTGGGATTTCAATTTTTATCATATGATAGTCACCTATATTGATCATAGGAATTTTAAAAAAATCAGAGAGTACACTATAATAACAACTTTTTTGTGTTAAGACCAGCATAACAAGATGTTAAATATGATAACATGTACAACTACATTCAACTAATTGACTACTTAACCACACCACGTAGCTAGCTCCTTCACTCGAGGAACTTGTTGTCGCGTAGTAGGTAGTGTATCGTGCGCTAGTGTAGTTACAATACTTTGAATTAAATCAATATTTCTTCATAATAAACAACTGTTTAGATCATCTAGTCTAGCTAGTGTCCCATGTCTGATGTGTTGTGGTTTGATTTAAACCACTGAGATGGGATAATTGAACACTTGTATAATTTTGTTGATTGACAACCAAAATGTAACTTGGTTGATCCTTCATATGCCACTCCTTAACCACAATTACGTAGCTAACTCCTTTACTCGACGAACTTGTTGTCGCGTAGTAGCTAATCTCTCGTGCAGTAGTGTAATTACAATCATATGCCACTTCTACTTTTTAAGGAATAATCACAATTTAATACATGTCATGTGCATGTTGTATTAATCACCAAATGAGCCATTTCAAAACCATGAAGTAATAGTAAAAATTAACAAGGATAAATAAATGAAGAGAAAGAAGAAAGAAGATACCTTTTGACGCTTCCAGTTGAGAAATTGGTCATCTGTTATTCGATTTGAATTATTTGGGTTTTTAATTGCTTCTTCCGTTTCTTCGCCCATTATCTCGAATAACAATTATTTCTTCTAATTAAAGAAAAAAAGATTATGGAAATGCAAAAATAGGAAAGGTTGATGCAAAAGATTTTAATGGAGAAAGGAAAACAGTAAAAAAGAGGGAAGTTACCTTTGAATGTATGCGTTTAATTCACACGAGCTGCAGAGTTCTAGAAGAATGTATGTCTCTTTAATTTTTGAGGTGAAAAGGGTCGGGTCGGACACAGGTTTGGTTTTAATTATTCTGAATTAATAAAACATGGCACCACCCGGATGGCCATTTGTGTCCTTTTCTCTTTATTAAATAGAAATTATACACCAATAATACATTTCTAATTATACATTTATTATACACAAATTATACAATAATGATATATTTTTTATACATATACTTTAGGGATACATATTTTATACGATAATGATACAATTTCTATACGTATAATACATTTTCTTTTATACATATACAGTAGTGATACCTATTCTATACAACAATAATATAGCTTTTATACGTATGATACATTTTCTATACATATACAGAAGTAATACATATACAACAATGATACAGCTTATATACATATACTGGAATTAATTCAAAAATGGCTAGAAAATAAAATTATTTGGAAAGGCTAAATAATGACTTTTAAGATTCTTGGGCCATCGGGTGTCAATAGTTTCACCTGGATGGGCATTTTGTGTCCTTTTCCCATTAAAAAAATGCCACGTGACTTTTTAAAGAGTCAAATTTGATCCCCTATTAGTTTGAGCCCCGTAGGGGTGTTCACGGTTTGATTAAAAATTCGGTCCAAACTGTGAATCGAAACAAACCAATAATTGTGTGGTTTTGGTTTGGTTTTAATTTTTTTTTTTTTAATATCGATACTATTTGGTTTGGTTTGGTTTTATCAAAAGCAAATCAAAGAAAAAATCGAACCAAACAGATAAAATAATATACATAATTTTTATAATTATAGATATACACACACACAATATATTAATTTTTATAGATAGTTTTAAATACTTTATTTACTTTTTCATCAAAATTTCTGCGTTATTTACTTTTTCATCAAAATTTCTTTATCTCTATTAGGCTAAAGAACTTTACACCTTACGCTCATTTCTTAAAAGAAATCATGAATCCAAGCTCATTTATTCAAAGAAACAACTGAGATTTACCTAAAAGGAAGTTGTATTTCTTATAAACTTTATTAACTTGATTAAACCTTATAAATCTTAAGACTTCTCCATAATCCAAAAAAAGGGAACAAATAATAGTTGCGGTTGTAACGGTTCGCATTTTCGCGGGCGGGGTTAGCGCTCGAAAAAAAAGCTACTTCGAATTGGTGCTCTTTCGGACTTGTTTTGAAAAAGAGCCGCCATGTTTTGAAAAAGAGCCGCCACCTAATTTTTAGGAAAACCAGTTTTGAAGGGTTTATTCAAACGCCGTGAAAAAACCTTCGTAATCCAGAGTTCTAGGTAAAGGTTCTGATGATCCCCTGGGGAAGGTGTTAGGCACCCCAGTTTTAAGGATCCGTACTATACAGTTGTCCTTCGAATCCCGGTGTATGATTACTTGTTTAAATTGCTTATTTTGTGTTTATTTTCCCGCAAAAGTGAACTGTCATGCATATCATATGTTTTGAAAGAGTATATTCCCCTTTATTTATAGGGGTATTGTAGTTTCGGATTTATATTATCCGTATGTGAGTAGCTTCCCTTTATGTAAAAAAGTAAACTATAAAGAAAGTCTTGTTTATTTTAGACTCATACACCAAGGCTCGGGTTGACTTGTACTGATACGTTTTAGTCTTATCCGTAACTTTATATTACGCGTAGACTCTTACGATCGTTTGTAAAGATATTTTACGTTTTAACGAGTATATCCCGTCTGAAAAGAGAGGTTAATTTGGGCCAACTTTGGGCCAAAACAACGTTCATACTAAAACTTCCAACTTTGTTCATTATTCTTTCAAAGACAAATTTTATGGCTTTTGGCAAAATCTGATTTTTGTCTCTAAAAGAAACCGGTCCAATATTATGCAAAGATTGGTCATATATAGATTAAGTCCACTTATTAAATCTGTCCAATTACAACTAATTTTTGAAATTCAATTTGAAGTAGGAATTCTATTAATAAGCTCATTTTCTCTAAATAACTTTATTATAAAACATGATTTGTTTACTTTAAACTCAGAAAATGGCGATCTGTTTTTTGGGAAGTAATTTAAAGCCTTGCCTTGGTACTTGATTATTTATAAACAGGAAAACTATGCTAAGTCCGTGGTTTTTCTTTTTTTTTTTTTAGAAAAAATTGCGTACGGGGACCTAAAGTCGACTAAACGACATAAGAACCGTTGTCCTAAGACGGCTAATTCCAATCATAAGGATTTCCACTATAATCATGAGTTTTGAATACATTTGTTCAAGCACATCAAAATGGGAACAAGTCTTTAAACAAAATGTAAAGAGATTAGGTTAGACTAGGGGCGTACCAAGCCCCTAGTTTGGCTAGTTTTACCCATGGCTGGGCCTTCTGCACGCCTCGCTATCTTCTTTGTCTTCCGGACTCTATTTTTTGAAGTAGTATTCCTACTTGGGCCTTATGCCTAAGAGGGTGGTTTATGCATTTTTGGCCCGAGCAGCCACGTGATAGGAGGAGAGGGGGGAAAGAAAGAAAACCCCGGTTAGTTTATAATCGCTAAACTTATCACTATAAAAATAATAGACTATACTTATGTCCTACATACATATCAAACAAGACATATGAAGTTTTATGCTTACCCCGTACTAATCCCAAAATGGGATTTTATTTGTTTGAAACTTGACACGGTATGGGGACTAGGGCCTTACCCTATATACCCGATGTCGCACAAGTTCCAAGGGGTATCTAAGGACCCCAGGCATGGCTAACACCGGGAAAGGCTTGGACAACCCCAACTACCATAACTTATTTCAAAACTACTAAATCCCAAAAGAGACAAAAGAGAGAGCATAAGACTCTAAGATTAAATAAAATCAACTAAGCTTACATATGCCAAAACAACAACACGCCGTAAACAAGGAAAGCAAGTAAGATTATGAAATAATTTGATGAGATTCAGCAGATTGGCCGAGATACAGCATGAGAGTATTATTAGCATTTTATATCAAGTTTGAAGGGGAGCAAAGGTTATTAACAATATGGCAAAAACAACTGAAGCAAGATCAGTCCAAGGAGAAGAATTAATCAGACCCATTTTTTAGGTCAAGTCCTTATAGAATTACGGAGTATGCAGGACTATTCTTTGGCAGATTAGCACATACCAGCAAGCGGCATCAAGCATGCTCAAACAAAGAAGTTCATGATCAGATTATCAGGGCAATCTGGACAAGACATGTATGAGCAAAGCTAGGGGAGGCCATAGAACAAGACAAGGCAAGACAAGAAAGCTTAGCAGAAAGGTTCAGTACCAATAAAAGGATGCAACATGATCCTAAGTTCCTCATAAGGCATATAAATGCTACAAGGACTGACTTCTGTATTTATAGTACATAATTGAGAGCAGATTTCAGCAATGTACAAGGAGTGGGCAGAGTTGGCACCTAGGACTTCATGACTAGGTGAGGCAAAGCCAGCAAAATGGTGCAGCCAAGCAAAGGCAGCAGGGGTAGGGAACAAGCACGTTAAGATAAAAAGGAGGGTCTCTAGATGTCAACACCAAGCAAGGAAAGAAAAGGAAAAGAACAAGTAAAGAGAGATAAAGAGAAACAAGCAGGCCTGGCCAAACATGGGCATATACTAAACAAGGTGAAGTAGGCAGAGATGTGGTAGGCAAGGCTCTATGGTGAAGGGGCAGGAGGGAAACTATATACTTAAGCAGCCTAGACAATTACTCAGTGGTCTTGAGGCATGGATGTTTCTATTGACAAGTGACAGAGACATAGAGAGACACACAGGACATGGATGATCACACACTAATGCAACAATAAGTAAGCCAGATATACAAAAATCCTTCAAGTAAAGTGGCAGTTCAAGGAGAAGGCAGAACTGGTTTCAAGCAAGAGGGGTATGCATGGGATGCAGGTATAGCTATCATGGTGATTAAAGAGGATAGACTAGTCATGATACTGCTGAGAACAGACATGGGTGGTGAACTAATAAGCTAGTGCAGGTGGAGACCAAGTATGTGGAGGAAATGCTAATGATAGTATGACCTACAAATGCATAGAAGGGTCGTAATACATGAGCATGGATCCTAAAGTTCAACTATGGGCTGATCTTAGGACTAGCAGGGCAGTACAGACCCCCACAGGGCAAGAGCACAATCAACCAAGCAAGGAATATGAGTCATGGTGTACAGGTAACATTAGGGAGGCAAGTTGGCAGGCTAAGTTAGCTAGATTGATCTATTTAAGGATAGGAAAGGTCTCATAGGTCCTAGGTCATTCGTGTTTCAAACTGTAGTGAGAAGAAGGAATTATTACAGTCTTATCCTCTTAAGAAATGGCATTCAAGGCAGCGGTCAAACAGGGTATGGATTAAGAGACAATTCAGAGTTTGAAACAGGTTATACATGTGTGTGATTTAAGTCCAACATGGGGAGTGCCAAAGTATATGATCTACTCTAGTTCATACAAATTCAAAGGGAGAGAGCAAGTTGAGAGAAAACAAGTAAGAGCACAGAAAAGAAGGAGGGAGACTATGCAGGGTTCATTCATCACAAGGAAGGCAAACTACTCTAGGCCAAACACATATGCTCAGAAGGAGATGAGGGGTCTGGTTTGCACTCTCATAAGGGATCAAACAGGCAACCATGGTGTACAGGATGAGGACAACTCAAGCAAACAAGCAGGAATTTCCAGATAGGAGGCGAACACATAGATGCAAGTGATCAAATTTTAAGGAGAAAGACTCACATGATTCACCAAAAAAAAAAAAAAAAAAAAGATAAAACAAACCAGATGGGATGTGCCACACCTCACTTACACTTCCCCTGCTAATGGCAAGTAGGACATACACTAAAGACACATACCAACATTGGACTGAAGCATACACCCTTCACTGACCCTTTAAATCTTATTAAACTTCATTTTTCCCCTCATTTAACCGAAGCAACTAGCCACTTTCTTCTCCCTCTTAACTATTCTGTGACTTATCCATACCATTGTCAAACAAAACCTCAGTCATTATCTCAAAAAAAACCAATTTAGTATTTGATCCTAAGTTCAACAAAACAGACCCTCCACCCATGGCACAGAAACAGACTCTTTTTAACCACATAATTGGACTTCATAGAGAGAGAGAATAATTACCATAACATAATCCAATCAAACCAACAACACTACCTGCTTCCCACATTCATCAGTACTATACTTTAATTCAAGGAAATTGCCATTTCAAGTAAAGCCAACAAAACATTATCCAGTTCTGACAACAGACCATTTACAAACAAGTCAATTGAAATCTTATCAGACCAGGACCTCTCTACGACATAACTGGATTCTCTAAGACTGAAACAAATGCCACAATACCATCTTAATCGAACCAACATCATTCATCTATTGTCTATATATATCACCAAACCTAAACTAAAAAAAAATGCCATAATGATCAAAATCTTTGGAAAACAACTACTTATCACTAACAACAAATCATTCAAAAAAAAAAAACTGTAGGGATCTAGTAGCTCAGTTGGTTGGCTATCTGAACTTTCACCTTGTTGGTGAGGGTTCGAATCCCTACATTGTAATCCCCTTCCCTGCCCCTTATGTAATAAAAAAAACAATTAAAAAAATCATTCAAAAATAAACACATGAAAGCAAAGTTGACAGTAATTAAAAAGGAAAAGCAATGAATAAAAAGAGTATTACCTTTCTTGGGCACGGCCAAGACCAAATGGGGATTTGAAAGGAACTCCCTCTCCAAACACAAGCCCAACAACAAAACAAAATAAAGAACCAGAATTTAGACTAGGTTTTCGAGCAAATCGAAATAACCTTAAGAAAAACTAAAATTTCAACTTTTGAGAGCTTTCAAATCTCAAATTTCTTAACTCTTTTTTCAAATCCCGACCTCTTTACTCATGGAAGGGGAGTTTCTATTTATAGAAACCCCAGGATGCACTCAAAACTTACAACAACGATGTGGGAATCTATAAATTTAAGCCCAGATCGCAAAGGAAGGGCTCAAATTCAAGGTTCATACAAAATCGACGGTCATAATCGCCTCTCACAACTATAAACGAAATAAATAACAAACAAAATCGCGAATGCTACCTTATAGGGGCTGTTTGGATGAAAAACGAGCAAAATCAGGGGAAAAAAGGATGAAGCTTTTAATGCTTCGTCCTCTCTCCAACCACCCACCAACGTTAACAGCACTGGTGGCGCACAGTAACCGCGATTTGACCCGACGAGAGGGGTAGAGGGGTGGGGAGTAGGGAGGCGGCTAGGGTTTCACCCTAGCCGCTTCGTTGAAATAACATATAGCCCCCCCCTCCCCACCCTTATGTTGATCGTTATACAGAGGGAGTATTATATCGCTACTTGGGCCGGGTCAGCCCCCTTTGTGGGCTGGACCTGGCCATATTTTTTTTTAAATCTAAACCCTTTCGTATATTACGCACGTATATGCGCACATATAGAGTGTATATACACTCATGGGGAAAAAACAAATAGTCCAATAAAATAGGTTGCTACTTAAAGTACGCAATCATAAAAAGAAATAATTAAAAGGAGGGCAACTGAAGACGTAACGAAATTAAAAAGAGTTTTGAAAACCATTTTGCAGATGATAACCTTAAATTGGTCTTTTAGTAATGAAGATCGCAATTACGGTCAATCATTGTAATTAATTGCACAAATGTCCTCGCAATCAATTATTTGCAAGCGTAGCCTTATTTTGGTATTTAAATTTAACCAATTAAGACTAATTTGCATCAACGTCCTTAATTAATCCGCCCATGACTTGGACATTTCAATTAAGGCTGTCCGAAATTCAGAAATTTGCAAAATGACCCTAGCTGTATTGAACCTTGAGTTGGTTAACCACGAGGTGATCACTAATGCACAATAATAGTAACTAGGCTAGAAATCATAATTAAAAATAATTTTACTACAAGTGGCATAAATATACCTATACAGCAATAATTCAAGCTCGAGGGGTAAAAGTAGCAAATTCTTTTAATTACTCAAGTCCCTTGGATGAAGATGCCTTTTATCTAACTTTTCTAATTTTTTTGCTGAATTAAATGAACAATTATTTGACATTGCATTGGCTGTCGGGGAAATTATAGAAAGTACTGTAAAATCTTTGGTAAATTTCTGAAATTAATAAAGCTTTGAAGAAAAAATGTTAACCCGAATAATTGTTTAAAATTATTCAGAAACCTCTGCGGGCGTGCAAAATTGTCTTATTTATTATCCAAGGACCCTGAGTAAATAAAGTAAATTACGGGAGGTCAAAAATTAGGTGTCAACAGCGGTGTGTTTTAATATATAGATGATGATGGTTCAAGTAAGAAAAGACAACATCTGATAGTTGGCGTGTAAAACTCACAAAAAAGTGATAGTTCAAGTATGTTTTTGACCATTAACTCAAACAACTTAAAAGCGGAACGGAAGAAGTATGGAGATGAACCTTTTTTTTTAGCTATCACATTTACAACCCCACATAATTTAACCGATTGAAAGGTAAAAGTTTCAAGGAAACTTATATACCGTTATTTAATTTGCCTATTTGTTAAAATTATTTAATCTGTATTCAGTTTTAACAAACATCAGACAAAGCACACTCTCCCTCCTTCCCCTATTAAAAGTGAATTTAAACAAAGTGATTGCTGTTAGAAAAGTTTAAAAACATTAGTAATTGTGTTTTGGTATTTGATTTTATTTTCGGTTTTTTGGAAAATTTTCCAGGATATTGTGTGTTAGTGTATTGAATTTTTTTTAGAGATACTCCTAACAAGGAAAATCCTCTTTGCCAAACCCATGATTATTTCTTCCTTTTGTTCTTCGGATTAACCAAATTTCATGATAGAGTATAATACTTCAAGATTGTTTGTAAGGACTTCCATGAATGGTGGTGAGGAGTTTCAAGAAATCAACCAATGACGTGCTTGCAACATTCGCACAACTCCCACTATCTATGATCATAACATACACATTTTGATTAATGACACACTTGGAATGGAAGAGATTCTCTCATTGGCTAGGATCATCCGTGGCCTTGCTTATCATTGTTCTCCTTACCACATAGTTGGCAATAGTGATTTCCCCTTCTTGAGGCCTAGCCATACATGTCAATATTCTCCTAACCAAACCATTTGGAACGGTGATATCACCATCACCCTCCATATCATCATGCTTTCCATCACTCTCAAGCCGACCATTCCCATGATTACCTTTATCATTTTCTTCTTCTTCATATGTTTCCCTTCATCATCACTACAGGCTTTTTTCAAAATAAAGGCTCTCCGATTGGGACACTCACTTGCTATATGACCATAGCCTTGACGGATTGGTTTAGCTTGCTTGCCTCCCTCTTTTGGAGCAAACTTTGGATGGTGCTTCTCAACTTGCTTGTTCTTTTCAAAGGGCTTCTTGTTTTCTTGCACGGTGCCCTTGTTCTTTCGCCAATTTGAGGAAGAAGTTCCTCCCTCTTTGTTGTTGTTCCATGAACTTGTGTACCCTCTCGACTTGTTGATCTTATTTTCCTTGAGCCCCTCCTCTATCTCAATTGCCGCTTCAAGAGTCTTATCAATATCTTAATAGTGTTAGAGTCTCATTTGGGAAGCAATTTCGCTATTTAAACTGGCCTAGAACTGAGTCATGGCATTCAATCCATATTCTTCAAAGTCTATCCTCATTTTCACAAGTTGGAACTCATCATAGTATTCTTCTACACTATTTTTGCCTTGCCTCAAAGTGTATACTTTCTTGAGTTGCCCTTGCTTGTAACGTTCGGTAACATACTTGCACCTCAAGATATCCTTTAGCTCCTCCCAAGTGGGTGTAAGAGCAAGACCATGCAATCTTCTCGCTTTCACTTGAGTTTCCTACCATGTGGAGGAGAATCCTTCGAATTGAGCAATGGCATAAGATGCCTATTTCAACGCGGACCCAATCAAGAAATACGTTGGGATCACTTCCTCCTTTGAAGGTTGGAAGAGTGACCTTGATGGAGTTAAGAATCGTGTCTCGTCCTCCCCAATTACCATGATTCCTATTTAGTTCATCATCATAGTCATAACCTTGGCGGTCGCAAGCTTGCTAACCCTCACGAGCTTGGTATCCTCATTGCCTATCCATATGAGGGATAGGGCTATTTGTTCCACCCCTTTCTCGATAGGCACCTTGTGCTTGACCTCGTTGTCCCGAAGCTTGATTGTCATAATGCTCATGAATAGCATTATCTATCTCATCATCCCGGTTTGGTTGTCGGTTATTTGGATAATTTTAGGGTAGCATTAGTTCATGTAGTGGTGGGTCATTTGGTGGTGGATCATGTGGAATTTGGTCTTGTAGAGGTGGTGGTGGTGGGTTTCTTTGGGGGTATTAGAAGGTTTGGCGGTGATGTGGTATTTTGAAGGGTAGGGTTTTATAGTTGGTGGATAGATCCGGGTGACAACATAGGTGATTGGTCTTGATATCCCCTACTCGTAGTTCCTTGGAATTGGACTTGAGGAGAATATGTCGATTCCCGCATGCTTCCTTTTAGATCCCTTATCTGTCCTTCCATATTAAACATTCCCCATTCAACTAGACATGCTCCCCATTTGTCTAGTCATCTCGGCTAATATGAAACCAATTCATTAAGTGTTACTTCTCGGGTGGGAGTCGAAGTTTCCTCCCCATCGCCATGGTACCTAGTAAACAAAACTCAACAAAACAAGAAAACATGTTAGGTTAATAAAAATCAACTCATAATCGCTCAAGAATGCACACCTTGGATTGCCTCACAAATTGCTTCGGCCAATGATTGTAATCTTGTTAATTCCTGTTGGTCACAAGGGAATTAGTTTCTACTCTTGGCTGAAACGGATTCTTGTTTGACTTAAAAGGACGAACGACTCAATTAAGACTAACGGACTTGAATCAAGAAGTTATCAACAAAGTTAAAATGAGAAAATAACGAAAAGAATTGGTACGAAAGAAAGTGGAACACAAGCACTAGCTATCAACCATGTAAGGAAGATTAAAGTGGAACACAAGCACTAGCTATCAACCATGTAAGGAAGGTTGTTCTTTCACTTGTTAACTTATGCCAGAATCATACAAAGAGTTTATCTTATAGTACACACTAATAATTTTATCTAACAAGGGGAGCCATTAAGTAAAAGTAAAGTTGCCTCCGTCTAACCTATAGGTCAGGGGTTCAAGCCGTAAAATTAGTATGCATGCAGGGTACTGGCTACACTACATCCCCTTGGGGAGCGGCTCTTCCGCATGGATGCGGGATGCTTCGTGCACCAGGCTGACCTTTTACGTTAATAATGTCTAGATTGTTATAATATTAGTTGTAGCATGTTATCTTACTTTTTAGGTTACTAATTCTACTTATTACCTACGTGCAATTACCTGTTTATACTAACCTTCATGGTGTCTTTTTCCATTCTTTTTTGCAGTTAACCATAGCTAACCCAAGATTAAGAGTCATTAACAAAATGAAGACAGCAAAATGTTTCGATAAACTAGGAAAAGAATGGATTTTCCTTACTTGCAGAAGTATCATTAGTTCACAAGCAATATCTACAAAAAGCATGCCATCTTCCAAGAGATACAATATATACATTTGCTTTCCAACTCCATTGTTCTGTTAAAAAAAGAAAGAGAAATAACCAAATCACCAGAAATAAGCATTCTGTTAAGTTTTCCTCAGTTCCGTTAGTTTGGTTAGTTTAGGGATCAAAACTTTATAATTTATTTAATTCAAGGTTAAATGTGCTAAGCCGAATAACACAAGGATTAAAAGTAGAATTAACTAATAACTCAGAGACTAAAATCACTATTTACCTTTTTTTTTTTTTTTTGAAAAAATGAGTGTGAATTCATGATTTCTTTTAAGAAATGGGCTTAAGGTGTAAAGTTCATCAGCCTAACAGAGATAAAGAAATTTTGATGAAAAAGTAAATAAAATATTTAAAATTATCTATAAAAATTAATATATTCTATATTCTATATATAATTATAAAAATTGTGTATATTATTTTATCGGTTTAGTTCAGTTTTTTTTTATTCGGTTTGCTTTAGGTAAAACATAATCAAACCAAATATTATCGATTTTAAAAAAATTTAAAACCAAGCCAATCAAAACCACACAATTTATTTAATCAGTTTGGTTTGGTTCGCGGTTTGGATCTATTTTTAATCAAACCGTTAACATCCCTACGCCTCAGACTAACAGATCAAGTTTGACTCTTTAAAAAGCCATGCGGGCATTTTTTGATGGGATAATCTCTATAATATAAGATCCAACATAAAACATTACATCCACGTAGTTATATTTTTTAATTTACATATGCATAGCCAACTTTGTTTTTTGCAACATATTTATACTACGATATATAACATTATACACCTAATGTAGACAATATATCAACCTTCTATAAAAGTGTATAATAATGTATAAGAGAGTCATTCAGGGTAATATTACAAATATGGGCCATTTCGGGTAAATATTTTCTCCAAATAGACATAGAGCATTATTTTTCCCTTTTTAATTGATCCCACATTTTAATTCAGCATAATTGAAACCCAAACCTATGCCCGACCTAGCCCAACCCGTTTTCACCTCCAAAATTAAAGCGATACATTCTTCTAGAACTCATCGATCTAGGGTTCTGCTGCTCCTGTGAATTAAACGATACATTCCTTCTTCATTTTCTTTTTACTGCTTTCGTTTCTTAAAATTCTCCATTAAATTTTGCATAAAGCTTTCTTATTTTTGCATCAGTTCCATTTCCATAAATTGTTTTCCTTAAATAGGCGGACCCGACCCGACTTGACAATAGAAGAAATAATGGGCGAAGAAACCAAAGAAGAAGCAATTAAAAACCCTAATAATTCAAATCGCATAACAAAAGACCAATTTCTCTCATGGAAGCGTCAAAAGGTAACTTCTTTCTTCTCTTTATTTACCGTTGTTAATTGTTACTTGTGTGAATTGCGCAATTATAAGGGGATTATGTTAGACTCTTTTTTTTTCACTGTTTTTATGTAAGACATATTGAGTTTTATGGGATTACACTGGGTATGTTTTTGTTGTTTAAACGGAAAAGGGTCAGATTTGCCCTTGTACTATCAGAAATAAGCTATATTTGCCCTTCCTTATACTTCTTCAATATATTTGCCCTTGTCATCTAACTTTAGGGGCATATTTGCCCCTGTACTCTAAAAAAAGGTCATATCTATCCCTACTCAGTTAAATCTTCATGTCCACATTGATTTCTCTATGTTGCGCCTACATGGCACCATCGTGGCTTTTTTTTTTTTTTTTTTTTTTTTTTTAAATTTAAATCCACTTAACCATTTAAACTCTTTTAAACCGCCCGTTTGACCCGTCCCACCGACCCACTAAAAATTAATGAAATAATTTATCATGGTGATTGGTCAGTTTTGACTTTTTAGATGTCAGATCTTGGCCATTGGTGTCTTAGATTGAAAAGTACTTAATTTTCACATTTAGATTCAAGTTTATTCTTCATTCAATTAAATTTTACTGTATTTGGAGTTGAGAGTCCAGTAATGCAATTTTCTGTTATATGAAAAACAAAAACTAAGAAACATGTATTTAAGCCTTGACTGTTGTAGCACTGGAAGTGTTACATGGAAGGAAAATGCACTTTGTAGGAAAATATAATTATGTGGAGAACTTCTTACGAAATGACAATTTGGAAGTGGAGAACTAAATGATTAAAAGAGAAGGGGGGGGGGGGGGGGGGGGGGGATGGGGGTGAATCTAAATTCAACAAGGAATTAGAAATCGATAAAGAGGGGAGAAGAGTCGTCGGAGGTGTAGAGACTCACGGCAGGGGGAACTAGATGAAAGAAAGATTATTTCATTAACTTTTTAGTGGGTTGGACGGGCGGGTTAAAAGAATTTAAATGGTTAAGTAGATTTAATTAAAAAAAAATCCACGTAGGTGCCATATCGGAAAATCAAGGTGGACATGAGGATTTAATTGAGTAGGGATAAATATGATCTTTTTTTTAGAGCACAAGGACAAATATGACCCTAATGTTGGATGACAAGAGCAAATATGTTGAAAAAGTATAACGAATGATAAATATAGCTTATTTCTGATAGTACAAGGGCAAATCTGACCCTTTTCCGTTGTTTAAATTTAGTAGTAATTTTGGTTATAGTGTTGTTTTATTTCCTTTCAATAAGATAAAGAAATAATTATTGTGGTATCGAGTAGGGCAAAAATCTTAAGCCCTTGGCCTTTGTCATATGCATCTTTCATATAATAATGCCGACAATGGTCTTAATGTTGGCTAAAACGGCCGAAAGATACTCTTAACATGATGTGATATTGTCCGCTTTGGGCAAAGCCCGCACGGTTTTCCCCAAAAGGTCTCACACCATTAAGAGTATCCAACACCTTATAAGTAGTTCTTTTTTCTTTTCAGCTACAAATGTGGTACTTTGTTCGCACACCCAACAATCTCTCCCTCGAACTAAGTTCCACATGGCTCATTACCATATTTCACGGGTCAGAGATTAAACATGTCTGTGTGCCACCCACATGTTGTGTATGTATCTTCAAAGCTATGGTCGTAAACCGGCCCATAGACGGGCAAAGGCACTAAGCCGGCCTACGCCACACTTCGCCATCTTCATACTCGTCCCGCTAAACCATTGGCTCTGATACCAGTTGCTAGCTAAAACAGTCCAAAGATACTCTTAACAAGGTGTGATATTGTCCGCTTTGGGCCAATCCCGCACGATTTTCCCCAAAAGGTCTCACACCATTAAGAGTATCCAAAACCTTATAAATAGTTCTTTTTTCTTTTCAGCTACCAATGTGGTACTTTGTTCGCACACCCAATACTTAATACATTGCCAGACATTACCAAACATTGCCCTCACAACATGCTTCCTACTGCATAGTGTGGTGTTGTCCCACGACTGCACATCTAGACCAATAGCCCATTGCTTTCAAGGATGACCCAAGTCATGTTCACAAGGCAACACACGAGGCTCTTAAGAGTGGTACCTCTAGTTCTTAATCGGCACAAAGGTC
The DNA here is from genome assembly GCF_029784015.1 of Lycium ferocissimum. NCBI lineage: Eukaryota > Viridiplantae > Streptophyta > Magnoliopsida > Solanales > Solanaceae > Lycium > Lycium ferocissimum. The sequence goes on along the minus strand of NC_081353.1, from coordinate 45,774,316 downwards.
TTCATTATATTAGTTCACGAGAAAAATTCAGACTAAATCACCCAATATGACTTCATAATAAACGCATAATCTTTCTTTTGCATGGTTGTCAAAAGAATATTAGTACACACATGACATGCATATCTCCTTATCAACAAAAGAAAAAACGTGTGACACGCATACCTCCTTAACAAAAACAAAAAAAACGCGTGACACGTATATCTCCTTATCAAAAAAGAAAAAACACGTGACACGCATATCTCCTTAACAAAAAAAGAAAAAAAGAAAAAGAAAAAATGCGTGACATGCATATCTCCTTATCAAATAATGAAACAATGTGTGACACGCATATCTCCTTAACAAAAAAAGAAAATATGCATGACACGCATGAAAAAACGCTTGACACGCATATCTCCTTATCAAAAAAAAAAAAAAAAAAAAAAAAAAAAAAAAAAAAACGCGTGACACGCATGACTTCTTAACCAAAAAAAGAAAAAACGCGTGATTCGCATATCTCCTTAACATAAAGAAAAAAAGAAAAAACGCGTGACACTGACACACAGCGATACAAACACTTCTTCATCATTCAAGGTAAAATATAAACTCCTTGTTTCTCTGTTAACACCAAAATCAATTTCACAAACACATTACAAGTAGAAAAAGGTAATGGAAAATCAATTTTCTTCTATTCTATTTTATTGAGGTCTTGCACGACTATTATATAAAATGTATACTTATATTTCACTTCTCATTTTCTTCTTTTTAAAAAAAAAAAATAAAAATTCAAGAGGAGTGGAGGTTGGTCGTTACACATTAAAACTTGTTCTATGTAAGGTTATACGTTAATTTTCATTCCTTAATGGTTTCACCTAGTTGTTTTTTTCAGTTTAATTCTTTTTGGATATTTTAGGTAAACATAATCCTAGTGCTATTTATTCTGATGTTTTCCCTTTAAAGATTTTACCATGTTATTAATTCTTGAGATATGATTTTGGACAATGCACAAAGTGGGAAGTTGGTACCACCAAAGGATGTGGTGCAACGGATGAAGCTGCTCCTCCCTTAACCAGAGGTCTCGGGTTTGAGCCCTGGGTATGGAAAAATTCTTGGTATGGAGCGCTTCTCCCTGAATGAGGACCTATATATGCGGCGCGAATCCGGACATGGTCGGGCTCCAATACGAGTACTGAACACCGGGTGGGAAGCCAAAAAAAGTGAGAAATTGGTCCTTGTTTTTCTTAAACTATATCTTTATAAATCATTGATTCTTATCCTCTCTTTTTTTCACATGGCGTCATGTACCCTAAATCGGGTTAATTTGGATTTGCGACCGAAAGTTTCATTTTTGAGGTATAACGATTCCTACCTTAGGTAATTGTATTTTTAGGGCTCAAAATCAAAATCTTTTGGAGGAATTAATTACCGCTACAACCTCTGATAATTTGTTATCGTTGATCTCTAGAAATTGTATTACGATAATTTTACAACTCAGGTTGGAATCAAGGAAGCATTTTTCATGCACTTAGATAGTTGTTATTGAAATTAACAATTTTTAGATAGATTGACTTGGGTTAGGTCAAAATTGTCCCGCCCAAACTACAGAACTTGAACGGATTGGGTTAATCATATTTTTATAAGCTAATTTTATCTTTCATAACTAAATATATTTGAGTGAACTAATACAAATCAATTTGACAAGGTCAAAATGGAGCAACATATCGGAGAAGAAGCAGGGGACGGAGAAAGCGGTGTTGTCATGCAAAACCAGCAAGACCACTCTTTACAAGAAAATAGCCAGCATAACCTGGAAGACCAAAATTCAATTAACTTTGAAGCACTAAGATGATAATTCTAATTTGTTCAATTTTCATATGATAATTTAGAGTAGTATATCACCATTTAAATTTATCACTCTCCCTCTTTTTATTTTCACATTATTCTCTTTTTCCTTTTACATAATGCTAGACAACAGAGAAATTTTTGATGAGAGGTCATTACAGGAACTCATGCAAATGCTATCAGATGATCTTGTCAACCTGATGAATTCGCCACTGCACCTAAAATTATTTTTCAATATGTGATAATTATCAACCTTAATTTTAATCCGTTAAACCACACAGATTCTAAACTAAAGTAGCAAAGACAATAAGCCAAGAAGTCCACCTTGGTACAAGATCGTCTGATAGCATTTGGATGAGTTCTTGTAATGACCTATCATCAAAAAATTCCTCTGTTGTCTAGCACTATGTAAAAAGAAAAAGAGAATAAAGAGAAAGTAAAAAGAGGGAGACTGATAACTTCAAATGGTAATATACTACTCAATAAATTATCATATGAAAATTTAACACATTAGAATGATCATCTTACTGCTTCAAAGTTAATTGAATTTTGGTCTTCCAGGTTATGCTGGCTATTTTCTTGTAAAGAGTCGTCTTGCTGGTTTTGGATGACAACACTGCTTTCTCCGTCCCCTGCTTCTTCTCCGATATGTTGCTCCATTTTGACCTTGTCAAATTGATTTGTATTAGTTCACTTAAATACATTTAGTTATGAAAGATAAAATTAGCTTATAAAAATATGATTAACCCAATCCGTTCAAGTTTTGTAGTTTGGGAGGGACAATTTTGACATAACCCGAGTCAATCTATCTAAAAATTGTTAATTTCAATGAAAACCAAGTGCATGAAAAATGCTTCCTTGATTCCAACCTGAGTTGTAAAATTATCGTAATGCAATTTCCAGAGATCAACAATACCAAATCATCAGAGGTTGTAGCGGTAATTAATTTCTCCAAAAGATTTTGATTTTGAGCCCTGAAAATAGAATTACCTAAGGTAAGGATTGTTATACCTCCAAAATGAAACTTTTAGGTGCAAATCCAAATTAACCCAAATGAGGGTACATGACGCCACATGAAAAAAAGAGAGGATAAGAATCAACGATTTATAAAGATATAGTAAAAGAAAAACAAGCATCAATTTCCCACTTTGTTTTTTTGGCTTCCCACCGGTGTTCAATATCCGTATTGGAGCCCGACTATATCCGGATTCTTGCCGCATAGGGCCCACTTGGGGGGAGCGCTTCCTACTGAGGATTTTTTTCATACCCAAGGCTCGAACCCGAGACGTCTGATTATGAGAGGAGCAGCTCCATCCTGCACCACATCCTTTGGTGGTACCGATTTCCCACTTTGTGCATTGTCCAAAATCATATCTCTAGAATTATTAACATGCTAAAATATTTAAAGGAAAAACATTAAAATAAATAGCACTAGGATTATGTTTACCTAAAATATCCAAAAGAAAAAAGAACTGAAATAAACGACTAGGTGAAACCATTAAGGAATGAAAATTAACGTATAACTTAAAACACAGAACAAGTTTTAATGTGTAACGATCAACCTCCAATCCTCTTGATTTTTATTTTTTTTTCAAAAGAAGAAAATGAGAAGTGAAATACAAGTATACATTTTATATAATAGTCATGCAAGACCTCAATAAAATAGGTAGAAGAAACAAAAAGTTTCTACTTCTAATGCGTATGTGAAATTGATTTTGGTGTTAACAGAGAAAACAAAGGAGTTTATATTTTACCTTGAATGATGAAGAAGTACTTGTATCGCTATTCTTTTATAGTAAGTAATAATAAGGTGTACGCTTTTTTTCATTGATACATTTTGGCAATTTTTTCCTGTTTGGTTCATTAATATATAGGCCACTTGAAATATTGCAGGGTAAAAGGAATAAGAAACTATTCTGTCTACCAGCTATTGCTCCTTTGTTATCAGTGATAGTATCCACTTTGATGGTTTATGTTAGTGCGGAAACGATAAAAACATAGTAATTAACGTGGTTCGGATCGATGTGATTCTAGTCCATGGAGAACGGCCGGCACTTTTATTAATATCAAGGGAGAAAGTAAGTTACAAGATTGAATACTTTTAGGTTCTATGTTCTGTCCTACTTAATAAATCCTAGCCAGCATGTATTTATACTACTAGGTCTAATCCTTTCCTAGAAAGATCTAAATCCCAATAACACTCGAAAACCAACAAAGAAAAAGTTTTCTTTTATTTCTTTTCACTTTTGAGTAGGAATTGGCTTGAATATCTTCTCAACTTCACAATCGCCACCTTAGGATGAATTTGGAGCTTCCATATGAACGTCATTCAGTCCAATGTCTCTAAGCCTACGTGAGCTAACTCCGTGTAGAAAACAAGAGACACTAACTGAAACCTTGTACATACTAGTAGCTCTACCTTGCTCTGCCGTTCTCCATCCTGACGCATCAGTTGATGCGAACTCCTATCAAATTCATACAATGACTGAACTTGACAAGAGGAACCACCGTGGTCAACATATCTGCTGCGTTGTCCATTGTGTCAACCTTCAAGACCTTAATTACACCTTGTTCAACACTATCACGAATAAAATGGAATCTAATATCAATGTGTTTGGTGTGATCATGAAATCTCTGATTTTTTATCGAGTTAATAGCACTCTGGCTATCACATTTTAGAGTTGGTTCATGTTGAACCCTACTCAATTCTGACACCACACCTTTCAACCATATAGCCTTCTTTCGCTTCTGCCATCGCCATATATTCGGAACACATTGTGGACAAAGCAACTATAGGCGGAGAGTTGCCTTCCAACTTATGGCAATACCTGCAAGAGTAAAGATATAGCCCGTTGTTGATCTCCTTCTATCAAGATCACCTGCAAAATCAGAATACACATAACCAAGGACCGAGAAGCCTTCATTTCTCATCCTACAAAAATTTAGACCAGCATTCGAAGAACCTTTAAGATATCTCAATATCCACTTAATTGCTTCCCAATGTGTCTTACTCGGATTAGACATGAATCGACTTACCACACTCACTGCTTGAGCAATATCAAGCCGAGTGCAAACCATAGCATACATAATGCTACCAACTGCACTAGAATAAGGAACTTTTGACATGTACTCCACCTCTTCCTTTGATTGCGGTGCCATCAAAGAAGAAAGTCTGAAATGTTATGCTAACAGTAAAGTAACGGGTTTACATTTATTCATGCCAAACCTCTGAACTACTTTCTCAATATCATATCATCATGAAAATGGTACTTGACCTTCACGTGGGTGGACTTGTAGTGGTGCGTGGGTGGTGGAGTGAACGTGAGTGGTTGTTTTTGGGTGTACGTGGGTGGAGGGGCAGGATCACATAGTTGGCGGGGTGTTACGTAGGTAAAAACGGTAGGGTCGTTTTTTGGTTGGCCTTGGACGTGGTTGTGTACGTAGGCTTGGACGTGGGCGTGTATCCATCTACGTCGCTGCTTATTGCATGTGTGGATGTGGTCACCTACGTGGCTAGCTGCGTGGCTAGAACCTTTATCTAGACTAGAACCTTCAGCTTCAATGACTAGAACCTTTATCTAGAGGAACCTGATTCCTCATCTGTTCTTCGAACACGTTGTAAGTACTGGGTACACTGTCAATAGCTCTACAGCTGCATTGTTGGCTGAGTAGGCTGGAGACCTGATCCCATCTGGTCCTTTTGAATCAACATCACTGGTCTCTCATATATGAGCAATTCCAGCAGGCATCTGATCCTTCAAGGAGCATGTTAGACAAGCAGCATATGAGATATCATAAGGTTAACTAAGTTCAGATAGATGAACCTAATTGTATCTGGTTCCTTAGGGTTTGTCATGTCATTAAAACATATCATTTCTTATCAATTTTCCCCCTTTTTATGATGACAAAGCGACATTTTTTGTATTCCCCTGAGGACCAGATCCCTTACCCAGATACCTCAATTGTTCCCCAGAGACTCCGACCTCGAGATATATAGTAGTATTCTGGTTCTTTGAGTAAGGTTTGTCAAATCATTAAAACATGTCATGACATATCAATTTCCCCCTTTTCGATGATGATAAACTCATAGACAAAGTTCCCTCTGAGAACTATATTCCTACTTGTTCCCCCTACAGATCAGTCATTCACTTGCCCAGCTTGCAGTTCTCTTTCCTTTTTTCACGGTTCCCTTTATCTTTTGCATATGTCTCTCTCACATATATCAATTATATTCTTGAGGCTGTGAGATGTATAGAGAGGCCATATTGAGGACTGGGTTTCTCGCTCTCTATGGTTTCACCAGGTTTGACAATCATCAAAACATATATATAGTCATTTCCCCCCTTTTTGATGATGACAAACTGTCTCTCTCACATCATTCTTCCACCCTTTCCCACCCTTTTATTTTTTTTCCCCTTTTGGCATCATTGAAAAGAGCAATAAAAGTAGCATAAGCCAAAAATAAATTCAGTAGCATTAACTCATGGCCACTAGGGCAACACAACATAAGTAAGAATAATAACAACAAGTATTAAGATCATTGCACAAATCAGAGCAATTGCCCAGATTAGATTAAAAATATCAAAAACATAGTAGTCTTAGTCAGTACAAAATATGATACTTAAACTGCCATGAGTGCCATAGTCATTAAGCGATGGAATACAAAGGGTCAGATATTCAGGGGGACTAGGAGGGGCTCAAGAACTAAGGATTAGTGGGTCTAGACAAAGATTTTCAGTCTTTAGCCAAGATTCAGCTTCCTTTGCAGCACCACTGAGACCTGGTCCTTTTGCCTTCTTGAGCATTTTCATTTCTCTATGATTTCCACATCATCCTCAATGTAATATTATGCACAGCGGGCAACCAAATGTGCATAATAGGCTGGTGGATTCATGGAGACCGAACGTGTGCACCTTGCATATGTAGCATAGCCAGTTTGTAGTTGCGTCGGATCCGTTCTCATCAACCAGTACATGGTAATGAGCTGGACTGCTAGTACCTCAGATCTTAGCGTGGCTATACCAGTAAATATTAGGCTCTATAAGGTGGCACATTTTGGTATCCATCACAGTACCTGGCAAGGTGTTTCCATCCTTGTCTGTTATGTTAGGATCATTGTGATTTGCAGGGAGCAGATGTGTATGATGTCTCTTCTGCACTACCACAAGGATTACTCGTGACAAATACCCTTCTTCCAATGGATTGCATGCCTTGCGGATTGCATCCATTTCTCCCCTAGTAGGTTCCTTCCCTTTTATTAGTTTAGCCATCATATCCTTTTGAGTTCCCTCACAGCTTTCTTTTGCCTTCAAGGCCTCTGCAACCTCCCTTAACAATTTCAATTCCACCTTCCATGATATTAGATCTGTTTCTCTTCCCTGGTTTAGAGTCATCAAGGAAAAGATCTACACAGGGATCATAGAGTCCTTTATTTATTTTAGAATGATCGATGGAGGTGGGGCTTACCAGAGTCAGACTATTTTTAGGATCTGGTAGAGATATGGTGGGGTTTAAAATCTGGCGAGACAGGAAAGACTATTCATATTTAAGGAATGGGGAAAGAATTTTGCAAAATCCGAGGAAGGAGAGGTTTTCTTTTAAAATACGAAGAGATCCAGGATGGTCAGGCAATTAAAAGGCTTAATTTGGAATAACAAGTGAAAAAGTCTTAATGACATGGCATTCTAGACAGTTTGAAACATATTAAGCACTGAAGAGACTACTAACATGAGTCATAGGGACCAGGTCCATTGATAATTTTGAAAACGAGGCAAGAGCTCTGAGATGTGCAATGTCACTTATGCTTGTGCTATCCTGACCCTGCCACGCATGTGTACCTGTGACGGCACAAGAGTGAGTTAGATGTCATCGAAAAACGCCTACTAACATTGTACCTTTCCTCTTAACATAGCCAAGCATAAGGAAATTTGGGGAAAGATAACAAGTTAAGCTTGATCAAACCCATCTCGTATCTTCTAAAGTGCTTCCTGTTCAGCTTCATTTTACAAGAGCACACTCCCACTTGAAGGTCCTTGAATGAGGGGACTCATCCATTCTCTCAGTTGTATGCTTCGAGTAGTCTTCTTTCATGTAACTTTTTGATGTCCCTTCTCACTTAAGCCTGCAACCAGATTCACTCATTTGATCTTGGAGCCCAAGGTATCTTGGGTCTCATGCCATGATAGAACAAGTGAGTTTAAGATTTTTTTTGTCCATGCAGGCAACACCTTCTTCCTTTTCTAGAAACTGGGTCGATCAGCTCTTGGCTTCTTCTTAATCTTTTGACCAGTCCCAGATCCAGCCCGACAACTTTTCATAGAAACATAGGGTCCACCGCAAATGATGTCCCACAACTTAGATCCTCAGCCATGAAAAGTTATGTCTTCTCCCCTTGCACCATCCATGATTGTATTTGTTGGATCTTGGTGGTCTTGTGATAGATTCTCTTTCTCTAGGCTTGGTGAACTAGCCATGATGAGGATCCTCTCTAAGTGTTAACCTTTTAGAAAGAACTCGCTTTGATACCAATTGATGCAGGTCGTGCGTCCACCAAACAGTATATGAGGGACCTGGTCGTGTACCAGTTCCCTTATGCAATGCATTACAAGAATCAACACAAGATTATTTACGTGGAAAACTCCTTGCTCAAGGGATTAAAAATCACGAGCTGCCCCTGTAGGATTTCAACTCTACTAACTGAGCAACTCAGGTTGCAACTCTATCATAAGCTAGGAATTAACTCCCATAATCCCTCACCCTTATAATAACGCTTATGCAACGCTCGCCCTTTACTACCCCTAGCCAAGGACCACTAATACACCTAGACTTACCCCAGCCTAGTGTACCACTCAAAGGCACCTTTTGAGAATTCACCATAGTGACTAACTCTTAGCCACACACTAATACAACTAAGCTAACTCTGGCCTAGTGTACCACTCAAGAGCTTGCGGAAGCAATCTTGAGAATTTAGGACACCTACAAATAACTTCTTTTTATGGAAGAGTAGGTTTACATTTTAAGTACAAAATAACAAAGACTCAACAACCTAAGAACCTAAAACATCTTCAGTTCTGGACCTGGTCCTTCGGGTTGTCATGGCTCTGTTCTTGAGAAACACTTTGAAAGGTGGAGACTTGCACTTTGGATGGAGCAATTTTTGGATTATGCAAGAATAATTCTTCTCTTGGAAGATGATGTCTTTATATGCACTGAGAGAGAGAGTGAGAGAGAGAGAGAAAGAGAGTAGAGATGACCACTAAGGAAATCTGGACAGTTAATCAGTCGGCCTTGATGAGGTACTGCTGTACAGCTGCATTGTGTTGTTTAGACGCTCACTTTACAGCTGTGGATTTGGGCTTTTAGCTTCAGTGAGCAGAACTTTTATCTGGAGGAACCCGATTCTTCATCTGTTCTTCGAACACATTGTAAGTGCTGGATACACTGTCAGTAGCTCTCTGTTTGCATTGTTGGATGAGTAGGCTGGGGACCTGATCCAATCTGGTCCTTCTGAATCAACATCACTGGTTTCTCATATATGAGTAATTTCTGCAAGCATCTGATCTTTCAAGGAGCATGTTAGACAAGCAGCATATGAGATATCATAAGGTTAACTAAGTTCTGATAGATGAACCTAATTGTATCTGGTTTCTTAGGGTTTGTCATGTCATCATAACATATCATTTCTTATCAGGGTGACTAAGGGATGTCCCGATACTTGTGAGGTGATGAGCACTTATATCGGGTACCGGTGCCATGTTATGGGTATTTGCGTATATTTACTTGTATAGTCCGTCTGAATGCCATGCTTTGGGCATTAGCAGATAGCATAGATTGACTTGTGATTCGTGATTGGGATATGAGATCTCTTTCTTATTGATTCTATGTTTATTACTTGTCTTACTTGTGATTATGTGTTCTCATCACTCTGAAATACTCGTTTAAATGTGGAAAAAAGCTAAAGATTGAGTCTTTATTGCTTAGCTTGATTTTGTATTATTGTGCATGTCATATTCGTGCATTATATGATATATCATGCATATTTGAGGATACATGTGTAAGGTTCGAAGGGAAATGGTTTCGGACGGTGTGATCGATGCTGATGATATGAGCCGAATTGGCTAAAGACAGGTAATGTGAGCCTACAGGCTGAGTATGATGATTTGGAAGCCTAAAGAGGCTAGGAACCCAAAAGGAAATGATTCGGGTGGTGTAAGGACCTCACGAGTCCCCATGGGTCACGATTAATAGAATTTGAACGTGTGTATACCGGTGATGAAAAAACCTTGCATTGCATAACATTTGCATATCATATCATCTCATTGTTTCTGTGTATGGGTGACTGGTTTATTTGTTGGGCAAATCATATTACTTGTTTATTTGGCTTCTTGGATAAACTTGTGGATTTAGACACTTGTTATAATTAGGATTGAAACCTGTGATTATCATTATTATTATGATTGGACTAATGGCAGTTAAGTGTGGAAGTAAGCATTAGAAGACTAACCCTCATCTCCATTTTAGTTTAGAGTTGGTCGACAATCTTTGTTGAGTACACGTTGATTTCCCGTACTCACTCTACACTTGCTGCACCTTTTTGTGTGCAGCGGACCTCGAGACTACGCCAGTCGTTAAGGATGTTGTTCGGAGGATTCAGGGTGAGCCATCAGTTGATCCGTGGCACCAGATTCCTAATCTTACTTTATTTATGTCTTTCCTATTTCTAGACAGTGTATTCGAGATGTATCCCAGACTTACATTTCCGTCTCAGTCGTTCTTGTACTATTGACACCAGGTTATTGGATTTGTAGCACTTGTTCTATAGTTATTGTGAGTATCAGACTTATTAAGACTTTAAAATGATTTCTATGATTCTTTCGCGCATTTTTACTTATAATTGGTTTAAATGGGTTGTGCATGGCTTGCCGACTTGGTGGGAGTTGGTGCCTTCACGGCTTTAGAATTTTAGGTTGTGACACGTCCCAAGAAGTCTTCCTTGTACTTCTGTACTTGCTCAAATCGTGTCCAGTATTATTCTAGCAAATGAGATACCAACCTGCGATGTTGTTCGGCCTCTCCAAAAGTGTCAACGGGTGCGTGTCGGATTCTCCAAAAGTAGTGCATTTCTGGAAAATCCGACACGGGTGCGGCAACACTTTTGGAGAGTTTGAGAAACATAGTCAATCTGCAATACACCAAATACACATTACTAAAAATATAGTTCTATCAATCAGGCATATGTACGTTGATTTTCTATGGATGATGTTTTTACTCTTTGTTTAGTTTCAAGTTGCAAAGAAAAAGATAGCTGCAGGGTTGATATGAGTCTTCTATTTTTAAAGGACAAGGCAAAATTCCATTATAGCATGGAACCCACAAATGACTCAGTGGGCTATCCATCTTTTGGCATTTCCTCTGATTTTTTACTTAATTTGACTACTTACATGTGAGTCACAAGATGTTTGTTTGAGGGGACAAGTATAACATTTGTTTAAACCAAGTTGTTTTCTTATATACTTTTGAGTAAATTCTTGAAAATCGAAATAGACAAATACTTGAATTACCGCGACTTGAAGACCAATTTCGACAGATACAAACATTACTCCAAAGAAGGCACCAAAGCAAACAATAAAGTCCATCTTGTCCACTTTCTAGCTATGATACACTTCATTTATGTCGATCAATCCAGGAAGCGCTGATAAGATAAACGATGTAAGTATAGCTAGTGGAGTGTAGCATAAAAGCTTGGTTAACAATTCCAGGGATATGAAAACTGTGATCGCCATAACTATGTTTGATACAACGGTTTCACATCCTGCACTAAAATTCACAGTTGTCCTTGAAAATGAACCTGTAACAATCATAGCAAAACTTATTATATCAGAATTTGTATGATTTATCATATGGATATTCAAGATTTTGAGTATAATACAGTCAGACGTCTCTATAAAGGTCATCCATTTTAACAATATTTCACTATAGTAGCCATGTTCTCTAACAACATTTCGCTATAATAGCTAAAATATGTCGGAAAAAACAACATTGTTATGGAGAGGTTTGATTGTATATTAAAAAGAAGTAAAGAATTGAGAATTCACCATCTGTTGTATAGCAAGAAGTTAAAGATCCCACAATGTTCATCAAACCCATGGCTACCGTTTCTTAATTCCCATCAAGATGATAGCCTTTCATCGAAGCGCAAGATGGTCCGACAGCAATGGCTTCCTGATGAAACCAAGAACATTTCCACATTAAGAATCCTCCCAACTTAGTGATTTTTAGGAAATAAAAAGGGAGAGAAAAAAAGTAGAGACAAACAGTTAAAGCCACGAGAGCGGTAATTAGTCCAATTTTCGCGACTTCTCCAAGGTGTGGACTATTGAACTGTAATTGATGAACTGAACTTGGATTCAAACTCAAACCTCCTTTGAAGTGTTTTACTATTTTAACTCCATGTTGATCAGCCTTTGTTAAATAAACTGTGAAGTTGAGAAGATATTCAAGCCAATTTCTACTCAAAAGCGGAAAGAAATAAAAGGAAACATTTTCTTTGTTGGTTTTCGAGTGTTATCGGATTAGACCTAGTAGTATAAATACATGCTGGCTAGGATTTATTAAGTAGGACAGAACATAGAATATAAAAGTATTCAATCTTGTAACTTACTTTCTCCCTTGATATTAATAAAAGTGCCGATCGTTCTCTATGGACTAGGATCACATCGATCCGAACCACGTTAATTACTGTGTTTTTATCGTTTCCGCGCTAACAATTAGTATTAGAAGCCTACAGGTCGTGAGATCTAGGAGACGAGGAGACTATGGAATCTATGAAGTTTGAGGTAGCGAATTTTGATGGGTGAAGTAATAACTTCAATATCTGCAAGATTAAGATCATGGCGTTGTTACGGAGAGAAGGATCATTCTATACTTCAAACGACTCATATCCCAAAAATATGAAAGAGGCCAAGAAACAAAAGATCGAGATGGATGCGTGTAGCGCAATTCAATTATTCTTATTAGACAGCGTGTTATGTGAAGTCAGTGCCGAGAAAACATTTTGCGAGTTTGTGGAAGAAACTTGAAGATCTCTACCAGAAGAAATCAGTAACAACTAGAATGTTGTTAAGGCAGCGTTTACACACCTTCAAGATAAAGACAGGTATTACTTTACAGGATCATCTTGATGCTTTTAATAAATTGGCTATTTATCTTACTCATGCTGATATTAAAGTGGGAGATGAAGAACTAGCATGCACTCTACTGTTTTCATTATCACCTACATATAAAGATGTAGTTAATTCAATGATGAGGTGGTCACGTTACAGATGGTAAGACATGCATTGAATTCGGATGAATTAAGAAACCATATCAACAATGGTGAGAAAGAGGACCATGGTGAGAGTTTGACGGTTAGAGGTCGCTCGAGCCAAAGAGGGAGAGGCAAATCAGTAGCTAGGTCAAAGTCTAGGAAAAGGGTGAGTAGGAAGGATGTTGAATGTTGGGGTTGTCATCAAAAGGGTCACTTTGAGAGGGATTGCCCGAATAAGAAGATTGATAAAACAACAGCCAGTGCATCTACGGTTCAGGTAGCTCAGACATCTGGAGAAGATTATGTGCTAACTGCTTCAACAGATGACATTCAAACACACAAGTGGATTTTAGATTCAACTTGTACTTTTTACATGTGCTTCAGAAAAGATTGGTTTACTAACTACGAGTAGGGCTGTGCATAAATACCGAAAATCAAAAAACTGAATCGAAACTTCAACAAACCGAACCGAACTAGTTTGGTTCGGTGTTTGGTGTCCACCGTAAAAAAATTGAAACCGAAATAGCCAAATCGAAGTTTGATAAAATCGAACCGAAAAACCGAACGCGCACCGAAATTTAATACATTACCCAAAAAAAATGAAAATAGTCCAGGCCCATTAAGTTTAAAGCAAAAAAAAACCTAATTGTAATAAGTCCTCTTTTGCATTTGTATCCCTAATTTTCCACTTCAATTGAGAAAATCAAATATCCTTAACAAAGAAAGGTAACTAGGTGTCTTTAGGATTAATGTATGTCCTTTATGTGTTTTCTTAATTATTCTTAAGGTATGTATATAACACCTAGTAATCCTATATCATGATTATAGTTTTATGTTCTTGTGTATCCTTTTTGTTTGATTTTGATTTCAATTTATCAGTTTTATGTTTTATTGCTTTTGAGAATATGAATTAATGTCAATGGAATCGCTTCTAATATTATATCCAAAAAATCGAATTGAAAAA
>NC_081353.1:45620687-45760129 GCF_029784015.1 Lycium ferocissimum | reverse complement strand
TTGATTGTTGTGATACTACTGTGATGTAATGATTCGGATTGATTATACTAAGACTTGGCACAATTGGGTTTAGATGCTATAACATAAAAGATGACTTGTTCTGTGGATATGGATTCATATTGACTTGTACTTGTTGGTTTATATGTTTTTCTTGCTTGTTGCCTTTATATACGTTATCTAGTCTTAGTCGGCCTATGATACCTACCAACATTCGTTGTTTGTACCTACACTACACTTGTCGCATTCTTTTATGAATGCGAGTACCACCGAGATCGATTTCTACTCTTCGTGGCTAATATTCGAGGATTTCTGATTCGAGTCCTTCAGGATGAGCATGAGGACGATCGATGCCGATGACTCTTTTTATCCTTATGTCTTGTTTCATTCTGGGACATGATCTTTTAGGCTACTATGTATTATTATGAGTCAGACTTATAGTATTTAGTTAGATGCTCTTGTATGACGACCGGTACATCGGGGTTGGATTCTCATTATTTCTATATTTCTTTATATTATTATCGTGAGACTTACGTTATTTTATCTTCTTCCGCTTTATTTATATATTTTTGATTGTTGGAATAAGGGTTCGCCTACCGAGGCGGAAAGGTAGGTGCCCGCACGACTTAGTGAAAATAGGTCGTGTGATTTATAGGCCCTATTCTTAGAAGATCGGCCCGCGGCGATCGGCCGCACTTCTTCGGTTCCGGAGCGACACTATGATCGACTCACTTATTCTAGACTGGGCCAGAGCTTGAGAGCGTCAGCCCCTTCTTACAGGGGAGAATCGAGTCAGGCAAGGCCCCCACTGCCCCGTTGTGATTAGTGTGGTAAGGGCCACTTTAGTCAGTGCCGCCAGGGCATGGGGTGTGTTATTCTTGTGGGCAGCCTGGTCATATTATGCGGGACTGTCCGACTCGCGGTGAAGGTGGTCCGGCACAGCCAATAAGTTCGATCGCAGTCTCTTCATCTTCTGTTCGCACTCCCGGACAAGGTTCTTTAGTTCCAGCTAGTATAGGCAGGGGAAGAGGTCAGGTGGCAGGTTCCGGTAGCAGCCAAAATCGTATTTATGCACTTACCGGGCGGCAGGATCTTGAGTCATCCCTGGATATTATGACAGGTATTTTATCCATCTGTTTCTATGATGTTTATGCGTTGATTGACCCGGGTTCCACACTATCCTATATCACTCCTTATATTGCTGATAAGTTTGGTATTAAGCCCGAATCTTTGTCTAAGCCTTTCTTAGTTTGTACTCCAGTCGAAGGACCCGTTGTTGCGAGGCAAATTTATCGCAAGTGTGTGGTTACGATATGTGGTCGTGAAATTTTAGCTGATTTAGTGGAGCTAGAAATGGTGGACTTTGACGCTATTATGGGTATGGATTGGCTAGCCTCTTGCTATGCCAATGTGGAATGTTGGTCCAAAACTGTGAAATTTCAGTTTCCGGGTGAGTTAGTCCTCAAATGGAAGGGTAATACTCCGACTCCAAAGGGTAGGTTTATTTCCTACCTTAAGGCACGGAAAATGATTTCCAAAGGCTATATTTATCATTTGGTTTGAGTTAGAAGCACCGAAGCCGAACCGCCGACTTTACAATCTGTTCCTGTAGTTAATGAATTTCAGGACATATTTCCCGATGAATTGCCAGGCCTCCTTCCCGAAAGGGAAATTGAATTTGCTATTGACGTGTATCCGGACACTTAACCCATCTCTATTCCACCCTATCGCATGTCCCCTGCTGAATTGCATGAATTAAAGGTGCAATTGCAGGACTTGCAGGGTAAGGGCTTCATTAGGCCTAGCACGTCTCCGTGAGGAGCGCCGGTGTTATTTGTGTGAAAGAATGATGGTTCACTAAGAATGTGTATCGACTATCAACAATTGAATAAGGTAACTATCAAGAACAAATATTTGTTGCCTAGAATTGATGATTTGTTTGACCAGCTACAGGGGGCCAAATGCTTCTCGAAGATTGACTTAAGGTCAGGGTATCATCAATTACATGTAAAAGGAGAAGATATTCCAAAGACAGCTTTCTGAACGAGATACGGGCATTTTGAATTCTTAGTTATGTCTTTTGGACTGACCAATGCTCCTGCGCCGTTTATGGAATTAATGAACACAGTATTCCAGCCCTTCTTGGATGTTTCTGTTATTGTAGTCATTGACGATATCTTGGTATATTCTCGTTCAGAAATGGAAAATGATGATCATCTCCGAAAGGTGTTGCAAACATTGCGAGATCAAAGGTTGTACGCGAAATTTTCCAAATGTGAATTCTGGCTGACTTCAGTGGCTTTTCTAGGCCATATTGTGTCTGATGAGGGTATTAAAGTTGATGATCGGAAGGTCGAAGCCGTTAAGAATTGGCCCCAACAACAGCTTCAGAAATCCAAAGTTTCTTGGGTCTTGTGGGGTATTATCGGAGATTTGTGGAAGGATTTTCTTCTATAGCAGCTCCCCTTACAAAATTAACTCAGAAAGGGGCCAAGTTTTAATAGTCAGAAGCATGTGAGCAGAGTTTCCAGAAATTGAAAGACAAGTTGACATATGCTCCTGTCTTCACCCTTCCAGAAGGCACCGAGGGTTACACTGTATACTGTGATGCGTCACGCACCGGCCTGGGATGTGTATTGATGCAAAATGGTAAGGTGATTGCTTATGCCTCCCGACAACTACGGAAACATGACCAAAATTATCCAATCTATGATCTAAAGCTGGCGGCAGTGATTCACGCTCTAAAGATATGGTGACACTATTTATATAGAGTTCATGTTGATATCTATACGGACCATAAAAGCCTTCAATATATATTTAGGCAAAAGGAATTGAATTTGAGGCAACGAAGGTGGCTCGAATTGCTGAAGGATTATGATGCTGAGATTTTGTATCACCCCGGCAAAGCTAATGTTATTGCTGATGCTCTAAGTCGCAAGTCAATAGGTAGCCTATTGTATGTGCCAGTGGAAAAGTTGGAAATGACTAGAGAGCTTTATCGTTTGGCAAATTTGGGAGTTCGCCTACTGGGTTCAGAAAACACTGGATTACCTTACAAAATATATACCAATCGACCCTTGCATCGGATGTAAAGACTCAGCAGAGTGAGGATCCAGTTTTAGCTAGCATTAAGGATGGAGTGCAATAAAATCGGATCTCAGCCTTTGAATTGGATTCAAATGGGGTTCTCAAATATCAAGGCCGGTTGTGCATTCCAAATGTAAGCGGCTTCAGGACAAGATCATGCCAGAATTTCATTACTCCCGGTATTCAATCCATCCCGAACCCACCAAGATGTATCATGATCTCAAGGGCTTTTATTGGTGGGATGGTATGAAGAAAGATATTGTTAACTTCGAAGCTCAATGCCCGACTTGCCAATAGGTAAAGATCGAACATCAGAAACCCAGTGGCTTACTGCAAGAAATGGAGATCCCAGCGTGGAAGTGGGAAGTGATTAATATGGATTTTATCACGGGATTGCCCCGTTCTCGTCGCAAATTCGATTCTATTTGGGTGATCGTTGATAGGTTAACTAAATCAGCCCATTTCTTGCCATTAAGATCTACCTATGCTGCTGAAGATTATGCTAAGTTATATCTTAAGGAGATTATACGTCTTCATGGCGTTCCGATGTCAATTATTTCAAACAGAGGCGCTCAGTTTACGGCAAAGTTCTAGAAATCTTTTCAGGAAAGCCTTGGGACTCGAGTAAATCTTAGTACGGCTTTTCATCCGCAGTTAGACGGTCAGGCTGAGCGGACTATTCAGACTTTGAAAGATATGTTACGAGCCTGTGTACTGGATTTCCAAGGGAGTTGGGATGATCATTTGCCTCTGATAGAGTTTGCTTATAACAATAGCTATCATGCCACTATCAAAATGGCTCCGTATGAGGATTTATATAGCAGGAAGTGTAGGTCTCTTGCCGGATGGTTTGAAGTCGGAGAAGCAAGCTTATTCGGGCCAGACCTTGTCCATCAGGCTATTGAAAAGGTAGAGCTTATCCAGGAATGATTACGCACAGCTCAGAGTCGTCATAAATCTTATGCTGATGTACGACGATGAGAATTGGAATTTCAGGTAGGCGATTGGGTGTTTCTGAAAATATCACCTATGAAAGGTGTGATGCGATTTGGTAAGAAAGGGAAGCTCAGTCCCCGATATATCAGACCTTATAAGATTGTCCGAAAGGTAGGCCAGGTGGCTTATGAGTTAAGGCTGCCATCAGAACTGCAAGCGGTTCATCCAGTTTTTCATATGTCCATGCTGAGGAAATGTATTGGAGATCCCTCCAAAATCATACCTGTTGACGATATACAAGTTACAGAAAATCTGACATATGAGGAAGAACCAATTGCTATTCTTGATCGACAAGTCCGCAGACTCAGAAATAAAGAGATGGCTTCAATAAAGGTTCTATGGAGGAGTAAAGATAGGGAAGAGATGACGTGGGAAGCTGAAACGGAAATGAAGTCCAAGTATACCCATTTATTCCACCCACAGATGATACTATTCCGGAGGAATCTTTACAAGATGTTGCTTTATCCGCAAATCACTTACAAGGTAAAAGTCATATTTAGTCCCTTGAGAATCATTGTGATGGGAAATATCATTCTAATTACTGCATATTTATATGTCGTTGAGTACGGTAGACATATAAATGGGAAGTTGTGATAAGCAGGAAATTAGCAGTGCCCCAATTGTAAAAGATAATTTATTAAAGTTCCGTAAAATTTGAAATGTATGATTATCCCTTAAGTATTCCAACATTTAAGGATGAATGTTTTTAAAAGGGAGGGAGAATGTTACACCCTGTAGTTTCGTATGTCGAGATTCGAGTTACCCTTTAGGAGGTATATGAGATTAGATGTGCTTATCTTATGTTTATGAGGGTTTAAGTTTATATAATAAGCTGCGGAAGGATTGGAGGGCAAGTGAATCAAGGAAATTAAGTTTGTTGGATTTTGAAGGAAATAGGAGGGGTAACTTTGGCCCTACTTGAGGAAGGAATATCTTATGGTATACGAGGATTTTTGAATTGAAATAAAAGCCTAAATTGAAATTCATAAAGTCTAGTTTCCAACGCAATAAACCGCTCATCGATACGATATCGGAGTAGAGAATTATCGACATTACAAGTTAGGCGGGCGTATGCCATTGCCATCGTGCCAACCGACTCTAACCCACTATATAAGGGCTAAAACCCCTCTTTTTCTCCATAATAAATTTCCCAAATATTCTAGAAAGCTCAACCAACATAGGAGAGCTTATATACACCACAAAGTAAGGATTTTACATAATTTTCAAGTGACGGAGTATTAATCGAGGTCCGGGTAACGTATAGTCGCGATTATAGTTTTGTTTTGTGTTGGAGTTGACTTGGATTCAAGTAAACATTGAAGATTTTTCTATTCTAGCAAAAGTAAGGTATGAATCTCTTTTTATTAATATTGATTTAGGAATATTTACGAGAATAAGAGTTATAATTATTGCGTTGGTATTGTTGGCGTATGGATTGAGGTTTGAAGAAAGTTTTGGATGAAATTGTGCACATTTATCTTGTAGAATCTTGATGATATTGTTGTCGATGTTGTTGGTATTGTTTGGGAGTTGTTTTGGTATTTGGAGGAAGTAGATAATATAGGGGAAATGCTACCTAAATTTTCGTAACCGTACATCTAAGTTGAGATAGGAATATGATGGAAGTAGGATTAAAGATATGTTCCTCGCTATATAGGCTTGGGTGAAGTGCGAGCATCGGAGTAAAGGATACTTTAAGTGGTGACTTGACGAATAAGGTACGTAAGGTGTTCGTTTCTCTCTTTCTTTGGCACGAATCCAACTAGAGCATGAATATGAACGTTCCATAATAAAATTTACTCCATTCCTATGACATGTAGCTCAACTCTTAACGTCTTAGTTATTTGACTGATTCTTGGAATGTTATCATGTTTGTCATCGTTAAGTTATTTCTTTGGATTCGACACAAATTCCATAATATAAATCGGGGGCTACCGACCTTACGTCACTCCGATAAAGTTGTAGCTTTCATGCACGCTATTTACATTATGTATATCTAACATATTATATTTATGGATCAGGTCGTACGTTCCTCGGCACTAACATGTGATATTTATGGATCGGGACGTACGTTCCTCGGCACTAACATATTATATTTATAGATCGGTCGTACGTTCCTCGGCACTAACATGTGATATTTATGGATCGGGCCGTACGTTCCTCGACACTAACATATTATATTTATAGATCGGGCCGTACGTTCCTTGGCACTAACATGTGATATATATGAATCGGGCCGTACGTTCCTCGGCACTAACGTATATGGATCGGGCTGCACGTTCCGCAGCACTAACACTTATATTATATACATACCTATATACATGTGCTTACTTACCTATGGTGTTAAGATTCATGCATTGCATATTGTAAGTTCTCAGATGACAGGTTACCTCTACTCTATTTATATTCCCGTCCTACTTATGTTATTGCTTCCAGCCTTACATACTCAGTACTTTTATCCGTACTGACGTCTCATTGCATGGGACGCTGCATTTCGTGCTGCAGGCTCTAATAGGGTTATTGCGGAGCGATCGCAGTAGGATTTTCCAACTTCAGTAGTGTCAGCAAGTGCCACTACTCCGTACTTGCTATCTTTGGTACTTATCTGCTAGTGTAATAGATGTTTATATGTACACTCGTAGAGGCTCATGGACACAGTGGGGTATGTAAGTATTGTATATGGCCATGTTGACATTGTTTTGGTCTGTGATACTATCCTGTTAGCCTTGCTGGCTTTATGATACTCGTGATGTTGTAGCGACCTTGTCGGCTCTCTTATGTAGAGAGATGTTGGATTATTGGATATTTCTATGTTGGGTCTTTTCTGCGTGCAGGTATTCTTTGAATTACGGTATATGATGTTTAAAGTAACCGTTAAGTTAGGTGGTCTCCGGCCCACGGGGCGGAGCCCGTCATACTCCTCGTCGGCTTGTGACAATTATAGCTTCCCCAATAAAAGGATAATAACGGATTATATATTGGAAAAGTCATTCCTAATAGTATAAAAAAATGAAACAGAAAAATGCCAATAAGTTTCTTAAAAATCGAACCAAACTGACAAAGAACAAAATTTATGGATATTTATTATATTTTGTTTGGTTTGGTTTTAATAATTAAAAATCGACTAAATTGTTTTGATTTTGGTTTAACCAAAAACCGACCCAACCCGACCCATGAACACCCAGTACCTTTACATTCATATGCTTCATAGCTAATCTATGTGAACTCGGAGGACAAATATCATTCATAAGGATATAAATGGTTTAAAATAGTGTTAAAGAGGTTTCGTAAGGATTGGAGGTTAAACGAATGGAAGACAACAATTTTCGTTGAAATTCAGAATGTTGGCAACATTTTACGGATCGAAATTTAGAAATACCCAATGAATTTGATAAATTTTGAAATCATTATAAATTGTTTTGATATGGTAAATATTAACTTTTAAGTGAGAATTTTTGGTAAAAATTTTGATAAGTATGATTTCGGGTAGTTATTGTTATTACTACTTTTTTGGATATGCTTTAAATTATATTCATCATATGAGGAATTTTATAAATAATATTTTATTTATTATGAGAGTAGAAATTGTCTTCTCACAAGCAAAGTTATCTTTTCCCATTTTGAGAATTAACAGTACAAAAATGTATACTCTTGATAAAAGGTTGGAAAACAAATTTTGGAAATGCAACTGATGGAAAAATAACAAAGCTTAAATTTAATGGAGAATTTTGAGAAACGAAAGCACTAAAAAGAAGAGGAAGGAACTTACCTTGAACGTATCATTTAATCACAGGTGCCCCAGATCGATGAGTTCTAATTTCTAATGAGGAGAAAAAGAATGTTTCGCTTTAATTTTGGAGGTGAGAACGGGTCGGGTCAGCCGCAGGTTTGGGCTTTCAACTTGGGTGGGTTTTAATTGTGGGTTAATAGCATTTTTTGTCCTTCAATTATTTTTGATAAATTCTAATTTTAGTCTTGCTGATATCTGACTAAACATATTTAGCCTCTAATTAATTGAACTGTGCACTTTTGATCCCTTTGCTTGTGAATATTCATAATTTTTTTCATAATTGTTAGTCATTTCATCACTTAATTACCCATTTGTTATGTTAAACTTGTATTGCTACTCCATATTTGTCGGTAATAATGTTCTAAAAGTAGTTCAAATACAACATCCTTCTTACATACAAGGACCAGAAACACACATTTTGATTCATTGAAGGTGAAATATGCTTCATTAGATATTACAAGGACAAAATCATAATTCATCAATAACTGAGGGACCAAATGCTATTATCCCTTTAATTATTCTGAATTAAAACATGCCACATCGCTTTTTAAAGAGTCAAATTTGATCTATTAGTTTGAAGAGTATGTTTGAGCCCTAAAACAAATCTTAAGGGTATTCTTAGACTCAAAGGTGGAAGGAGGGTATTTATGAGCCTTTTTTCATAAGCTAGGGGATATTTATGAGGCTATTTCGATAATTCTATGATTTTAAAATCGGAAAAGGGTGAAAAATGCTTTTAGACTGTGTGAAAGTGAACAACAGTGTCCTCCATTGATTGGTCCAAAAATGTCCCTACTGTTAATAGTTTGGGGAGGTTGTGGAGGACACTGATTGGGGTAGAAGGCTTGTAGGTAGTAGAGTGTTGTCTCGCTAGTAGTTGTAGTATTACTCATTTAGTTTCTTGCCATTCGATGTTTGTTATTATCTATTGTTTCTTGTACTGCTTGTAGTTACTGTTCTTTTTTCGTATGTTTAACATGGCTTCTTCACTTCCGTTATTTTTTTTTCCTGCCTGTTTGGAGTTGCTTTTTTGAGCCGAAGGTCTATCGGAAACAACCTCTCTACCTCTAAATGTAGGGGTAAGGTCTGCGTACACTCTACCCTCCCAAAACCCCACTTGTGGGACTATACTGGATATGCTGTTGTTAACTATACTGGGTATGTTGTTGTTTTTGCTATTAATAGTTTGGGTAAAAATGTCGTTTCCTAATAAACATATTGTTTATGATTTTTTAAACATGTTCTTTTCCTAATAAAAATATTGTTTATAAAAAACCCTTTCCTTATTTCTTCTCTTTTAAAATCTTTTAACTAATAAAAAAGTGAGAAGTAATTTTCTTCTTCTTAATCTCATTTTATCAATTAAAATAAATTAATCCGATGTACTTTTTTGACTAATAATATAGGTTATATATATTAAATCATTGTAACCCTAACCCATCATTAATCTTCATTTAAATAACAATAAAAAAATTCTAATAAAATAGGAAATATTTTTATTTCTTAATCTTTCCCTAATTGAAGAAAGATAAGCATTTGCTAATATAATGTCTAGTTTTAAAGTATGATACAACAACTATAATGCCATAAACACAGAAATTGATTACATTGCTTCAAATTATAAAATATCTTTAATATATCGTTGAGTTATTGTTGACCTTCTTTTAACTTTAAAACCAGGGAATATATTAGCAAATGTTTATCAACTTCAGTTCAGAAAAGATTGAGAAATAAAATATCTCCTTATTAGAAAAAAGAATTTATTATTATCTAAATGAAAATTAATGATAGGGTTACTACGATCTTATATATATGACCTATATTATTAGTTAAAAAAGTATGCGGGGTTATTTTATTTAAATTAATAAAATGAGATTAAGAAGAAGAAAGTTTACTTCCCGCTTTTGAAAATTTTAAAAGAAAAGAAACACGAAAAGGATTTCTTAAAAATAATATTTTTACTAGAAAAGAATGTGTTTAAAAAGAAAAGAAACAACATGTTTATTAGGAAAAGTGCATTTTCCATTTAAGTAACAATAGGGGCATGTTTTAGTCAAATTATTAACAACAGGGGCGTTTTTAGACAAAACTATTAATGGAAGGCATTTTTGTTCAATTCTGAATAGCTTAAGGGCATTTTTGACCCTAAGTTGGTTTTGATGGTCAAGTTTATAAAAGTTGGCTATCAAATTACAATAAATATTTTAACTTTTGGAAATCAAAATTTAAATTATTTTCATCACTATTATCTAGTTTAATGAACATGCAGAATTATTTTCTGAAAATTGGATAAGTAGATTGAAAAAAGGCAAGGAAGTAACTAAAGAGTTAGGGGACAATGCATCACGAAAACTGTGTCAAATTGATCGATAAAATTAAAAGATAATAGTTTAAAAAAAAAAAAACAACACTTGAACTATCGTTTTTTAGCGATTTTCACATCCCAACTATCAGCTATTCCTTTTTCCTACTTGAATTGTCACAATTTATGTATTAAAACACACTTCAACTATCAGCTGTTCCTTTTTCCTACTCGAAGACCCTAAGCCCTATCAAGTAGGAGAAGGGAACAATTGATAGTTGAGGTGTGTTTTATCAGGTAGAAAAAGGGAACAACTGATAGTTGAGGTATGATTTAATAGATAGATGGTGATTGTTTAGGTAGGAAAAGGAAACATCTGATAGTTGTGATCTGAAACTCGCAAAAGAGTGATAGTTCAAGTATGTTTTTGACCACTAACTCAAGCAACTTAAAAATGGAATTGAGGAAGTATGGAGATGAACCTTTATGTTTTAGTTATCACATTTACAATGCCGTATAGTTTAACCAATTGAAAGGTAAAAATTTCAAGGATACATATTTGCATACCGTCATTTAATTTGTACTTATTTATTAAAATTATCTAATCTGTATTCAGTTTTGACAAACATCAAACAAAGCACGCGATCCCTCCTTCCCCTGTTAAAAGTGAATTTAAACAAAGTGATGTTGTTAGAAAAGTTTAAAAACATTAGTATTTATGTTTTGGGCTTTGATTTTCTTTTCTTTTCTTTTTTTTTTTTTTTTTTGAAAATTTTCCAGGATATTGTGTGTTAGGGTATTGAATATTTTTTTTAGAGATACTCCTAACGAGGAAAATCTTCTTTTTGCCAAACCCATGATTATTTCTTCCTCTTATTCTTCGGATTAACCAAATTTCATGACAGAGTATAATCCTTCAAGATTGTTTTTTATCTTTATAAATATCATAAAATACATAATTGGTGGCTCCATTCTTTGCTCTCAATGCTTTATATACACAGGAAATTAAACATGAATAACATAAGATGTCAACAATTGGTAGAGCTATGATCAGCTATTTTGAGACTCGAGCAGGCATCTACAGCATCACCAATAGTAAGGAAAATCCATTCTTTTCCTAGTTTATCGAAACATTTTGCTGTCTTCATTTTGTTAATGACTCTTAATCTTGGGTTAGCTATGGTTAACTGCAAAAAAGAATGGAAAAAGACACCATGAAGGTTAGTATAAACAGGTAATTGCACGTAGGTAATAAGTAGAATTAGTAACCTAAAAGTAAGATAACATGCTACAACTAATATTATAACAATCTAGACATTATTAATGTAAAAGGTCAGCCTGGTGCACGAAGCATCCCGCATCCATGCGGAAGAGCCGCTCCCCAAGGGGGTGTAGTGTAGCCAGTACCCTGCATGCATACTAATTTTACGGCTTGAACCCCTGACCTATAGGTTAGACGGAGGCAACTTTACTTTTACTTAATGGCTCCCCTTGTTAGATACAATTATTAGTGTGTACTATAAGATAAACTCTTTGTATGATTCTGGCATAAGTTTGAGAAAAAATATGAGAAACTGACTTGTATGCTTTGTGAAACCAATTCCCTGTGCAGCTCTTCTAACATCACTATTCCTGATGTATCCACACTCATTACATCTGCAAACCAATGAAATCAAGATATTCTTATTATTTACAACAAACTGGGGAAAAAATAGAAAACAAGAAGAAGAGCATTTGGAAATTCTACTAGTGATGAAACTTACTGGATATGTCAAGAACCAAAAAATGAACCTTTTCCTTTGTGTTCTCCTCACTATCATCTGTGTGTGTCACCAATTTCAGCACCCTGGAAACAAAGTTACAAAATAAGTGACAATTAAGTAGGCTTTACGTTTATTTCTTTTCTATTTCCTTAATTTTCACCTGGAAAAGTGCTTGAGTTATATAATTATATACCTTTCTCTTATGGAAGTAGCATTTGCAAAACAAAGTGAACCAGAGTTGATTCTGATGATCAAGATGCCTGAAGTTCTAGTGGCTCCCGGATATTGTGTAATGTCACAAAACGTGTCTGTTGTCCCAGGAAGTCTTCCTTGTACTTCTGTACTTGCTTGAATCGTGTCCAGTATTATTCTAGCAAATGAAATGCTAACCTGCAATACACCAAATACACATTACTAAAATTATACTATCAATCAGGTATTAGTGATTTGATTTTCCATGGATGATGTTTTTACTCTTTGTTTAGTTTCAAGTTGCAATGAAAAAGACAGATGACCAGAGAGTTGACATGAGTCTTCTAATTTTTTAAGGACAAGAGCCAAAATTCCATTTTAGCATGGAACCCACAAATGACTCAGAGGGTTATCCATTTTTTTGGCATTTCTTTTATTTAATTAGACTACTTACATGTGAGTCACAAGATGTTTGTTTGAGGGGACAAGTATAACATTTGTTTAATGCAAGTTGTTTTCTAATATAATTTTGAGTAAATTATTGTAAATCCAGACAGACAGAGACTTTAATTACCGCAACTAGAAGGCCAATTTCGACAGATACAAACATTACTCCAAAGAAGGCACCAATGCAAACAATAAAGTCCATCTTGTCCACTTTCCAGATATGATACGCTTCATTTATGTCGATCAATCCAGGAAGCGCGGATAAGATAACCGATGCAAGGATAGCTAGTGGAGTGTAGTATAAAAGCTTGGTTAACAATTCCAGGGATATGAAAACCGTGATTGCCATAACTATGTTTGATAACACAGTTTCACATCCTGCACTGAAATTCACAGCTGTCCTTGAAAATGAACCTGTAACAATCATTAGCAAAACTTACTATATCAGAATTTGTTATGACTTATCATATAATATAGTCAGACCACTCTATAACATCCATCCTTTATAACAACATATCACTATAATAGTCATGTTTTCTTTTGAACCGATCTGTCATGTTTTGTTTCTCTATAACAACATTTCGCTATAACAGCCAACAAAATTGGGAACAAACGACGTTGCTATACAAACATTTGACTGTATATTAAGAAAAATTAAAGCATTGAGAATTCACCAGTTGCTGTATAGCAAGAAGTTAAAGATCCCACAATGTTCATAAAACCCATGGCTACCATTTCTTTGTTCCCATCAAGATGATAGCCATTCATCGAAGCGAAAGATCGTCCAACAGCAATGGCTTCCTGAGGAAAACCAAGACCATTTCCGCATTAAGAATCCTCCAAATTTACTGATTATTAGGAAATAAAACGAGGGAGAAAAAAGAGTAGGGACCGACAGTTAGAGCCACGAGAGCAGTAATTAGTCCAATTTTCGCGACTTCTCCAAGGTGTGGACCATTGAACTGTAATTGATGAACTGAACTTGGATTCAAACCCCCTTTGAAGTGTTTTACAATTTTAACTCCATGTTGATCAGCCTTTGTTAAATAAACCATCAAGGTGGATACTATCACTGATAACAAAGGAGCAATAGCTGGTAGCCAGAATAGTTTCTTATTCCTTTTACCCTGCAAGTATTTCAAGTGGCCAATAGATTAATAAATGAAACAGTAAAAAATCGCCAAAATAGATCGATGAAAAACGCGTAGACCTTATTACTTACTATAAATCTGGTTACTAGGATGAAGATGAGGAATGAACAACCAAGTATAAAATTCAGAGGAGACAACTGAAATAAGTCCAATAGCAATCAGTAAGCAGAGAATAAGATGAAAAAGTGAAAGACAAATTAAAAAAAAAAAAAAAAAAAAAGAGATAATTACAGTCCAATGCCTTTCGGTGATCTAATTTACAAAATAGCCAGCAAATGTATAGCTTTTATATATCAAGTATACTTATACACATAATATACATAAATATACATGTAATATATGTATAATCAGTGTATAGGTTTTGTATATTTTGGCTAACGCCCGCAATTAATTTTGGCCGACGGGCCAAAAATGAAAAAAGTCCTAAAAAGAAAACCAGAAACTTACTGCCTCATCATGAAATGATCTGAAAACAGCTTTAAGCACAGACACCACATCAGTTTTGTTAGTAAAGTGAGTAATTCCAATTAGACCCTTTAATTGTTGAAGACCAATAATGATAGCTGCACCTCCCATGAATCCAACTATAGCAGCATGTGAAAGAAAATCTACAAGAAATCCCAACCTGCACATACATCAAAATTAAAACTTATATATTTCAAAAGGACAACCTTTTCAACATTTTATAAGAAAATTTTACCTTAATAGGCCAAATGCAGCCTGGAATATTCCGGCGAAAAAAGTGACAGTAAAAACAAGGCTCGTATAAGCAATAGGATCAACTGTAGGATCTACGATTTCTGTAATCATTGCAGAAAGCAGTAGCGATACAACAGCAACAGGGCCAATAGCGAGCTCTCGCGAACTCCCCATAACAGCATATATCAATGGTGGAACAACACTAGTGTCTAAAAGATATAAAAATGAAAAAAGATATAAGCTAAACATAAAGAAACCCAACCAAAAAAGGAGACGAGAAAAAGAAGCTACAACTGGATTTGGAACTTACATAAGCCATATTGAGGATCAAGGTTTGCAAGATTAGCATATCCTATACTCTGCAAGAAGTATACTTATTAAATTCAACATTACAAAAACTGCAAGGAACATATATAATAGTGTTAAATCGTGTGACCATCTCATCTAAAAGGCAAGCCGTTAGAAATATTCTTGTACAAACAACATGGTATCAGAACAAGAAGAGGTCTTGCATAATCAGGCACGCACATGAGAGAACCGAAGACGTTATTAAGTAAATAAAAGTGTGCTCTTTCTAACAGATTAAGAATATTAATTGATGAACCGGTCGCACACACGCAACTCAAGAATTGAAACCATATCTTTATTTGCTATACCTGAGGAATGCAGAGACTAGCAAGAGTTAAGCCAGACAACAAATCATGCTTGAACATGGTAGCTTTATAATTCCTTCCCCAACTAAGGATTGGAAATAACCCTTGCAAGAATGAAAAAACCCCAGCTCTGCATGGCTTTGAGTTTGAACGAAAAAAATTGTTTTTTTGTGGCAAAACAGATTCTTTGAGCTCATTGCAAAAACTTGGTGGCTCTGGAGAATTCAGTAGCCACTGAGTTCTCTGATGCCTTCCATTAGTATCATCAACATCGAGTTGCAACTGTGGCAGCTCGATGCAGATGCTCTCATTATTAGGCAATGAACACATTTTTTTTTTTTTACTTTCTCTTTGACGTGTTTGAATCTTGAACTAAATGCTCTCATACACCAATTTATTAACCATGTGTTCCATATTTATACTAAGGAGCCACGTGAACCTTTGTCTAGTCATTACTGAGGAAGGCACTTACGTTATCACGTTAGTGCAAATAATAGCAATTAATTAACAATAATTATTATTCTAATTACAAGTCAAGTCATATAAAGGAATACTCTCTGTGATTAAATATAATAGAAATTATTGACACTAGTGTATTATAATTATTGTTAGTGCAAATAAGTAATAACAGCAATTACTTCATTGTCAAGGTGGTATACTATTAACTTTCGTAAGGGATATAACTCCTATGCCACATAATGGCCGTAAACCTCCGGAAAAAAGACCCATGTCCAGTATAATTGAACATTCAAGAATTCTTATATGAGAAATAAAAGATTTGATAATCTAATCAAATTAAATAATAGTACTTCTACCCAACCATTACAGTACAAGTGTGCTGAATCTAGAACTCTCTCTATAGCTTGACCAGCAATAATCCCTTGACCAACTCTAGGATGGTTCAATGAAAGCAAGCCCTACGGTAATTCAGTAAACAGCAAAAGTCAGTAAATTCACGGTGAGTATTCCTTGTATCATAGAAAAGAACTGATCACTTAATTCTTGTTTTGCTCAAAATCATTCAGTTAAAATAACTAAAAACTTCGGATTGAAATAACAAGATTGTTGAATCATTAGAATTACTTCGATACATCAAATATCTCACCTTACCCCATCTTCCATTATTATTACTCATATTAAGTTAATTCGCTTATGAGCCTAAATGTGTCCTTTTTTTTTTTTTTTTTTTTTTTTTTTTTTTTTTCTCTCTTTCCTCCCTTGTTCTAAAAGGGAAAGAAGAGAAAAGAGGGGTACATGATTGATCACCAATAATATTGGATCTCTAATCTTCTTCAACCGTTTCTATATCAATAATGAGAATCTTTTTTTTTTTTTTTTAAAAGGGAGAATGTCAACGCAACCTTCAAGAAAAAGTAAA
Organism: Lycium ferocissimum; assembly: GCF_029784015.1. Classification (NCBI taxonomy): domain Eukaryota; kingdom Viridiplantae; phylum Streptophyta; class Magnoliopsida; order Solanales; family Solanaceae; genus Lycium; species Lycium ferocissimum. The sequence continues at coordinate 45,743,674 of NC_081353.1, read as the reverse complement.
TTTTATCCACAATGTACAAAATAGATTAATTCTTATCCATAAACTAACTTAGTAAGAGCACAACAGAGATTTAAATTGGCACTAAGCATTTCGTCTAACTATCGTCAAACATATCATTGCATTGGTATTGAGTAGCAGCTGCAACAATAATAACAACTGGATGATTGACTCATTCCATACTAGAAATAATAGCAGGAAATCCTTTGATAACTCGGATTCCTATTTCTCAATGATATTTCACGATCAAGACAATGGGTTGAATCCCGTGGGCCGTACTTCAATAGATATCAAATTACCATATCGAAATCGAAATTTTCGAAATTGTGATTTTGATATTGCAGTATTTGATATGCATTTTCAAAAAAATTGATATTCGATATAGTATTCGGTATTTATAAAAAAAAAAATACCGATTACTGCACCGAAATATTTAGTTAGTTTCATTTCTAACCCATACTAGATGGCCTATGCCCGTGCTGCGCACGGGCCCAACACTTTGGATTATAGTGTATCTATGTATATGTAGTTGTGTTTGGATAGTGATAATATATATATATATATACTATGTTCAAAACACGATTAATATAGCATTGTAGTTTGTTATATTCGTGTTTGCTACGAAAATTTATTAATACTTTTTAAAAGAGAAGACTTGTTTAAAAGAAAACTATTTTCCTCTCTTTGAGATAAAACAATAGCAATATTTAAGCATCAATTGATACTTTCAATTTGAATTCGATTAATTTAAAGGTGTAAAATACTTATTATTTTTTATCAAATTTTGATTTGGATAATTCTAATTCAAATTATTAAATTAATTTTACATGTTTAAAACGAAACAAAGTAGAAATGCTATTTTTTAATTTTTGGTAAATATTAGCTCATTTTACTTGTCATGTTGTCTTTTGCATGGTATTTTAAGGAAACGTGAATTAGAATTATAATTTGACTAATTTACCTTATTCATTATTTGATCTCCATTTGATATTAATCTCTTTTCATATTTATTAGAGTAAGAATAAAAATTAAAAAAGTAATTAAATCCTATCTTATTTTAAAATATAAATATTTTAAGTATATTTATTTTAGTAAAAATAACAAATAAATGACATGGTTGAATAGCAAATATAGCAATTAAATATCTAGATTAGATCTCAGGCTAATATAAGAAAAGAAAGGAAATTGTATGTATTTGTCTACTTAACCTTTTGAAGAAAAGCAATAATATGGGTGCATGTTTTTTTGTTGTGCAATAATTTCATTTGCTCCCACTAATGGGTTAATACGCATGCTTCAATGAATCCACTATTATTGACTTGATGGGAATACTTTGGGAATTACATGAATATTGTTTGATTTTTTAATATATGGGGTGCACGTTTTTTTTTTTTTTTAACATTACTTGTTTTTTTTAATATGGGGTCCACTTTTTTTTCATGAGTTTGGAGAGGGTGGGGTCCACCTTTTTTTTCTTTTTTTTTAATATTGCTTGGCATTTTTAGTATGGGGTCCACCTTTTTTTTTTTTTTAAAGAGTGACTGATGACGAAGCATGGGTAAACTAATGCTTCTATGTAGTAGAAAAATAGAAATATAATAAAGTATTTCTGTCTACTTTTTAGAAGAGTTGGTAATATAAAGTATAAAATGTCATTTTTTTGCCCTTAAATAAAAAAGTAGGTGGGACCACAAAGAATTTTTTTGCCCTTAAATAAAAAAAAGTGGGACCCAAGGACGGACGACGATCTTGCTTATAAACCAGTTCTTCTATATAGTAGTAAAGTAATACATAATATCTATCTATATATATATATATATATATATATATATATATATATATATATTATGTTCAAAACACGATTAATATAACATTGTAGTTTGTGTTCCGTATCCAAAACTTTATTATATTAGTGTTTGCTACGAATACAAAGTTGGCAAAAATTTATTAATACTTTTTTAAAGAGAAGACTTATTTAAAAGGAAACTATTTTCCTCTCTTTGAGATAAAACAATAGCAATATTTAAGCATCAGTTGATACTTTAAATTTTAATTCGATTAATTTAAAGGTGTAAAATATTCTATTGTTAATGTATGTAGATTGGGCTTAAACAATACCTATTATTTTTTATCAAATTTTGATTTGGATAATTTTAATTCAAATGATTATATTAATTTTACATGTTTAAAATGAAATAAAGTAGAAATTTGATTTTCTATTTAAATGAAGAACTACTATTTTTTAATTTTTGGTAAATATTTTTTGTTTAACTCATTTTTACTTGTCATGTTGTCTTTTGCACGGTTTTTTAAAGAACCTTCAATTAGAATTAGAATTTCACTAATTTACCTTATTAATTATTTGATCTCCATTTAATATTATTTTTCTTTTATGACATTAATCTCTTTTCACATTTATTAGAGTAAGGAAAAAATGAAAAAGTAATTAAATTCTATCTTATTTTAATATATAAGTATTTTAATGTTATTTTAATATATAAGTATTTTAAGTATGTTCTTTGTACAATAATTTCATTTATCCCACTAATGGGTTGATACGCATGTGGCAATAAATCCATCATTATTTATTTAATGAGATACTTTGAAAATTACATGAATATTGTTTGATTTTTTAATATGGGATGCACTTCTTTTTTTTTTTTTTACATTGTTTGTTTTTTTAATATGGGATTCACTTTTTTTTTTTTTTGGATATTGCTTGATTTTGTTAATATGGGGTCAACTTTTTTTTCCCCGTGAGTTTGGAGATGGTGAGTTCCACTTTTTTTTTTTTTTTTTTTTTAATATTAGTTGGTGTTTAATTGGAGCCCACACTTTTTTTTTAATGGAACGGACGACGAAGCATGGGTCGAAACCCATGCTTCTATATAGTTAAAATATATGATATTATTACTACTAACAAAGTAACAAGTATATAAAATAGTATTATAACAAAACTACATATCACATCTCATTTAACGCCATTTGCTATCTGACAAAGGATTGGCTAATGCTGTAAAGATATCTTGTTGTTTTTGTGGTGCTAGTATAATATAATTGAGACGTTTCTTGAAAAGTCGAAGTGATAATTCTTTAGTATAGGAGTATATGTAAGTCGAAGTCAAACAAACTATGATTACCTATTTATCGTACCACAAAATATCAAAATTGAACTTAAAAATACTGAACCATACCGAATTAATTTGGTATGGTAATAATATAGTATTTTTAAAAACAAAAAACTGAAGATGAAGAACTCTCACGTTCAGAAGATGAAGGTGGCGGAAATGAGGATGTTCCAGTGGATGTGTGGGCACACAAGGAGAGATGAGATTAGAAATGAAGAAATCAGGACAAGGTGGGGGTGGCCTCAGTGGAGGACAAAATGAGGAACGCGAGGCTGAGATGGCTCGGGCATGTAAAGAGGAGATGGACGGATACTCCTGTGCGGAGGTGTGAGAGCTAGGTTGGCTACCAAAAAAATATTAGGGAGAAGTGATTAGCAGGACATGGCGCAGTTTCAGCTCACCGAGGACATGACCGTAGATAGGAGGTCATCGATCGGAGGATACGGATCAAGGTAGAAGGCCAGTAGGTACCTGAGCGTTGTCACGCTTCGTATTATTTTTGTAGTTTCTTGTCCTTTGATTTTTGTTGTTATATGTTGGGTCTTGTACTTTAATTATCGCATGATTTAAATCAAGCAGTCTGAAAAAAGGAACAATAACGTAACTACCACCAAATTGGCTACTATTATTTCCTTTTTCGGACTGCTTTCATTTGCTTTTCTGAGTCGAGGATTTATCGGAAATAACCTATCTACCTTCGATGATAGGATTAAGGTTTGCGTACACTCTGCCCTCCCCAGACACTACTTATGAAATTACATTGAGTATGTTGTTAGTGTTGTTGAAAACCGAAATTACCGAACTGAAATTTTCAATACGGTACCAACAATAATAACAACTCCACCAACAGCAATAATAGTTATAATTATAACTGTTGTAGGAGCAATAAGGGCGGCCAAGGCAGGCCATTTTACCTCAAAATGAAAGGAGCAATGTGGACGCCCGAAGAGACAAAGTAGATGAGTATCTAAAGTTTGACTTCATTTTAAATTTCAGATTAAGCAGTGCCAGTCAGTACATACCTCAGCAAAACTAGCCACACGTTGACGATCCTATGTCCTCTTACCTATTATTACAATTATAACTATAATATTCACGTTAAACGCTGTCCACATTTTATTCTTCAATCTTGAAAATATTTTTCTTTGAGTAATCGACAATACTAAAAAGTTACTATTTTTCCATCAAAAAATATTCAATGGCTATTTTCACGGATATTTTGATTGAATTTATAAGAAAAGAAAAAATAGTAATGTTTTCACACGGAACCTAGTATTTTCCCAGTGAGTTGGTTCGATGAAGATGAGATCATGTTTATGACACAAATTTTCCATTGATTGTCGGTGGAAAACGCATCTAGTGTTTCTAGTAGTGCATCATCGACAACTTTATAATTAATCCCACATATCAATTCTGTCCGCAGCAATTCATGAGCAAGCCCGTGACTCCTTTAAGCCTATTTTCAATTGAATGTCAGTTTGAATGGAATAGTACTGTGATAAGTAAAGGAGAATAATTTGAATTTTAATTACTTGCAATCTGTTAAAAGATGTCTCTTTCCTGAGTTTTGTCCAGTCGAATGTCGTAATTTGATTTTGGTTTACTATGATAGTTCAAAGTTAGAGATATTGTTTTAATACTAAATGGAAACTTGTGAAGGCACGGGATGATAAGGGGAAGGTTGTCGATTTTCGACATATTCTCGCATCAATTTTAATATTAAGGGGTCATTTTAGTTTGAGGGACTAAATTAAATAATATTACCTTAAAACAATGTAATCTTTGGTTGCATCAAGGGATTAAGAAAAACAATTTTATATAATTAATGCAGTGTTTGATGAACCATATCAGAATAAGTAATCTTAACATAATTAATGGAGTGTTTGATCGGCATATAGGTTTGGTGATGAACGTTCGCACTACTAAAAAATTACTACTATTTTCTCATTGAAATTTTTCACTGAAAAATGTTCTAGTGACTATTTTTATTGAATGTTGGTGGAAAATCTAAATAGTAGTAGTGTTTTCACACGAAAGAATCAGGAAGTTTCCCAGCGTTTCAATCGGAACCTGTTTCCCACGTACCATGTGTATTTCCAGCGAGCTGGTTTGGTGGGAATGAGGTGGAAAAATCATGTTTTATAACACAAATATACTAAATGTCAGTGGAAAAAACTTATGTTTCTAGTAGTGTGGAATAAAAATAAAAATAAAAGGCATCCCGGTGCACAAAGCATCTTGCGTTAACAGAGTCCGGAAAAGGGTCGCACCCAGAATAAGTGATTTTTCTGTTACAAATAAAATAAACATTACTTTAGTAAATAAATTTGTATAGTTAAGTGACTATTTGAGTAGTAGATTCCAGATAATCGTTAATCTTTGATGATTCTTTCCGTTTTTGTTTGTTATAATTCTGTGAGGATAGATTTTGAACTATAACTTTCGTTCAGTTAACTACTGTAAATTTGTAATGAACCAGATTAACATTTTAAATTACTCTCTTCATCTCAAATTATTTAGGGTGGTTATTAAAAATAGTTGTTTCAAATTATTTGTCATTTTAGGAGTTCAAGGCACAATTAATTGTCATTTTTCATTTTACCCTTAATATAATTTTGTCATTATAGGAGAAGACAAATAAATAGAGTATACATTTAATAGAGAGAGATTATAATTTATAACCTGTTTGGCCAAGCTTATTTTTCCCCAAAAATGCTTATTTTTCCCAATAAATACTTATTCAAAAAAGTGATATGTTTGGCCAAGCTTTTGGGAGAAAATAAGTGCTTCTAGGGAGTAGCAAAAACAGTTTTTCAGAAGCTAAAAAAATAGTTTTTGCTTAAAAGCACTTTTTGAAAAACACTTTTGAGAAAAATACACTTAATGGCCTGTTTGGCCAAGCTTATTTTTCCCGCAAAAGTACTTATTTTTTTAATAAGTGCTTATTTTTTTAAAAGTGAGGTGTTTGTCAAGCTTTTGAGAGAAATAAGTGTTTTTGGGGAGTAGCAGAAACTAAAAAAAATAGTTTTTGCCCAAAAGCACTTTTTTAAAAAGTATTTTTGAGAAATACACTTAGAAGCACTTTTTAAAAGCTTGACCAAACATTAATTGCGGCTCAAAAGTAATTTTTAAATTAATTGGTCAAACACAAACTGCTTTTAGCTAAAAGTAATTTTTAAAATAATTTGATTTTAGAAGCTTGGCCAAACAGGTTATTAGAAGCACTTTCTAAAAGCTTGATCAAACACTTATTGTTGCTCAAAAGTGTTTTTTAAATTAATTGGTCAAACACAAACTGTTTTTTGCTAGAGGTACTTTATCAAAAAATACTTTTCCAAATAAGCTGATTTTAGAAGTTTGGCCAAACAGGCTATTAGACATAGATATGAATAATGTTAGTCAAATACCCCTCGTAATTAATATTTTTAAAGGGGGGTGTAAAAAAAATGATAAATAATTTGAGACGGATGGAGTAATGTATTTTCTTTCAGTTAGCAAAAAGAAAAAACCATACTTCGCATGAAATTCGTGTCTTTTTTTGTCTATCTTAAAAAACTAGACCGCGTATGCCCGTGCTGCGCACGGGCCCAACACTTTAGATTATAGTGCATCTATGTGTATATAGTTGTCTTTGAATAGTGATTATACATACATATATATATATATATATATATATATATATATATATATATATATATATTTATATATTCAAAACACGATTAATATAACATTGTAGTTTGTCTTCGTATCTAAAACTTTATTATATTAATGTTTGCTACGAATACAAAATTGGCAAATTTATTAATATTTTTTAAAAGAGAAGACTTGTTTAAAAAGAAACTATTTTCCTCTCTTTGAGATAAAACAATAGTAATGTTTAAGCATCAGTTGATACTTTCAATTTTAATTCGATTAATTTATCGGTGTAAAATACTTTTTATTTTTTATCAAATTTTGATTTAGATAATTCTAATTCAAATTATTAAATTAATTTTACATGTTTAAAACGAAACAAAGTAGAAATTGATTTTTTTCCTTATTCTAAAGAGTCCATTGTTATTGATTTAATTGTTTGATTTTCTAAGCATTTGTTTTTTAACATTGTTTGTTTTATTAATGTGGGATTCACATTTTTTTTTTAATGTTGCTTGATTAAATCGTTAATATGGGTCTACTTTTTTTTTTTTAAAGTGAGTTTGGATGTGGTGAGTTTCACTTTTTTTTTATTGCTTGGTGTTATTTAGTATGGAGCCCACCCTTTTTTTTAAGAGACAACGGACGATGAAGCATGGGTCTAAACCCATGCTTTATATAGTTTCTTCTTTTTTTTATTTTTATTTTTTATATTGCTTGGTGTCGTTTAGTATGGGGCTCACCCTTTTGGACATTATTAGTTTGCATTATTTTTATGTATATATATATATATATATATATATATATATATATATATATAAAACACGATATATATAACATATATAATTTATATATATAAATATTTTATTATATTAGTGTTTGCTAAGAATACAAAGTCTGCACTTTTTTTTTTTGACATTATTTATTTTTTTAATATGAGATTCACTTTTTTTTTTTTATATACATTTCTTGATTTTGTCAATATGGGATACTATGTTCAAAACACGATTAATATAATATTGTAGTTTGTACTCCATATTTAAAACTTTATTCTATTAGTGTTTGCTACAAATATGCATGGTGTTTAATATGGAGCCCACAATTATTTTCACATTTATTAGAGTAAGGAAAAAATGAAAAAGTAATTAAATTCTATCTTATTTTAATATATAAGTATTTTAAGTATGTTACTGTACAATAATTTCATTTGCTCCCACTAATGGATTGATACGCACGCGGTAATGAATCCATCATTATTGACTTAATGAGATACTTTGGAAATTATATGAATATTGTTTGATATTTTTAATATGGGGTGCATTTTTTTTTTTCGGACATTAGTGTTTACTACAAATACAAAGTCTTTTTTGACATTGTTTATTTTCTTAATATGGGATTCACTTTTTTTTTTTTATATATATATTGCTTGCACAATTATTTTCACATTTATTAGAGTAAGGAAAAAATGAAAAAGTAATTAAATTCTATCTTATTTTAATATATAAGTATTTTAAGTATGTTACTGTACAATAATTTCATTTGCTCCCACTGATGGATTGATTCGCACGCGGTAATGAATCCATCATTATTGACTTAATGAGATACTTTGGAAATTATATGAATATTGTTTGATTTTTTAATATGGGATGCGCTTTTTTTGTTTTTTGACATTAGCGTTTACTACGAATACAAAGTCTTTTTTGACATTATTTTTTTTAATATGGGGTTCACTTTTTTTTTTTTTTTTGATATTGCTTGATTTTGTTAATATGGGGTCCACTTTTTTTACCGTGAGTTTGGAGATGGTGGGTTTCACTTTTTTTTTTTTTAATTATTTTTTATATATATTGCTTGATGTTGTTTAGTATGGGGTCAATATATATAGGGCCCACAATTTTTTTTTATGGGCCTGTTTAATATGAGGCCCAAATTATTATATACTATGTTCAAAACACGATTGATATAACATTGTAATTTGTGCTCCGTATTTAAAACTTTATTATATTAGTGTTTGCTAAGAATACAAAGTCTGCACTTTTTTTTTTTACATGGGATTCATTTTTTTTTTTTATATATATTGCTTGATTTTGTCAATATGGGATACTATGTTCAAAACACGATTAATATAACATTGCAGTTTGTCTTTCCGTATTTAAAACTTTATTATATTAGTGTTTGCTACGAATACGCATCGTGTTTAATATGGGGCCCACATTTTTTTTAACAGTGTTTGTTTTTTAAATATGGGATTCACTTTTTTTTTCAATATTGCTTGATTTTGTTAATATGGGGTCTATTTTTTTTTCCCATGAGTTTGGATGTGGTGGGTTCTACTTTTTTTTAATACTCGATGTTGTTTAATATGGGGCCCACAATTTTTTTTTACAATTTTTTTTTTTTTTTTATAGGGCTTGATTAATATGGAGCCCAAAATTTTTTATTTTTTTTTTATGGGGGTCCACAACGGACGACGAAAAAGCACCCCAACCGGTGCTTCTAATATAGTAGATAGAAATTTTGACACCATGAAAGATGGTTGGTCGGTCTGATACATCGGCAATTTGTCTGAAAGTTCAGTGACCTAAAAATAATGCATTTCAAGATGATTATTGTAAGATACATTATTTAATTAGTATCTTCGGCATATTTAAATTTTTATTGGCCATGACTTATGGACTTATTATTATTATAAATTATAAATTATAAAATAGCATATGTCACGACGAATCTATCTCAGAAAATTAACTGTTGTTCGTTTCAGTTACCAGCTGCAATGAGAGCTGTTGATGATCAGTAATAATTTGCCACATTATGATAATCATTTTGTTAGTATTTCCGTAGATTCATGAAAATCAACAATTGTTTCTAACACTGTCAATAAAAAAAAATTCGAAAAAAAAAAAGAGATAAAAGCACTTTTAGTCTGTCAATTATTGTTAAATTTTGATTCTAGTCTTTGTGATATCTTAATTAGTATCTCTGACCTTCAATTAATTTAAATGTTTGTTTAAGTTCCTTTATGTAGGAAACATATCATATTTACTTATTTAGATTATTTCTAGAACTATATTACCCTTAAATATTGTATAAGATACAAACTTAATATTGTACATGGATTACTAAGTACAATAATATAATAATTGATGATTTGGTAGTTCTGTAAAGCGTCGCAAGCCGAAGGATTAAAAGTGAATTACTTCAATTAATTGGAGATCCAATATGCTTAGAGATAAATATTAAAAGGATCATATCATAATTTATCAATAAGGGACCAAAAGTGTTATTATTAGAAAGATTCTCAATCGACTTGTCAATTCTATGTTTTTAGAGAATATCAGTTATATTAAACATCGACCATACAATTTTTAAAATACTTTCACTTCGAAAGAAAAACATATTCAACTTTTAACATTTCTCATATCATCTCTGATTAAATAAACTGATTTCTGCTACAAAGAAAAAACAATTATCAAATAAACCTTCACAAGTGGGAAGTAGTCAAGTAGATAACCGCCTGAAAGTGAGAGTACTATTTCTAAATGTTAATACTATGAACGAGTCACAATTTACGTTTAAACCCTATCTGTATTTAATTACCAGGTTTAACCGCCTTGACCTCTTAAAATAGGCATAAAAATGTCATCAATCGTGTTTTATTTTTAAACCATTGCGTATCATATTCTGTTCATATATACATTATAGGCTTATAGCTATAGACTATAGTATCAATTGGATAAGCTATCATATGCATGAACAGGCATTAAAATATACTGAACAGCAATGCATGACTTTCAAATCCATAAAAATATATTCGTAATTAGAGAAAAAAAACTACTACTTAGTAAACTTAGCAAAGTATCAAAATAAAAAATGTAAAGTTAGGTCACTGCTTATATCAATAACTGGTGAATTATTGGAATGTATATAAGTATTAAATCTCGAGATCATTAATTAAAACTTCTAGGCCAAACAATTTTAGTTTTTCTATTCGACTTTTGTAATCTTATATCTTACTTATCTGTTAACTACTTTGAAGTTAAAAGATGGCACAAAGCCTCTCAAGTCAAACATTAGCGTCATTTCTCCTTCTTTCTTTCCTTTTTTTTTTTTTTTTTTTTTTGGGTTTTTAAATTTTAAAGATGTACTTTTGGAATACACACCACAAGGTGAACTTGGTTTGGTTTTAACAATCATTGGCATATATTTATGGATAAAAAATAATGTGGCGTGATTTCCAGCTATACCTTTTGTTTACCCCGAATTTAAGTAATCAATTGAATTTGTAAGTGAGGTATAGAATATGTGGATGAACTTTAATCTATTTTGGGTTTATAAGATACAATTATGGATTTGCGTGCTATAGCATGTGTACGTGAATATATAAGCTATTGATTTAAATAAAGATATGGATGTTTATGATTAAGCCAACTATATTGGAAGAATAAGCATAAAATGCCACTGATCCGGACCAAAGGAGAGAGAGAGCTTCAATATATAATTTCTATTACAATGTTCTTGATCTTGAAAAAGCTAACCCTTAAAAGTAGGGAAATGCCTCCTATTTATAGTTTTGCCTTATGGGCCTTGCATACAACATAAAGCCCCTTTAGAATAAAGAAAACCCTAAAAGGATAAGGTTGGGCCGTACGGTCTGACACCCGTACGATTGGCAGTGCAATGTGGTAGCACGGTCTTGACGCGTGGTAATTTTGTAACTGATCACCCCGACTAACGGCCACGATCAACTCAACTCGGCCACGGAGAAACCGACTAACGGCCACGATCAAAACGATTTCCTCCGCTTTCTTCTGATCAACCACTTCTAGTGCAATACCTCCGGTCCGAAAGAAAGTCTTCATGCTCGTGCTTGTTTCTTTCTTCCCTCGATTCCCGGTCTCACCGGTCTAGCATAAATCCAATTTTTACCGTATACAGATAGTCCCCACACTTTCCGGACCGTAGTTTTACCGGAGTAACGGGAAGTGGATGAGTCACGAAACCGGTGGTTCCATAAGCTCGTTCTTATCTTTTCATTTTGGCGGAAAAATAAGGCCACGTCCCTCTCGCCATCAGCCCACGTGTCTCATCCCGAACGGCCAACTTGGCAACCGCCGTAACGCACGTCGTTTCAAATCACGTCTCATTAAACGTGGGACACGTGGCATCCCCCGGTTGGCCGGGCTTCGTAACCGTCTTTCCCATGCCTATATAAGGCTTTTAACCCTTTCATTTCTCCATTTTACTTCTTCACTTTCTTCTTCTCCACTTCTAATCATCTTCATCTCATATTTCTTGCTGATTTCAACCGTTTTCTCCCCTCAATTCGTTGCTTACATTGTGTGTAAGAAAACCAACTTTGCCAACTTTTTCATTTGTTGTTTTCCTATCGAAAGTGCTGCTTTGTTTCTTCTCTCACTTTGCCATTTTGAATTTTTTCAACTGCTCCTTCACTCTTTCTTATTTTTTAACTTGTTCCTTCTCCCTTTTCGAATTCGCCAATCTCCTTTTCCATAACTTCCAAATGTCTGCCAACACCGAAACCACCTCCCAGGATGTTCCCTCGGTTTCTTCTCAGGGAACCGAGCCAACTTCACAACCCAAGGGAAAAACCGTCGTTGAGCCCACTGCTTTGGACATTGTACCGTCCAAACCCAACTATAACAAGGAGTTTGAAGTTGAGAAGCCTTCTCCGGTTGCTGATGAGGGTTTGATGTAAGGCGGTATCCATCGTCCATTACCGAGGACAAACTTGATCAAGTCCGGGCTGATTGCGGATAACCGTCCGGCAAGTGTTGTTTGCCCCCGACTCCGACGAATCGATCACCGATCATCGGGAGGGCTTCCTGTACGTTTACACCTATCCTTTTACACTCAAGCTCGACCCCCCAATCGACCCGGTTATTTTGGATATGTGCCAGACATATAATGTAACCTTGGCCCAGATTGGTCCGATAGTCTGGAGGACCGTGGCTTGCTCCGCTCGTCAACAACTTGAAAAAGAGTTTACGATGGCTCACTTCATCCGATTATATTCCCGAGGTTGTTCCGAGGGCGTGATAAAGCTCGCCAAGCGAAGCCGAAACCCAATCTTTTCGAAGACGGATGAAGATAGAGACCGAGGTTGGCTAGCGCTACGTCCGGCGAGACCGCGGACATTATTCCGGCCAACTATATACCCTTTCCGGAGAGGTGGAATGACAATCGTAAGTGTCTCAGTTTTTTGAATAGTTACCTTTGAATGCTTTGTCAAACGCTTGTCCTTTCATATTATCACGATTTGTCCCCTTCTTTATACCAGCCGTGGCATGGATACCTCCGGCTGTCCGGAACATGAATGAATGGGTTGGTGCTCTCCTTAGCCAACACACCCATGAAGCACGGACATGGGGACTCCTATCGCGTGGCCGATGGGTCGCTCAAAACCACGGTAATACTATGCTTGGGTCGGAATTTATCGCATTTTCTACCTTTTCCTTTCCCCCTTTTCGTAACCTCTTCGATATCCAAGTTTTACCCGTGGTTCCCAAGACCGGATCGAGCTCCCCCGCGCCGCACCCGAATTTGATTCGGCGGGCACATCCCGTATTATTGTTGCCGCCAACAAAAGGAGAGAAACCCCTGACAAAGGCGGCGAAAAACCGAAGAAGAGGTGACCGAAACGCCGTTCCACTCTTAAGAGATGAAACATAGCCCAATTTTCTCGTTCGGAGGATCGGTGTGGCCCCTTCCGTTGCTTCTATTCCGGAGGAGGACACCACCATTCCACCACTTCTTTCAGCTAGGGAAGGACCGTCAGCACCGGGATTGCACACAGGTGGGGAAGAAGTTCTTTACTCGACTCTTCTAAGGTCGATTGAATATGTTGACATTTCAGGTGATGCTTCATCCGAGGAGACCCCCCCCTCGCAAAGGACCGTGGTCCGGCATGCACTAGCCGCCGAAGCCGATCGTAGGCCGAGCCGGTCCCCGAGACCGAGGCTCCAATGGATGCTGGTCCACTGCCCGGTGACGAAACTGCTGCAACCTTCGAAGTCCCTGCCTCTACCGAGACTGCTGAGGCTGCTCCAACTTCTCCAACTCCAGCTTCTCCGACTCCAGCTCCGAGGTCGGATAACTTTGATGATATGTTCTCGGATACTCCTCCTGCTACCGGGGAAGCTGCCGGTTTCGGACATCTCCCTATCCCTCGAGTCACGAGGGCAGCTAGCCGGTCCACCGAGACTGGTGCAAGAGATAGCCTGGTGCGCATCTTCCCGGCCCCAAGTGTGGAACCTAGAAGGACAAGATCGGCCGTGATTACCGTCCCCGAGGACCGGCAGCCTTTTTGTCTCGTCCGTGGAGAGTAGTAAGCTATCCGAGGCCCCTCGTCTCGACTCGGAATAAGCGAAAGATGACCGGAGTCCCCCGGCATAGTCTCATTAACGAGGCATGCACGCGGCAATCGAGGTAAGCTTATCGACTTATCCTTGCATAATTCAATTTGAATTTTATCTTCTCGTTTTATCCAAGTTTAAATGTCTCGTTTCTTTGCAAGCAGTGTGGTGCTCATCAATGAAGCCTTCATTCGTGCTCGAAGAAGTTGACGACCTTATGGGGCACCGGATACCCGTGGTCGAGAAACGGAGAAGTTCCAAAGACCTTTGCAAGTGGAAGAGGATGAATTGAACCGAGCCGTTGCCCTTTCCAACCTTCAACCCGAGCTCGAAGCAGCGAAGGCCGAAAACCTTCGGTTAAAGGACGAATTGGCCGGGATGGTCGAGAAGAACCGACTTCTGAAAGCGGACAAGGTCGGCCTTAGCCAAGATAATGCTCGTTTTTCTTCGAGGCTTGGTGAGCTCGAAATCATTATCACTCAACTCCGGGGGGAGCTTGATTCGGTCAAGACTGATGCCGTGAACATGGCCGAGAGGCATCGACTGCTTGAATCCAAGAGTGCTAAGTATAAGGAGAGGATGAGGGTATTCGAGTAAAAAGCCGAGGACAGGGCCCGGATATGCGACGAGCTAAAAATCGAACTCGAGGAGACAGCCGAGGCTAATGACCTTTTCAAAGCCGAGCTCGAGTCGGCCACTCAAATCCAAAGAATCCTTGATGAAGAGAGAGACGAATTAGTAGCCAAGCTAGCCCGGCCGAGGGCCGATTCGGGCAAAGCCCTTAGGGAGCGTGGAGGTCGCCGAGGCTCATACCACGATGCGTGGAGTATGAACGGTGGAAGTCCCGAGGGCCACCTCGAGCAAGCCGAGCATGGTTTTGCGGATCTCCCGGCCCCGATACTCGGCTAAAAGGACCGAGCAAGAAGCAAGAGAGCCCCTCGAGCATCGACTCCGAAAATTCCAGCGGACGATCCGAGCATTCGATCCAACCGGACCGGATAGACCAGCCTCCTCGTACTTAGCCTTCATTTTGTCTTTTGCCTTTTTTGGCTTGATTTTTGTTTTTCAACTTCGTAGGAATTTCGGTGTAAAAAACCTTACATTTATGGAATGTGCATTTTTCTTGTCGACTTTCTTTTTATTCTTTTTTGAATGCTTGTTATGACTTTTGCCCGAATTGTCGGTCCGTTTTAAGGACAAGCAGAGACTCGGAGTCATTTTTTTGGACTGTGCCTAAATATTGGCTTTTCTCTTCGTCCGGTACGTTTTGTCCGGGAATTTGATTGAGTGGTTTGCCCGCGGGACTTATTTATGCTTTGTGAATTCAGACGTCTCCGAATCACGTTAGGCATTTTTAGGGCCGATATTTTTTTTTATTCACTTATCATAGATTAGGTTCGACCGATTTTTAATACAAAGAGTCCCCATTCGGGGTGTTTACAAGATTTTGGCTTGGCTCAATGTGACCTTATTGCCTTTGTCGACTTTCGACTATAATCCCCGATAGGGTATTTAGTTAAAAATGATGCCGAAATTCGGGTAATCACCGAGGTAGGGTGCTTTAACAAGAAGACACATCCGCAATGAATTTTTAATGATCTTAATATTGCAAGTATTTGCATGTACATGATATGGAGACTTCGTCCGTTTCCTTCTGTTTTTGCCGTAGCAAGTACTAAGTAGACACGATTTGTTCTGATCGTTTGATCCTTACATCGAAACCTAATACAGAAGGTCCGGCTTTAGGCGAAGATGGAAAATACAAAAATCTCGAGGATTTTTTCGAGGTAGCATCTATTAGCGTTCACTTGCTTTGTTGAGCTCCTCCGTTTTCGACTAACCGGGGTAAACCTCAATGTGTGTATAGTAGTCTCCTAGTGCTTATCCGAGCTGCAAGATCGGGTAAGCACTATCAAGTCCCCACTCGTAGGGTGTGGCCCCAAGTTTCTGGGCATTTGTCCTCGTCTTTATCTAGTAACATGTTGTACTTGTTGCCTCATTAAAAACCTTGTCGGAAAACCCATTTTGGGACAAAACCGTACTAAGAAAAAGAGTGCAACACGTGTTTTCAGACCTAGCACCTAACTTTATCCGAAGACTCGAACTTCGCAAAAAAAAAAAAAAAAAGGTTAATAAATAAACACAAGTGTCCATACCTTAGCGAGTAGTCTCTTCAAATGAGCCACATTCCAGTTATTGCGCAATCGTTGCCCGTCCATGGATTCCAGCTGATACGATCCTTTGCCCGTTACCTCGGTTATCTTGTACGGCCCTTCCCAGTTCGGACCCAGTTTTTCATCGTTGGGATTCTTGGTGTTCAAGGTAACTTTCCAAAGCACCAAGTCCCCAACTTAGAAATGTCGAAAATTGGCCCTCCGGTTGTAGTACCTTTCCATTCTCTGCTTCTAGGCTGCAATACGGACCAATACGTTTTCGCGAAGTTCATCCTTGAGATCGAGTTTTACAGCCATGGCCTCCTCGTTTGACTCCTCGGTGGTGTACCTGAATCGAAGACTTGGTTCACCAACTTCTACGGGAATGAGGTCTTCGGCCCCGTAAACTAACGAGAAGGGTGTTTCTCCCGTGCTTGATTTCGATATGGTTCTGTAAGCCCACAATACCTCCGGTAGTACTTCCCTCCAATGATGCTTTGATGTTTCAAGTCTTCTCCTCAGATTTTGAATTATTGTTTTATTCGTGGATTCCGCCTGTCCGTTCGCACATGGGTGATACGGAGTTGATACGATTTTCTTGATCTTCAACCCTTTGAGGAAATCATTGACTTTGCTGTCAACGAACTGAGGACCGTTATCACAAGTTATCTCGGTCGGGATGCCGAAACGACAGATGATGTGGTCCCATATGAAGTCAATAACTTCCTTTTCTCTAATATTTTCAAAGGCCTGTGCTTCAACCCATTTGGAGAAATAGTCAGTCATAAATAAAATAAAACGGGTCTTACCTGGTGCCTATGGCAATGGACCAACAATGTCCATTCCCCACTTCATGAAGGGCCAAGGTGATATCACTGAGTGCAAGAACTCCCCGGCCGATGAATCATCGGGGCATGTCTTTGACACCCGTCACATTTCCGGACAAAAGTCTTCGAATTTTCCTCCATCCGGTTCCAGTAGTAACCGGCTCTGATAATTTTTCGGACTAAGGCTTTAGCACCGGAGTGATTGTCGCAGGTCCCCTCGTGTGCTTCTTTCATCACTTACTCGATTTCTCCGGGACCCAAACACTTGGCCAAGGGTCCGAAGAAAGACCGTCGATACAATTGACCGTCTACCAAGCAAAATCGCGCTGCTTTTGTCCTTAGTGACCGTGATTCTTTTGGGTCACTTGGGAGCTTTCCATCTTGCAAGTAGTCGATGTATTTGTTGCGCCAATCCCAAGTTAAACCTATTGTGTTTATTTCAGCATGTCCGTTTTCTATCGCCGAATTCATCAAGTGCACCATAGTCCCGGGTTGATTTCTTCCCCTTCGACTGAAGATCCCAAATTGGCCAATGCATCGGCTTTGCTATTCTGCTCCCTGGGTACATGCTTCATGGTCCATTCTTTAAACCAGTGTAGTATCACTTGAATTTTTTCCAGATACCTTTGCATCCGTTAGTCCTTAACCTCGAAGACGCCATTCACCTGGTTAACGACCAAGAGAGAGTCGCATTTTGCTTCAATTATTTCGGCCCCTATACTCCGAGCTAATTCCAAACCTGCAATCATAGTCTCATACTCGGCTTCATTGTTAGTCAATTTAATAGTTCTAATGGATTGTCGAATGGCATCCCCCGGGGAGTTCGAGGACGATTCCTAGCCCGCAATCTTTAAGGTTCGAGGCCCTGTCCGTGTGTAGCGATCAAATACCCGAAGCTTTTTCTGAGGTTAGCAGAAGTTCTTTCTCAACCTCGAGTACCATAGCCGGGGTGAAGTCTGCCACATAATCGGCCAAGATCTGGGACTTGATGGCCGTCCGCGATTTGTATTCGATATCATATCCGCTAATCTCTACGCCCATTTAGTTAGTCTACCTGATAATTTCGATTTAGGCATGATGTTCTTTAGAGGGTAAGTAGTCACTACACATATCGGATGGCATTGAAAGTAAGGCTTGAGCTTTCTAAAAGCACTTACCAATGCCAATGCCAATGCCAACTTTTCTAGGTGGGGATAACGGGTCTCCGCATCCCCTAAAGTTCTACTCACATAATATATAGGGAATTGCGTACCTGATTTTCTCTCGATCAAACACCACTTACCGCTACCTTGGATACGGCAAGGTAGAGAAAAAAGCGTCCGCTTTCGTCAACGGTGTGTGCAATAGTAGGCGGCCGGACAAGTATCTTTTCAATTCTGTAAGGCCTTTTGGCATTCGAAGAACAGTGAAGTCATTCTTCTTCCTTAATAAGGAGAAGAAACGGTGACTTGTCCGAGGATCTCGATATGAACCGACTCAGCGCCGCTATCCTTCCGGTGAGCCTCTGCGCTCCTTTGACGCTATTTACCACCTCAATGTCCTCGATGGCTTTGATCTTGTCCGGATTGATTTCAATTCCCCGGTTAGACACCATAAAACCCAAGAACTTGCCCGACCGGATACCGAAGGCGCATTTCTCCAAGCCGTAGCTTCATATTGTATTTGCGAATACATCGAAAGTTTCTACGCAAATGTTTTAAATGGTCCTCTGCTTCCAGGGGACTTGATAACCATGTCATCAATATAAACTTCCATTGTTTTCCCTATCTTCTTCGAACATCCCATTAACTAGGCGTTGGTAAGTTGCACCGGCATTTTTCAATCAAGGGCATGACATTGTAACGATGAGTCCGTCTGCACTCGGTAATAAAGGACGTTTTCTCTTGATCCTCCGGGTGCATCCAGATTTGGTTATACCTGGAGTAAGCGTCGAGAAAACTCAACATCTCATGCCCGGCCATCGCATCGATCATTCTATCGATGTGAGGCATCGAAAATAAATCCTTCGGGCATGCTTTGTTTAAATCCTTATAATCAACGCACATTCTAAATTTATTACCTTTTTCGGCACCACCACTACCTTAGCCAGCCAGTCCGGGTATTTTACCTCCCGAATAGAGCCTGTTTTCAAAAGCTCTGTTACTACATTCTTTACGAAGGCATGCTTCGGTTCTTCCATAGGCCTCCACTTCTGCTTCACCAGGGGAAATCTTCCGTCGAGGCTGAGCTCGTGAGTTGTTACTTCCGGTGGCACACCTGTCATATCTATATGGGATCATGCGAAGCAATCGGCATTAGCTTGAAGAAACTTAATTAACTTGTTCCTGAGCTCCGAGGTTAACCCCGTGCCCGTGCATACCTTTCTATCCGGTAGATATTCGAACAAGACGACTTGCTCCAAACCCCTCCAGCTGTGTAGACTTGGTTGCATCCGAGTCATCCCAGGAAGACGAAAGATCTAGGTACACCGAAATCATCCTCGTCATACCCCGGTCCGACCCCATTGCCCGTCGTCGAACCCGTACACTTTAGTTGCTATTTAGAGTCCTTGCCACCGATTGACTCATCCTCTGTCGGGTTCGGGTTTTTGGGAATGAGCGGCACTTTCTCGACCGCGAACATCTCCCTTGCAGCGGGTTGTTCTCCTCGGATGGTTTTTACCCCTTCCGGTGTTGGGAATTTCAGCAGCTGATGTAATGTCGACGGAACAGCCCTCCTTCGATTACATAGAACACCGTCTGCTGAATGGTGCCGTGAATGTTGACCGACAAAGAAATCTCCCCCTTCGTGGTTTCACTTGCCATATTGAATCCACTGAGCACTCGGGTGGATGCAATGAAGTCTCCCCCTGGTAAGAATTTATTCATGTACTTCTATGGTTGTTTTGATGCAATGAAGAAAGGGTGGTTACATGGATGTAGAAGGATCATTGGATTTGATGGGTGTTTCTTAAAAGGGTTTTGTAAGGGAGAACTTTTAGTAGCAATTGGCAAAAATGGAAACCAACAAATGTTTCCTATTGCTTGGGCTGTGGTGGACAAGGAAACAAAGCATTCATGGAGTTGGTTCATCAACTACCTAATCTCAGATCTAGAATTGGGCCAAGGAGATGGCTTGACTGTGATGTCTGATAGGCAAAAGGTCAGTATTTTTTCTCATTTTTCAGTTTTTTCAGTTTATTTTATAGGTTTAAGCTTTTCTGTTTTTCATATTTTGATAGTTTCAGTTTTCCAGTTGTTTTGAAATTTGTGTTTGCTCTTCCATTAACTTTGCCCACTAAAAGAGACTTTGCATTTCTTTATGTCTCAATCTTCTGTTTGTTGTCCATGGCCTTATTAATTCCATTTGTTGAATCTGCATTTAAAAGTATTTTCTGAATTATTATCATTCTTGTTGTAATGTCAAGTGAAGTTCTTTATTAAGTTTCATTAAGTATGAAAAAGAATTGATATTTGAAAATATATTGGAGTTTATGGCTGGACTTTAATTGTTACGGTGGCCCCTTGAAACGGTTGTTTGTCTTTGTTTCTGTGTAACAGGGGCTTATCCCAACTATTAAAGAGATGTTACCCAATTGTGAACAAAGAATGTGTGCAAGACATATATGCTCCAATTGGGCCCAGGATTGGAGAGGGGAGGAAAGAAGAAAACAATTTTGGAGGTGTGCTAAGGCTAGCTTTCCTGTAAAGCTTAAAGATGAACTTGCAAAGACTAGGAAAATTGGGAGAGGGAATATGTGAGGACTTACTCTCCCTTGATAAGGAGCACTGGTGTAAAGCTTATTTCAGGTATGAACCTAAATGTGATGTAGTGGAAAATAATATGTGTGAGACATTTAATTCTTGGATTGTAAGTCCAAGACATAAATCTATTATAAGTATGCTTGAAGAGATTAGGCACAAGATAATGAGTAGAAATGTTGATATGAGGAAGTTTCCTGATACTTGGATTTCAGACATAGCACCAATGGCTAGGGTAGTACTGGAGGGAAATAAGGACTTAGCTAGGAGATGTGAAGTCCTTTTTAATGGCGATGTTGGATATGAAATTCGTGATGGTGAGTGTAGGCATATTGTTAACTTGCCAAATAGGTCATGCACTTGTAGACTTTGGATGTTAAAGGGAATTCCATGTCCACATGCTATTTGTGCATTCTATCACAGTGGAGAAGAAGCAGAGGACTATGTGGAACATTGGTATAGAAAAGACACCTTCTTGGAAGCTTTTAAGTGTTGCCTTCAACCAATGCCCAATATGAAAATGTGGCCTGAGACAAATAATCCAATAATTGATCCACCAGAAGTGAAACCATTGCCAGGCAGACGAAAGAGGGACAGAAGAAGAGAAAAGACTGAACCAAGAAAGAAATATGGTAAAGCTACCAAGATTGGAGCGAAGATGACATGCTCAACTTGCAAACAGACAGGTCATAATAAGAAAGGGTGCAAAACAAGGGTATTATTCAACTGTCTATTTTTATTTGAATTAACATTATTTATTTATACTCTAATATTTTTCTTTTTGATGTATGTAAAGAATCAGAGTGGTGTTTCAAGAGATATGGGACAATCTTCCACTAGTTCTGCACAACATAATGGTACAAAAGCAAGTGCAACTATTCCTATTGTTCCTATGGCCGTAATCCATCTTCTATTTGTGAAGATACATCTAGAGTTCAAAAAGTCAATCCAAATCGGGTGCATTTGGAGGGAGAGAAAGGGAGAGGGAGGGGGAGAGGGAGAGGGAGAGGTGGTGGGATTCCTACTAGTGATTCAGGACTTGGAGTTGAGGGAGGTAGAGGAAGAAGTGGTGTTGGTGCTAATTCTAGTGCCACAACTGCTTCTACTAGTGCCGCAACTTCATCACGATATGATTTTGGTGCTACAAGACCAAGGGTGCAGGGATATGGTATTTACACTGACATACGTACTGGAACATCAATATTCAACGTATGTAAATTTGTTTTTCTTAAATACTGCAGGATATACACTATTTTGAGATGTTGATTCTAATTTGAATTTACTTAAACATTGCAGCAAGGGATGCCAAGTGAAAGAGTTCTAACACCCGGACTTCTGAAAAATGCAGCTGATACCAATATTGATCTTGGCTTTCGACCTCATGCTCTCAAACGGAAAGGCAAGAAAGCTATAACCACTTTCCAAATTCAGCATCACAGAAACATTGTTGCAAGTGCCAGAAAAAAATTGAAAAATGTTGCTTCATCAAATGATATAGAGTGACCCAGTGAAGATGCAACTGTTTTGCCGTATTTAAGAATCACTTTAGGAGGAGGACTTTTGTAAATCAAGTGCTTTAGCACAACTTGTTTTGCTTTTTGGGATGTTATATTAATTTCTTCAACACTAGTTGTTTTGTGGTCTAGAAGCAACTCTTTTGCAGCTCATATTTTGAGCTTTAATTGTAGTAATTATAGCACAAGGATAGCCGAAAGTTTCTTGATGGTATCTATTTCAATTTTCTACTTTTATTAAAATTTTGTTGACAAAGTGGTGTTGGCGGTCCTTTCAACTACGCCAAATGTTTGAGTTCTGTTTATAACCAAATTTGGTGAGAAGTTGGATGCTCTATATTATACTTGTCCAAGTTGCATAGTTTACAATTTAGGCCTTCAAGTTTAGTATCAATGATTTTGATGATCATGTCGTTGGTTGTTATTCACTTTTTTTGGTCGAAGGTCTATCGTAAACAACTTGAACGAGTAATTCCGAATTCTTTCATGTATGTTTGACTGATACATTGATTTACAACATGGATGTACTAAATTGACATTGCATACAAAATGCATAATTTCCATCCAAATTGCAGAATTGCATCAAAATGGCCTTATAACATTAGATTACATAGTCCTAATAATAGGAGTTACACTGTAAACTAAATTCAAACCGTAGAATTACATGATCAACCACCATAATAAGACAGGAGAGACACTTCTTTAGATTTTTTTTTTTTTTTTTGCGCTCTTTCACTTCATATTCTTTTCCTCAATTTAGTAAAGCCCCATATAACCCTTCTAGCTTGACCAGGCATTTGCTCATCATACCACGTAAAATACTTGCATCCAGCCTAGTCACAAAGCCATAGAAGATTAGTGTCCAGAATCAGAGCAAAAAGAAAATCTGAAATTAAATTAAGGAAAACAAAGATCCATAAAACAGTACTTACTTGTCCATATTCGCGGCCATAAAATATTCGACCAGGGTTATTTGGAGACCAAGAAGCTTGTGATACTACTTTTTTCCACAATTACAGAAAACATCCTATTACCTAGTCCCATCGTCAACTTATTTGGATATCAAGAAAGAGAGGTAAATTAGAGTTTTTTACACTAATGTGAGAGAGAGGTTGAAGAAAGCACACGGATGACCCTAATCTTCCGGCTTTAATGGTGTCGTTAGCAGGAAGAAGAATGGAACTGGGGCTTTTTTTTAATGGGTATAAGTTATATAAAGAGGCTTTTTTTATTGCCTTGTATTCTGACTCAGCAATTTTAAAAACCTTCACACGCTTAGGATAAAAGTCACAACACGCGAGTTTCCAGATGGAGAAATGTGTTTAAAAAATACACTTTGAGCAAGTTTAAATGTCTATCTAGTCACCTTGTAAGTTTATATGCCTATCTTACAAAACATGTCAAGTTTAAGGGTCCGTCTAGGTATTAAGCCTTATAGTATTTAGTATCAAGTATAGGATAAACTATAATATATGCACGAATATTAGAAAGGGAAAAATTGATATTTAAAAATAAAAGGAGCAATAATACATATATGATATTCAGAAAATAGCTTGTATAAGATTTCTCAACGTATCAGTATCAAGTTATAAGGGTCGGCCACTAGTATCAATAATTGGTGAATTATTTGAACGAATACAAGTATTTAATTTTGATGTCTCAAATTTTATACTTTTAGGCCGACAATTTGGTTTTCAATTTGTTTAATTAAGATAATTATTAACCCTAATCTTATTTGATTAATAACAAATTTGAAGTTAAAAATGCCACGAGTATCCTAAGTCAAACATTAGCGTCATTCTTTTTTTTTTCCCCTCTCTTTTCAAATGTATTATTGTTAATGGAATATCACCACAAGATGAACTTGGCTTAATGATTCACAATTATTTTTTCTTGTTGTTGAATAATCATTGGCAATTAAATATAATAACGTGCTATTATTTCCAGTTATACCTTCCGCATACGCTGGAGATGTCTTTAGATCGATGATAAGGTGGAATGACAACAATTAAGGTTTCAATAATTCTTTTTATTATACTTGGTATATCTACAAGTAAAATGGTAGAGTCATACTCCCTTTTAAGGAAAGGCCATTTTGAACCAGCTAGTATATTTTACTATTTGAACCATCTAGTATATTTTACTAACGAATAAAAGAAAATTCAATAGGTTCCCCACCACCCATCCCAAAATGGAAGGAATGATTAATATTTTTATCTTTTGGAAAGTGTGTGGATAATATGAGAGAAAATGATAAAAATTGTCCCTTATTTTTTGTTGTAGGTTCAAAGTAGTTCCTTAAGTATCACCATGAGCAGCTTTGGTCCTTTAAGTTGACAATAAAATGAGCATTTTGATCCTTGTCAGATATTACCAAACTTGACTGTAAAATTTAATTGAAAATGTGAAGAAAAAAAACGATTTAACCAAAAACACCAGAAATTTACATCAAGATCTCAGAAACTGCAACATAAAAGAAATGCACCAGACACCAAAAATAGACCCAACATAACAGAAATTACATCTCAAAAAGTTACACTAAACTTTAGAATTAGACCACAAATAATAAACTGCAAAAATTGTACTTCGAAATGTATGTTCCCATTAAATATTTTTTATTTTCCAGACGATCAGTTAAATCTAACAATCAGAGTTTGGTGAATATCTGACAAAGACTTTTTGACAAACTTAAAGGATCAAAATTGCTCAATGCTTAAGGGACTACTTTTAAACTACTACCAAAGATAAAGGACGATTTTTATCATTTTCTCGATAATTTGACTTCCACGCCTATAACGTTAGCAATATCACTTCTTTATTTTTTAAGACTTCCTATTTTCTAAGTTTTTCCAAGACTTGTATATGGTCTCATCAGTGACCTAATGAATTACGTAGTTTGACTTTCTCTTGGTTTAAAAAAAAGGAGTAAATTAGAGAAAATATGAGAGGATAACAACTCTCCTGTTTTTTTAACATATTGAATCACAATTATTAGTTAATCTATCTTCCTTTTTTTTTTTCTTTTTTTTTTTTTGCTCTTGCTACAACATTTAAGCAAGAACAAACTAAATAAAGAGATGTGACTTATAAATTATATCATTTGTCATTTATTAACATAATTGTTGCAGTTGTTGGAAATATTAGCAATATTACTCAGTAAAACGAACAAAAGGATAGAATAAACTTTTCAGATGAACGCTGCGTCGTGGCAAGCCATTGCCTCGAAAGCGATTTTGGCCCGACTCCGGTGCAAATCGTTAAGGCTGGTCACTCCCCAAGGTTCCACAACACTCTCAAACACTTGCACTAGTGGCTGGAAGTTTGGAGTTGCACAAATACAATTGCCTAGAAACTCATGAAAAACAATATTTGAGAGAGAAAAAGATATATATATATATATATATATATATATATATATTCATCAAAAGGAAGGTTGTATGCTTATATAGGTGAAGGAAATCAGGAGTTAGGATGGTCTCAAAAAGGACTTAATGAGCCATTAACTCAACAATTAAAGAGAATTCAAATCAGCAAATTAATTCAGTCATTAAAGGAAAATTGAAAAGTCGGTTACAAATATGAAATAATGATTCATTCATATATAAAATAAAGTCATACTTAATGTCAAAAAGAATGAATCAAGACACTTTTATAATAACCATTGCATTAACAATGTAGGAATTCTACAATAGGAATACATATTCCAACAATCCCCACTAATGCAATGGTAAAGAATACGAATAATTTCTGGGCAAAGGAAGGATGGTATACTTAAGCGCTAATATCTTTCGATTTGAATTGATACGTAGTGAAGTGAGGCAACAACCAAATATCCACAAAGTGAAGTACCCTTGAACTGAATGGACTTCAGTTGAGACCTCCACAACACATATTATATCCTCAATTTCATGCAAACTCTGCGATACAAACACAGTGCTTTTATGGCCATGCACTAAACCTCGGGTCTCATGAATACTCTAGAAAAACAGCCCAAGTTTTTCATAAAAGGCGGTCAAACCTTTACACTCACGTAGGTGATTCCATTAAGTCTATCGTCAACATAGACTATTATAAGTATATGGAATCATTAAGAGAAAAATAAGCTCAACCTTTCTCATATCAAGCGGTGAATTCATTCATGAGTGCTTCTCAATAGCAGCACCACAGCGGATTATGGAAACATTAAGAGTAAAACTCAAGTGAATCTATCAAGTGCGTCCCAAACGCACCACCACAACGGGCTATGGATTAAGAGTAAAACTCAACCTTACAAAACACTACCACACACCATAGGGATAGGATATGTAGTGCATATTGACGGCCTATATGGCTTCGTTTGACCACAAACGGGTATCCACCATATTATCCCAATCCATGGGCTTTAGCCCTACCCCTCCTCAACGTCTCAAGGATTATTCTCTTTGTCAAAGTTTTGGTTAAGGGATCCGCAAATTTCTCTCGGACCTTACAAATTTCAAGGAAATAACATCAAGCTTCAACAAATGCTTGACAACATCATGTCTAACGCAAATGTGTCCTTTTTTTTCATTGTACACACTTCCCTTAGCAATTTCAATTGCCTCCTGTGAGTTACAATGTGATAAGTGGCGATTTTACCACTTATTATAGCCTCTTTGCTTTGGTTTTTGTGTCCTTTATCTATGATATTAGGCTATTATTGGTGTGTATAGCTACTATTTCAGGCGCATTGAGTCATGAAGAGAATTGAGATCAAATCAAGTGAAAACGAGGCAAAAAGGAGCTGAAACGAAGAAACTGGAATTTCTGCCCAGTGAATTGGTCTTCGCAATCGTGAAGATGACCAATGCGATCACGATAGTCAGCGTGGTCAATCTGACGCGATCGCGTCGCAATGAAGCTTTTTCGGGCGGAACTGGGCAGTTTTGGAAATTCACGTTTTTGTTATCCCAACCCACATAAAACTCGATCAAAACCTCTTGGAAACACATCTTTGGCAGAAAACACAAGTTTTGGAGGCTAGGATTTTTGCACCACACTTTGGGGTTGAAGATTTGAAGATTGGGTTGAGAACTTTCTTAAACTTTTCTCCATTTCTTTTATTCCTTGCTTTGTAATGAAAATCTAAGTGTGTAGTATTTATTTCTTCACTTGAATCTTGTTTATGGAAATATTCTATAATTAAAGTGTTGGATGAAACTCTTGTTTTGCTTATGTATTGAATAATTTTTATTGCTAATGAAGTGAGTTAATGTTGTTTTAATTAATCTTATTCTTTAATGTTTCTTAAGGGATTAGCTAACCCTAAGACCCGCCCATTTACTTCGATTTGAGCTCGAGAGAGGAATATTGAGGTTGGGAAAGATTAATTAACAAGAATTTGGGACTTTAAACCTCATCTCATAACTTGAGCTAGAGATAGGAAAGTTACTTGAGATTATATTGATTTTTCACATTTTCTACATTGTTAAGCTTGAGAAAGCTTAGTAATGACATTTATCAATTTGGTCGAGAGACTTTTGATGAGATTTTATAAATCATTATCTAATTAGCGTAAACTCACTCTTAGTTATAAAATCGTGACATACATTGGATCGTAATTTCCTTTGTATCCATACTTGTGGCCATTGATCATTTTACCCGCTTTCTAGTTAGTTTTATCTTTTTAGGTTGTTAAACCAAAAATCAAATATTTAAAAAGTGTTTAGCTTAGCTTAGTTGGTGATAATTCCTTACTTGTTTAAATCGCCTTTATATTATTCCCTGTGGATTCGACCCCGACTCATAGTTGGTTAAATTATATTGGGACGACCGTGTACACTTTCTCTTTAAGGAGTGGATTTGGACGTTATCAATTTTGGCACTGTTGCTGGGGAACAATTTGGCGTATTTGAGTTAGTTTGGGATTTAAGCTTACTTGCTTTGGTCCAAACTCGTGAATATTTGTGTAGTTATTTTCTTTGTCTTTGTTTATTTTCTTAGTTTTTGTAAATGACATCGTATAATGAAAATTGTTCGGATAGTAGTTCTTCATATTTTGATGACCCATGTCCTTATTGTGGAGGACCACACTCATGGCAAAATTGTTTGAAATCTCCCGAGGGCGGATTGTGCACATAATCTCAAACCTATGAGTGAAGTATTTGTGATAGGTGTGGTGGTCAAAATGGTCATTGGGCCAATTGTGCTTATTTGTATTTCCCTTCCCCGAACCCCCACTATGACGATTCTACTTGTGATTTTGATGATGATAGGGATATGGAACTGGAAGAAGTTTCAAATGCTCAAAATGAGAAGATGATGCTCATGTTGGAGACCATTCTTGAAAAGGTGGAAAAACAGAACTTAGCATTCAAAGGACTTGAGGCAACCACTTAATGACTTGAGGCAAGCAATTAATTGCAATGACAAAGCTATTCACACCTTGCAGGATCAAATGAAATCATTGGTTGAGGCTCATAATGCTCACCAACTTGAGGGTGTTGAAAGTAGTCAAGAAAGGTCCATATTCGAAGGAGAAAGTGAGCTTCATTGTGAGAAATAAAAAATTGAACATCTGCCAACCAACTCTGCTTATTGGAGATGCCAGAGAAGAAAGGAAAATAGAGTCAATCGGTGTCATGGAATATGTTGAAATTGACTCTAGTTCATTTGGGAGTGAGGATGTCAAAGATAGAGCAAATTTAAAAATGGAGCGTCTTAGACCGCATTCCAGTCATTTTTCAACATTGTGCTTGGTTGATGATATGAAAGTTGAACTAACCGAGCCTATGGAGGATTTTGAAAATGAAGAAGAAAGCGTTTTCATTTTGGAGTTTGTCATGCCAAGAAGACAAAATGACATCCCTCACTTAAAGGCCAAAAAGTGTAAGATGCGACACCCGAGAGTTGGCCTCTTTGCTTTTCTACCACCACCCCATGAGCGTCATTATAATCTTGATTCAAAGTTAGGGCGCAAATTCACATCTTCCAAATGGAAGGAAAAGTGGTAAAGTTGGTAACCATCGTGCCGCGAAGTTAAATTAAGCGCTTGGTGGGAGGCAACCCATTGTTTTTAAATTTTAACTCGTTTTTGAAATTTATTTTTTGAACAATTTATTTTATTGTTTTGAGTAATCTGCAAAGTTTTAGAATTTTTGGAGTTGATTTGAGCGGGACGAGATTTCCGGACAGCCCAAACCAGTGACCTGCCAGGAAAACTGTAAATCACTGAAGTTGGACACTCTTCACGAACACATCAGTTTCAAGCAAACGTGATGGGGTGTGAAATTAATGCTAAACGCGAATGCATGGACTGCGCGCGATCGCGGTATGGAGAAGCTGGTCAAGGTAATTTAATGGTTCAAAATTAAAAACAGAGACCCATTTGCAAAATAAGAACGGTCCTGTCCAAAAATTCCTTACCCCAAAATCCTCTCAATGCCATTGTTGCGTGTGGCATGTAGTGGCACATTATATTTTGTTTATGCTTGACTTGTGTCCTTGCCGGGCTTCTATGTTATGTATGGATATTGTGTGCCCTTGCCGAGCTTGTTTTACTACTTATGGATGATCATGTGCCCTTGTTGGGCTTGTTTTGTCACTGTTGGTGTGGCTGTGGATAGATTTTGCTGCAAATGGAACTTGGTCAAATTTTTTAAAAAATTGTTCTTTTGGCATGTTGTGGATTAGTCACTTTTATTATTTTATTTTCTTTCTTAACTTCTTTAATTAGTCTTTTAGTTTAGGTGTAGGTGCTCCTTTGAGGGAAAATATGAAAAATATTGGCTTGTTTGGTACTAATAGAGTTAGTCTCTTGCATATGAAATGTTGAAATGCGAATACCCCGCCAAAATTTTTGTGAAAGTTAAAAAGCAAGGTGCATAGAAAAGAATGATCTTTGTGACAACTTTTTGGCTCATTTGGCGACTCTTTACCTACTAGTTGGGTTTACTTTGGATTATGAGATATTGCTCTAGTTGTTCTTACTTAGGAAGTGAAATTGATCCATCTTAACTAGTTCATATTCCATGTGTGGTGAGTATTTGTTGAATAATTCTTGTGCTTACTTTTATCATCTACAACTTGCCCGGTTAGTCTTTCAATGCTAATTTTGGCCATGTTAGTTGGAGAGATGACCTTGGGCTATCTTTGTGATTTTTGAAAAAGCCTCTTTAGCCTTTCTAGCCTACCATTGCATAAATATTATCACTAGTAACCCCATTTGAGCCTATGACCTTTTCTATGATTGCCACATTACAAGCCTTTACCCTTTTTTGATGAAATTCTCTCTTTTGAACCTTTCCCTCCTTGAACATTAAAATTGTGAATTTGAGGCCAAAAGCCTAAGTTGGGGGTGTTAGTGTTGCTTGAGAAGTGGTGAAGATTGGTGTTGTGGAAAAGTCAAAAGAAATGAAGAGAATTTGAAAAATAAAAAAGGGCTGCAAACTTTTTGTGCTAAAAAAATGTATCTTTGTGAAAAAGGAATTGGAAAAGAACAAAAATATTAGAAATCAAGAAAGTGGTTGCACAAAAAGAAGTTGGAATAATTGGGGAAACTAGTATGCAAAGGAAGGAGTGATGTTTTGAAATGAAGAGGAAAGTGGACAAAAGGTATTGTGTAGTGTTCAAGGAGGGCGTAGTCACTTGTATCCCAAATACTTATCCTACCCTTTCCTAAGCCTACATTACAAGCTTAAAAAGTCCCTATGTGATCTCCAACCGAACGTTCTTGAGTTAGTGATGAATGAAAATGGGGGCAAGCTTATGGTGTGATAATTGTTAGCACTAGAATTTCTTTGTTAAGTGTGAGTGACTTTGTGTATATGTCCCTTGTGTTGTTGTTGTGAATATAGTGATTTTGGGACTTTTTTTCTTGTGAGGGCATATGGATTATGAAAGATTGGTGATGTTAACAAATTCCGAGTTGAGTCAAGTGAGCATATCTATTAAGCCAGTGATTATGAGTCACTTATTTAGGCTTGAGTGTTGTTGCTTGATTGTTTTGAATCTCCATTGCATTCTTGAAATTGTATTTTAAAATGAGGTAGTTATTTGGTTAAAGGTCACATGCTTGTAGCCTAATTATTGGTACCAACCAAAGCCATGAGAGTTGTACTTAATTGAAGAATGTGCTTTGAAAATAATAGTAGTACTACCTAAGCTTGTATTGATGGATCCTCGTTGAGATTTTGCTTTTGATTTGCTTGAGGACAAACAAAGACTTTAAGTTGGGGGTGTTGATAAGTGGCGATTTTACCACTTATTATAGCCTCTTTGCTTTGGTTTTTGTGTCCTTTATCTATGATATGAGGCTATTATTGGTGTGTATTGCTACTATTTCAGGCGCATTGAGTCATGAAGAGAATTGGGATCAAACCAAGTGAAAACGAGGCAAAAAGGAGCTGAAACGAAGAAATTAGAATTTCTGCCCATTGAATTGGTCTTCGCAATCGCGAAGATGACCAACACGATCGCGATAGTCAGCGTGGTCAATCTGACTCGATCGCGTGGGACCTGCCCGCGATATCGATGAAGCTTTTTCCGGCGGAATTGGGCAGTTTTAGAAATTCACGTTTTTGTTATCCCAACCCACATAAAACTCGACCAAAATCTCTTGGAAACACATCTTTGGCAGAAAACACAAGTTTTGGAGGATAGGGTTTTTGCACCACACTT
Organism: Lycium ferocissimum; assembly: GCF_029784015.1. Classification (NCBI taxonomy): domain Eukaryota; kingdom Viridiplantae; phylum Streptophyta; class Magnoliopsida; order Solanales; family Solanaceae; genus Lycium; species Lycium ferocissimum. The sequence goes on along the minus strand of NC_081353.1, from coordinate 45,711,673 downwards.
AAGGGTTGAAGAATTGAAGATTGGATTGAGAACTTTCTTAAACTTTTCTCCATTTCTTTGATTCCTGTTTTAATTAATCTTATTCTTTAATGTTTCTTAAGGGATTAGCTAACCCTAAGACCCGCCCATTTACTTCGATTTGAGCTCGAGAGAGGAAGATTGAGGTTGGAAAAGATTAATTAACAAGAATTTAGGGCTTTAAACCTCATCTAATAACTTGAGCTAGAGATAGAAAAGTTACTTGAGATTATATTGATTGTTCACATTTTCTACATTCTTAGGCTTGAGTAAGCTTAGTAATGACATTTATCAATTTGGTCGAAAGACTTTTGATGAGATTTTAGAAATCATTATCTAATTAGCGTAAACTCGCTCTTAGTTGTAAAATCTTGAAATACATTAGATTGTTACTTGAGCGTAATTTCCTTTGTATCCATACTTGTGGCCATTGATCGTTTTACCCGCTTTCTAGTTAGTTTTATCTTTGTTAGTTATTAAACCAAAAATCAAATATTTAAAAAGTGTTTGGCTTAGTTGGTGATAATTCCTTACTTGTTTAAATCGCCTTTATATTGTTCCCTATGGATTCGAACCCGACTCATGGTTGGGTAAATTATATTGCGACGACCGTGTACACTTTCTCTTTGAGGAGTGGATTTGAACGTTATTACAATATAAAAGAATTGGTTTAGCTTGTTTCCCCACAATGGCACATCTGTCAATATTAGAGCTAAAATCATCATTTACAAGTAATAACATGTGAGTTATTTCAAGACTAACAGATGCACTTCTAAGACCTTTTTTAAAAGCATTCTAAAAAATGCATATCACATTTTTCATGATGATTTTTTTTTTCCATTTCATTAATCCCCACTATTTTGAGAATTTAATAAAAGATTGTACTCATGAAAATATATCACACATTAATAAAGAAGTTTTAGGTAAAAGAAAATTTTACCTTTTCATCTTTTGAGTTTGATAGGTAGATAAGTACTTTACCTTTTCAACTCACAACAAGGCTAGTAGAAAACTTCTACCTTGATATTCGCTGATTTTTGAGCTCTTTATCACCTTGACATCCACAAAAAGATGTAATATATCTCTCCACCTCTACTAACAGTGTCCTTGAAATCAACTAAGTCCGAATGGACTAGTTTTTTACTAGTGACAGTCTTAAAAGGTTTTTTCTATGTTTTGCTTCTACTCAAACTGGGCACTTAGAAAATTCATCAACATTCTTCACAGGAATTAAATCCATATTTTTAAAGTATAGAGAAATTCACATTTTCAGTTGTCAAACATACTTTAAAATTATCATAAAGGTTCACCAACCTTAAGGTAATATTTAAATGGACATACCATTTATTCATACGGTCAAAATATTGTATAACAATTTTCAAGTGTAGATATGATCCTCCCGATTTAAATAATTCATAGCATTCCACAACTTGAAATTAAACTCCACGTGATCTTACACACAACATATTTACGTTAAAAAATATATATGATGAGATAGCAAATTATCACAAGCATATCATATATGTTAGTCCAACACTAAGTATGCATTTTAAGATCGTCATAAAAATTGATATCTACCCTAATCACTTATACCACTAGCATTTTATAAGAAACACAAGGGTAGATTCATAAATAAATAAGAGTGGAGTTGTAAGAAAATAGAACCGTTTTTTTTTTCCCTCTCTTGCACTTTGAGATCGTCTTTGTCTTCCCATTGAAATATAATAATTTTCATTCTCAAAGAAAATTATGTCTCGGGTTCGTGTCCGTTCAATTCTTTCTCTGTCCTATAGCTAGCCTTGCTGCCCATCGTTTCTGTTATTATTATAATTAGCATGTCTCGAAAAGTGCAGTTATTTGATGGAGATAATTGCATATGAAATTAAACAACAATCTCAAAGTGAACAACTCAGTAATAAAATTACTTCATGAACAAGAACAGTGCACGAAGCCAATAGTTTCCTTCAATCAAAAGCTCACAACTTTGATAAATCGAAAATAATCAACCTATTTCTTGCCAATTCATACCCGCTAAAATAATGTACTTCAATTTAACATTATAATGTAATATTAAAATGTCATGATCCAACGCGTACATGAGTTCCTTTAGATATATATATACTCATCTAGAGGTTTCGTAACCATTCAACCTCATTGTCAGTCAATTCAATATTACAAACTCATATTCCATGATAAATTCAGCTATTATTTTTTCCTCAAATTTTATTTTTCAAAACACTTTGAATTGCAAGACCTAAGTGAAATATTATCACTTTTAAAAGATTCTCTCAACATAACTCTAGTACAATACCGTAAGCCCCACATCTTCAAAATTTTATTATAGGGGAACAATATTTTCATAGCTCATATGAAATATTTCTAATTTCTCATAAGAAATTTCATCTTGTAAATAACAAACTAATAATATAACTTCATCCAAATAATCATGTAAAATTTACTCACACTATGTCATCATCAAAACATATTTTAAGAAAACATCATGAGAAAAGTAAGTATCAATACTAATAATTTCGTCATTTATTTAAAAATAAGTAGGCACAAATAAACTATGGTTACAATATCCATTGCTCATACAAAATATTATTTAGGTTGACACAACCTTATCATACTCAAATAAAACCTTCACTCCATTTTTTTTTTCAATACGAGTTTAAGAAGAACTTTCTCTTTTCAAGAACTTGAGTAGTTCTTGAATCACTAACATAAGTAAATCATTCTTCTTCTTCAACTTGGGTGACACAAAATAAACTTTGTTAGAACAAATTTGCTTAGTAGCACAAGAATCTAACACTCAATCTCTTACATTAGTCACAAGATTCACTTAAGAAATGACTACAACAATTATATCATCCGCTTACTCAAATTTATTCATATTAAAATTTCTCACTTTTTTTTTTTTTGACAAAACAGATTTCTCATCTTTTTTCCATGACCACATTCTTAGAGAGCGAATAAAAGTATTTTACCTTTCATCACCAAAATATGTATAGAATTATTTTACCTCTCCTTATGCTACTGATCAATATTGCATAAAATAAATCGCTTTCACATTGTTGGAAATATTAACAATATTAATTAGTAAAACGAACGAAAGGATAGAATAAACTTATCGGATGAACGCTGCGTCGTGGCAAGTCACCGCCTTGAAAATGATTTTGGCCCGACTCCGGTGCAAATCGTTAAGGCCAGACACTCCCCAAGGTTCCATAGCATTCCTAAACACTTGTACTAGTGGCTAAAAGTTTGGAGATGCACAAATACAATTGCCCAAAAACTCATGAAAAATAATATTTGAGAGAGGAAAAAGAGATTGTATATCTGATATATCTCCATCAAAAGAAAGGATGTATGCTTATATAGGTGAAGAAAATCGGGAGTTACGATAGTGTCAAAGAGGACTTAATGAGTCATTAACTCGATCATTAAAGAAAATTCAAATCAGCAAATTAATTCAGCCATTACAGGAAAATTGAAAAGTCAATTGCAAATATGAAATAATGACTCATTCATATATAAAATAAAGCCATACTTAATGTAGTTGGAAAGTAACTCATCCCTCCATTTGGACCAGTACCATCTTAAATAGCTTACACGTGTCTCTCTAATTTTTTAACGGACCAGATTTATTTTGTTAACTAAAATATTAACTCTAGTTAAGAGATCTCTCTCTCTCTCTCTTCACCCTTTTCCCTTTTGCTGCCAGCAACAACCTTTCACTCTAGCGAATTTCTCCATGAAAGAAACCCAGTTGTGCAAATTACAAAAATCAGTGATTTTTTGCTCTATTTCTCACCATTATCAAATAATGGCTACATATTTACCTCCTAGAACAAGAAAAAGAGCAGAACAAGATCCAAAAGGATATAGTTTAGTTATATTTCACAGATTCAAGTAGGGAGAGTGGATTCAAGGAAATCTAAATACACAGATCTCTAACAAAATCCCTATTTTTTAGTGGATATGGTGGTGAAAGTGGGTTGATAATAAATTAATAATAATCTCTTTCAATCCATCCACTGTTATGGCAATTGAAATAACGGAAAAAATTGTTATGGCAATCATGGATATAATATCAAAGAGTGTGCGGGGGTTCAATGAAGAGAAAGGGAGAGAGAAAGAATAGTTAACCATGGTTAAATCACTCAGTTAAAATAAATTAATCTGGTTCATTGATTTTGTGGGATGACAGGTGTACGAAATATAAAGTACAACTGGAGGAAATGGAGGGGGTCAGTACTGAGTCCGCGACTTTTATAGGACAAAAAAAAAAATTGAACCAAATTAACAAAAAAAAAAAACATAAATAGGTTTCACAGACTAATTTAGTGCGTGAAAGGACGAAACTGTGAAACTAAGAGTTTGGCCTTTCACGCATGAAATTTGTGCGTGAATGAGCCCAACAGAATGTTTCTATATTGGTGCAAAAAATTCGTTGATTTGATTTTTTTTTTCCCCCTTCCATATTCTGACTTTAGTGGCCAATAGGGCCCTCATTGGGACAGCATAATTTGACAAAATTTTGGGCCCTACATCATGTGGAAATATAAAGATAAAGTGAACATGCAAAATTCTAACTTGCCTCATAGTACCTTATTCTTAGAGTCCGGAATTAAAATGCCCCCAAAAAAATCACTTTGATCCAAAATACCCCAATAAAAAAAATGTTACAAAAGCTAAACTTTAAGCGCGATAATTTACTGCGCTAAAGCGATTCCGGAGACGGAGCGGGTCGAGCTTGCTTTAGCGCAGTATTTTACTGCGTTATAGAAGTTGTTAACAAACAAAAAAAAAATCTATAACGCAGTAAAATACTGCGTTACAGACACAATACGAAAAAAAAAAATTGGCCAACTTTATTTTTTGAAACACTTAGTGTTTTTTTTCATACTTTGACCAATGATTAGTCGTGTGTCAAGACTCCGAAACGTCAATATTTTATATAGAACTTGATATTTTTTTAAAAAATGCGTACAATAATGTAGGATTAATACATCAGGATACGTAAACGTTCGGATCGTCATTTTAGGGGTTGAAAAAGTGCGAAAGTAAGTTTTATTTGTAAACTTTAGGTTTAAGTGTTCTATATACGTAGGCGTCCATTTTGTTTGAAGACTTGTTGTCATTAGCTTAAGGTTTTTTATTTTTAGGGTTTAGATTTATTGAAAATAAAGCGTTTAAAAGGTTTTTAAGCTGCTTTAGCGCGAGTATTTTCTTGCCTTTAAAAATTTTTTTTATGTTTGTATAGCGCAGTAAAATAGCGAGCATTAAAAAAAAAAAAAAAATTGGATTTTTTTTTTTTTCAACACTTAGTGTGTTTTTTAATACTTTGACCAACGATTAGTCGTGTGTCAAGACTCCGAAACGTCAATATTTTATATAGAACCTGATATTTTTTTCTGCGTACAATAATGTAGGCTCAATACATCAAGGATACGTAAACGTTCGGATCGTCGTTTTAGGGGTTGAAAAGGTACCCAGAGTAAATTTTTTTATTGGGATATTTTGGTTCAAACTGATTTTTTTGGAGGCATTTTGATTCCGGACTCTGAGAATAAGGTACTATGGGGCAAGTTAGAATTTTGCATGTTCACTTTATCTTTATATTTCCACATGATATAGGGCCCAAAATTTTGTCAAATTATATTGTCCCAATGAGGGCCCTATTGGCCACTAAAGTCAGAATATGAAAGGGGAAAAAAAATCAAATCAACGAATTTTTTGCACCAATATAGAAACATTTTGTTGGGCTCATTCACGCACAACTTTCGTGCGTGAAAGGCCAACCTCTTACTTCTCTAGTTTGATCCTTTCACGCACTAAATTAGTACGTGAAACCTACTTATGTTTTTTTTTTTTTTTGTGTTAGTTTGGTTTAACTTTTTTTTTTTTGGCCTACAAAAATCGCGGACTCTATTTATTAGCCGTGCTTGTTTTCTTCTTCTTTTACCATATGAATACACAAATTAGAGTCTCGTCCTCGAGTTTGTTTCCTTTTGGGTTATGGGATAGTATAAAAAAGTTATTTTTGTTGGATCCTATTTCACATTAATATTTATCACCATGTAATTTTTTGAGAAAATATTTTCTCCTCACCGCCAAAATTAGAGTCTATTCCATCAAGCCCCCACGACATTCTTTGCTAATCTTTTGGTTAAGCTCTTTCCAAATGATCTTGAGCAGGTTCATTTGGTGAGTCAGACATTGCACGCGAAAATCCAACCAAGCATTCCTTATGATGAAGGCGGGGTGGTCATGCTACAGTATTTAAAATTTCGGTACGGTAATATCGATTTTGTTTCTAAAAATATTATATACCATTATTATATCAAAGTAATTCGGTATGGTTCAATATATTATATTTAAGTTCGGTTTCGATATGTTGCGGTACGGTAAATTGGTAACTATGGTTTGTTCAACTTCAACTTACATATACTCATATCATAGAGAATTATGATTTGATTATTCAAGAAACGTCTCAATTATATCGTACTAATACCTCATACATGTAAAAATATTCAAAAAAAGTATAAGTAATCACTTTCGAAAATCAATTCCACAAAAAAGACATTTCAATCAAGATAGAGTAGTCAAGTTCCAAAGTCTAAATAATTAGTTTTATACTAATACTAAGTTTATATATTTGTTAGTATTATAATACAAATATATGAATTGAATTTTAAATATATGTAATTATATACTTCGATATGGTATCCGGTATTTCGATATTTTATTTATAAATATCAAATACCGTGCTAATATTTTTTTAAAATGCATATCAAATACCATAATACCAAAACTGCGATATAAAAATTTTCGATTTCGATACGGTAATCGATATATACCATACCATACCCACTCTTAGATGATCCAATACATGATATTAGTAAACCATTCATTCCTCATGATGAATTTCCAATTGATGGCCCCACACTTAACACCAACACTCTCTCGATGTACCCTCGTAAAAATCCATTATGAGGAAACCGTCTCCCCAATAGCTCGTGTCACCTCTATTCGGACCCTACTTGTTATTGCAGCAACTAAACAATGGAGACTTCTTCAAATGGACGTAAAACATGCATGCTTTTTCCTCACGGAGATAGAGGATGTTAATATGAAGCCTCCAACTAGATACAACTATCCTCCCAATAAAGTAAATCTTCTTTGTTGTGTACTGTATGGTTTAAAGAAAGTTCTGTGAGCTTGGTATACCAAGTTTAGTTCAACACGTTGCACATTGAGATTTCTTTTTAGACCACAGAATACTGCTCTCATAGTTTGAATAGGAATGATGTAAAGTTTTGTCGGATGATCAATAAAGCTTTCTTTTCACAATAAAAAAAAAAAAAATTTAAAAAAAAAAAAAAAATATATATATATATATATATATTTAGAAATATTTCATGCAGTGGCGGAGCCACATATAGCCGAGAGTGTTCATCCGAACCCTCTCGGCGGAAAAAAACACTGTTTTTTTCTGAGTTAAAATTATTTTTTGTGTATATATAGTAGATGTTGAACCCCCTTAGACTTCTTCGTATGTTTACTTTTTTATATTTTAAACCCCCTCAACGGAAATCCTGGCTCCGCCACTGATTCCATCCACATTAATTGTGACTTTCAAGTAGTATTAATATGGTAACATATACTTAATTAGAGATATCATAAAATTACTTCATGTGAATATTACGTAGTATTAATTTAGGATATGCAATAATTATAAAATATTTTATTTCTTACTTTCTTTATATATAAATACTGATGTATTCTCTTATATTTTAATAAACTAGTTACGGAAGGCCCGTGCTAAGCCCGGGCCCAAACTCAAAATATAAAAATAGAAATTCTTATTAAATACGTATAACGTGACACATTTTCTACCGCATAATTAATTTAATGTATTTGCAGGTTAATGATATCTTATTGATAAGTTTTATAATTATTAAAGTTTCTTCATCACACAATTAGATGATTTTTAATGAAAATTTTATTTATGAGGAAGAAAGTTAAAGAAAGTTAAGTAGAAAAATTAGCAAATCTCAAAGGGACACAATGACTCGATATCCTATACTAACATTGATTATGATAAAGTATGATAATTACAACTTGCAAAGCTGATAAATCAAAAAATATTTTCGTCTTTTTATGAATTTGTGAGCGTGTGATTTTATTCATAGACAAAAATCGATTTGTTACGACATTTATTAAATTTTCATTCATTATCTTGCATCACGGGTTTATTCTAGTTAAATGTGATTTTTCACCTTAGTTTCAAACGAAATTCAAGAAATAACCTATATTTATCAAATTGAACCTCAAGATTCAATAAAATTTAATTCTTCATGTATTCTCTATACTCAAAAAAAATTAAATTTAGTTAACCAAATAAGAGATTTTAAAGATAACCCGATCTCAATGGATGACATTGTCTTCATTTTCAACACTATATGGCATCATTTAAAAAAATTTACTTTCTGTATTTATAATAAATCATAGATATTTCAAAGACGACGTATAAAATTGTCCATAACTTTTTTATTAGGCTAAAATTACATTCTTAAAAAATTATCTTATAAAATAAAAAAGGACCTAAAAATTATTAATTGAAAAGTTTAACATTAATTTAAAAACTTTTGTGAGGGTTACAAAAGTCCTTTGATTGTTCCTTATATAGTAGTAATGAATTGAGATATTCATGCTATAGTTTCTCTCGTATTTTTCTATTTCTAACAATAATAATGATATTTATCAGTGGGATATCTTAGTAGTACAGTCAACTATTTCAACTTTACCAGAATTCGATTTGACATTTTGTAGTGTCCTCCTCGTTTTTCTTTTCTCCCTTTCCTATATACTCCCACTTTAAAAAAGAGTGTCAATTTAGAGCCTGTTTGGATGGGCTTAAAAAAAGCAGTTTATAAGCTGGAAACAGCTTATAAGCTAAAAAAAAATAAGTTGATGTAGGCTAATTTTTTTTTTTTTGGCTTATAAAATGTTTTTCACTTATAAGTAACTTTTATAAGTTAAGCCAAACAAACCCAATTAATTTTTTGAGGCTTATTTTAAGACAAAATGGAGCTTTAAATTTGGTGAAACACTCAAAAAAAAAATTTGAAAACGAACATAGGCAACTTATAAGCCAATCCAAACGGGCTCTAGTCTTTATTTTTTTATTCAAAAAGAGTGTTAATTTATCAAATTAAAAAAAATTAATTTTATTTTTTCAGATTTGCCCTTATCTTTTGTTAAGTGACCAAATTTCAATACTTCTTTAATTAGGGGTAATTTAATTAAATTACTTATTTTTACCTAGAAATTAATATTTTCTTAAGAGGTGCACAAATGATTAAATGAACACTCTTTTTTAGTAGGAGGAAGTACATTTAAAAAAAAAAAAAAAAGATACCTATGAGTTGGTGAAGGTTTTAAATTCGTCAATCTCAAAGTCAGCTTACAATTTATTGATGTTAAAGTTGCGGTCTGATTGTTCCAACTATAATTTACACCACTTAAATATTCTGGGTACGAGAAAAGGACATAAATGGTCCCATAACTATGAGAATAGATTCAAAATAATCTCTTAAATATGTATTTAATAATTTTGGTTCTTTAAGTTTGACACAAGTTAACAAAAATGGTCCTTTAAGTATGAGAGTTGGTAAAAAATAGTCCCTTAATTATGCACTTAACAGTTTTGGTCCTTCAAGTTCTTCAAAAGTTAACACTTTTAATCTCCGATAAAATATTTATTGAACTCTCTTTGTTAAATTTGACGAAAATTATGAAAAAAAGAAAAAAATTAGCAAGAACTCACATTTAGAGGTACACATTACTAAAGAAAATGTCAAATACCTCAGGACAAAACCGATGGACGTTAGTTCGTTATAAGGGAAAAATCAAGGAAAAAACCAACAAACTTTGATAATGTCAGAAAATAGTGTATCGGAACACAAAGACAAACGGACTCTGTCGGTTAAAACTAGGGGTGGGCGTTCGATTTTTCGGTTCGGTTTTATCAAACTTTGGTTCGGTTTCGATTTTTTTAAGGTGGACACCGAACACCGAACCCAACTAGTTCGGTTCGATTCTTTCCGTTTCGGTTTTTTGAAGTTCGGTTCGATTCGGTTTCGATTTTTTCAATTCGATTTTTTTGATATGATATTAGAAGCGATTCAATTTACACTAATTCATATTCTCAAAAGCAATAAAACATAAAACTGATGAATTGAAATCAAAATCAAACAAACAGAATACACAAGAATAGAAAACCATAACCATGATATAGGATTACTAGGTGTTATATACATACAGTAAGAATAATTAAAAAAACACATAAAGGACATACATAAATCCTAAAGATACGTTCTAGTCACCTTCCTTTGTTAAGGATATTTGATTTTCTCAACTGAAGTGAAAAATTAAGGATACAAATGCAAAAGAGGGCTTGGGTTTTTTTTTTTGGCCTTAAACTTAATGGACCTGGACTATTTTAATTTTTTTGGGTAGTGTATTAAATTTCGGTTTAAACCGAAACACCGAATTCTAAAAACCGAACACCGAAGTTTCTGAAAACGTAAACCATAAAGTGTTCGAGTTTGTTGAAATATTTCGATAGACCTCCGCTCGATTTTTTTTATTAACTAATATTATACCACTGAGCAGTGAGCTTAGCGAAATTTTTTATTAATAATGAAAATAACTAAATCAATTACAAAATGAATAACTACGCTTTGCAAAAGTAAAAAAACTATAATCAACCTAAGACTATCTTTACTCTAAGTTGATTTCACAGAATATGGTCCTACCAAGTAATGGCAAAATAATTAAAACTACTAAATGTGACATTCTTTTTTAGACAAACCAAAAAGGAAATGGTGCCACATAAATTGGGACAGAGGAAGTATTAATTTAGGATATGCAATAATTATAAAATATTTTATTTCTTATTTTCTTTATATATAAATACTGATGTATTCTCTTATATTTTAATAAATGAATTGAGATATTCATGCTATGGTTTCTCTCGTATTTTTCTATTTCTAACAAGGCCAAACACATATGTGACCCCTTAAACTTGTCAATATTTTCCATATTGACACCACAACTACAAGTGTTACCTATTCGACACTTAATATATACTCAAAGTGGAGCTTTTAACCAAAATCATCCCTCTTGTTTCACCCTAACTTCCACTACATTCTTATAGTATTTCACTTAACCAAAAACATCCTTTAAGTTTCCCAAAGTTAACCAAAAACATCCCTCTGTTAACTTCTCCATCCATATTTAACGGATTTTTCATTCTCACGTGATTTTTTGTTTTTCCAGAAGGGAGAGCCATCAACTTCAGCGGCTCTTCATTATTAACGAAAGAATGTTGCATCGTTTTTGGTCTTTGTTTTTTTCCGATATCTTTCTCACAATATCAATTAAAAATAGTTTTTTTTCTTTCTAATTTTCTATTTCTCTTTCCCTTTCCTGTTTCAAACTTTCTATTAATGATCAATCAAAACCTTTTAATTTCTTTTTCCTGCATTTTCTTTTTTGCAGAATGTGAATCTTTGAATTGAATTCAATGTCTTTTCTGTATTTGGGGTAGAAAATCATGTGTAGAAACTGAAAAATATGCAGATTTTGGTCTGTAGAAATTAAAACAAGTGCAGATTTTAGTGTGCAAAAATTGAAAAATATGTTCAGAAATTAGAAATTGTGTGCAGAATGTAAAAATTATGTGGAAAATGCAAGATATTATGGTGCAGAAAAGCGAAATTTAAGTGCAGAATCAAGAAAAATATTGTGCAGAAACTGAACTTTAAGTGCAGAATCAAGAAAAACATAGTGCAAAGAATTGAAAAATGTCTGCAGAAACTGGAAAATGTGCATAGAATGCAGATAAAGTGCAAAATGCAACAAATTATGGGGCAGAATGAAGAATTCGTTAAATATGGATGAAAAAGTTAACAGAGGGATGTTTTTGGTTAACTTTGTAAAACTTAAAGAATGTTTTCGGTTAAGTGAAATACTATAAGGATGTAGTGGAAGTTGGGGTGAAACAAGAGGGATGATTTTGGTTAAAACTCCTCAAAGTGTGTCTATTAAACACTTCATACATAATCCTCAAAAAAAATAAAGTGCGTGACTTTCACACACTATGACATGGCAAATAGAGCGAATCATGATGCAACATATGGCAAACAAAGAAAAATATTTTCTACAATTAGTTTTCAGAAACCACCCCACAGCCGCCCCCCACACACACACTCTCGCAAAATAGTATAGTCACTAATTTGAACAAGCTTGAATACCTCAATCTTTCATCTAAATCATTATTTTCTAGGCTAATTTCTGATGAAATTGATTTGATTATTGGTCTTGAAATTCTTTTACGTTTCAATAAATTCATTTGAATACCTCCCTTTCTTTATGTTTAACACCAGCATGTCATTTCTCCCTCTTTCTCTCTTTCTTATCATTAATAAATATAGTCAAAACTTGGAATTACCAAGAAATCAAATAGGTACAACTCTTTGTTTATCTTAAGCAAATTTGCTCATGGCTTCTGCTCAATCACGTGCTTGTCTTTTTTTTTTTTTTTTTTTTCTTTTCTTGAATTCGCCCATCAGTGTTGATTTTGCCCTAATCATACCACCTCTTTTTTTTTTGGGGGGGTGGGGGGATAGTGGGAAAGTGAAGGAGAGGGGAATGGGAGGTGGTTGTGACAGTGTCGGGAAAAATGGCAAAGGAGGTGTTGACATGAGAAAACGATAGCTCGCACGGGCCTTAAAAAGAGTGTACTACATTCACGGTGCCATGTCAGTAATGTGTGTCTAATAGACACTTAAGTATATATTAAGGTGCCGTTTGGCCATAAAAATTATTCACTTTTTTCTGAAATTTTTTTCACCTTTTCACTTTTGGGCGTTTGGCTATAAATATTACGAATACAACTTGAAGTTATATTTCGGAATACCAAAAACTCAAAAAATTTATTTTTAAAAAAAAATTCACTTTTTTACAATTATATTTCACCAAAAATTATAATTTTAAAAATTATGACCAAATACAACTCCAACTTTAAAAATTTCAAAAAAAATAAATTTATTTTTGATATTTATGACCAAACGCCTGCTAAGTATCCAATAGGTAACACTTGTAGTTGAGGTGGGAAAAATCTTGACAAGGGGCTCTACATGTATTTGGCCTTCTAACAATAATAATGATATTTATCAGTTGGATATCTTAGTAGTCCTGTCAACTATCTCAACTTTTCCAGAATTCGATTTGACATTTTGTAGTGTCCTCCTCATTTTTCTTTTCTCTCTTTCCTATATGCACCCTTCTTATAAAAAAAAAAAAAAAAAAAAAGCATCCATTTAGTTTTTATTTTTTTATTCAAAAAAAGTATTTACTTATTAATTCAAGAAAGAATTAATTTTAATTTTTAAAATTTGTCCTTTTTCTTCGGTTAAGTGACCAAATTTCAATATCTCTTTAATTAGAAGTAATTTAGTTAAATTGCTTATTTTTACTTAGAAATTAATATTTTCTTAAGAGATGTATAAATGGCTAAATAGATACACTTTTTTATTCGGAGGGAGTAAATAATACTAATTAAAAAAAGATACCTATGAGTTGGTGAAGGTTTTAAATTCGTCAATATCAAAGTCAGCTTACAATTTATTGACATTAAAGCTGCGGTCTGATTGTTCCAACCACAATTTACACCACTTAAATTCTGGGGACCTTTTATATAACGACTATCTTTGTCTCTTTATCTTATAGTCCTCCACTATTCATTGACTACACAGGAAGTATTTCTTTCTCTCTCTCTCTCTTTTTTTTTTTTTTTGTGTGTGTGTGTGTGTGTGTGTGTGCGGATTTTCTCCTATAAGAGGGAGTGAACTGGTCTTATTTTCAGAAGTAGGACAAAATACTTATTGGTACGTAGTGCATGTATTAAATTAAGTATAACTTTATAGCATGTTTCTTTTATATAAGAGTTAAATCATTTAACATATAACTAATCAATATATAGTATTTCTTACATTCTCCTCCATTTTATTTTATTTTATTTTATTTGTCTTAGTTTATTGATTCGGCATATATGAAGTTTAAGAACGTAAAGAAGGATTTTGAATTTTGTGATTTTAAACTACATGCGTGTATAACATATAGTAGTTAAAAAACACCATTTGATTGTTGTGATCTTAAACATGTCACCTTATCCTTACAATATAAGTAAATGTCATTAAGGGTAAATAAGATATTAGAATTAAAAACTTACTAAAAAAAGGATATCATTTAAACAAAAGGTAAAAAAAAAAAATTAAATCTTTATGTGATACTATTACTATTTGGATAGTTAAATGAATTTTATTTGGAGAGTCAAATATTTATTTAATATTTTAAATTTTTAACTATAGTGATTTATAGTATTTTTTAAGGTAGTTTCTAAATATGTAATATTATTTTAAAAAATTTAAGGAATCTATGTTCAAATTCACATTAAGAAAATTAATCAGTTTGACTCTCATATTTCAAACTGTGTCGCATAAAATGGAATGAAGAGAACCAAGGGGTGTGACCTATTGGTCAATGAATTAGGTTGAAAGTCATGAGGTCTCACATTCATATTCCACAGACGACAAAATACTAACTTATTTCTTTTTATCTGTCTAAGCCTTGATCGATAGAATTATCCGATACCTATGCTGATGAGAGATAAGAAATACCTCACAAAATTAGTCGAGATGCGCGTAAACTAGACTGGACAGCACGGTTATTAAAAAAAATGGAATAAAGAGAGTATAGTTTTGTGCATTCATCAGCAAATACTACTCCCTCCGTCTCAAATTATTTCTCGCTTTTTTATTTTACACATCCCTTAAAAAAATATTATTTAGGAGGGTTATTTGTCTAATTTTATCCTTATTTATATCTAAGTTATAATGTCTTTCCATTAAATATTTACTCTATTTATGTGTCATCTCAATTAATTAAAAATTCTACTAAGAATAAAATGAAAAAAGAATAATTCATTGAGCCGAAAATAATAAATAATTTGAGATAACTATTTTCACTTACCATAACAAATAATTTGAGACGGAAAGAGCATTTTCCCAGGACTTTTGCCTCTAATAAGCGGCAATTAGAAGCTTAGGTCCTACCATAGACTTTTCAAACATAAAGACTTTTCATCAAATGAGAACAAGGTTGTCCTTTTTAACCTTTTTTGAACCTGCACCACATTATGTCACATTCAGACAACCTCTAGACCCCACATTCTTTGGAACTTAAACCTCCGACCGATGACTGACTTGTTAATTATAGTTTGAGGAGTTTACTTTTCTTCCTCATATATACACGTGAAGCTCAAATGGAAAAATAATAAATTATAGTTCTTTTTTCCCCTTTTTGTATAAAGAACTAATAAATTTTCCTTGTCTTCAGATATCATCATAGGATAATACTCGAAATAAAACAGCAGTCTCTCATTGTGCTTTATTTTTTCACTCCACTTTCTCAACATGCACTCATCTGATTAACCAAACAGATGATAATAAGTTTGAGGTTTTCCTTGGAGGCATCTAATTTGCCTTTTTCTGTTTTCTTTATGTCATGATTAGAGACAAAAGAGAAGTTTCTACGAATAAAGTGGTGTTAGATTCATTGAACCTGGACAGCATTTGGGTTCTTGCATCCTGTTCCTCTTGAAAGGTTTGTTTGTTTTTTTATCTTTTTTAATTTTCAGAATAATTCGATTTTGTTTCAAATCCTTGTGTATGATGAGGACCATCAAGTGTGCATATCTTGCTTTATCTTGTGTTCTATCCTTAATACTGTATGTCTCAACATTTTTGTCTACATTTTACTTTTTGATGGATGCTCAGGATTTTAAGTTAATAGTTTTTTTTTTTAAATAATGGTCAAAAACACAACTCAAGTACCGCTTTTTTTTTAGTTTCCTATGTATTATCAGGCGTGAGAGTTTTCAACCCAAACTATCACCAATTAGTTTGTAAAACACTCCTAAACTATTAGTTGTTCACTTTTCCTACGTGAACTATCACCAACTAGTTTGCAAAATACACCTCAAAATTGAACAACTGATAGTTGAGGTATGTTTTATAAGCTAGTTGGTGATAGTTCAGGTAGGAAAAGTGAACAACTGATAGTTGAGGTGTGTTTTGCAAACTAAACTGATAGTTGAGATGTGTTTTGCAAACTAATTGGTGGTAGTTTAGGTAGAAAACTCTTACAACTGATAGTTCAGGTAGGAAACTCAAAAAAAAGTGATATTTGAGGTGTGTTTTTGACCCTTTAACCCTTTTTTTTTCCTTTCAAGTTATCAGATAGTACTGCTAATTATGTGCTTACTTTCATTTGCCCCCAAAGCTTTGGTTTAGTGGTTAGAGCATGGCATTTGATGTGTGGGTTAGACGTATGTTATGGACTCAACATCTATTGTAGACGAAAAGTTTGGTATTTAAGTGGAGAAGGGTAGAGAGTGAGCTTATCATCTGCCGAGTTTCGAACCATCCACCTGCCACCATTGACCTGTAGGGTTTTCTTGAAAATAAAGATATGCTTGCTTTCATGTAATTTGTGACAATATTTGTAATTTAATACTCCCATATCCCAATTTATGTGATTCACGTGCATTTTGAGTTTGTCCCAAAAATAGAAGAATACCTTTTTTACGGTAGTTAAAATAATTTATTTTTAAGTTTTTCATTTTACCTTTAATGTGATTTATATAGCCAGAAAAGTAGAACTTAATTGATGCCTCACTGACCTCGAAAAATGGATACTATCTTCCTAATGCATTATCATGACATTTTAATTATCTATATCTTGATCTTACCATATACGTGTTTCTTTAATTTGTTTAAAAAAAAACAAAAAAAGAGACAAAAGTTATGAGACACATAACTGCATGTTTACCCTTGTTTAAGCTCTCTAAGTTAAATTATTATATGGGACCTAAGTGGGTGGACAATTATTTTCCCTATATTTTATAGGTACTAATTGTGGTTCACTATCAGTGGTTTCTAAATAAGGCATATGGAAGTTGGCTTTATTCTTGCCGGTGCATATTTGTTCTGCTAAAATTGGAATAATAAACTTTTTATTTTTTTATTTTTTTTATTTTTATATATTAAGTTACTCCAAATATCTTGATCTGGACTTCAATTATTTTAGTCAGTTCATGACCTGTTTTGTTTAAATTAGCATTTCATCAAAGCACATTTGCTGGAAATCATATGGAAAAATTCCGAGAAGTCCTTTATGACTATACTATACAGAACAGAGAGTTGTTCACTTTTGGAAAATTAGCTACTTCTCAGAAAGTTATATAAAGTAAATACGGGTGACATTCTGTTCTACAGCTACAACGCTTAATATTTGTTATTACTATCAAGCAACTTAATAGTAGAATTAGTTTCGCACCACTAATTATGCACTAAAAAAACTTTCAATTGCCAATGTTGGAATCCATTAATCTAAAAATGCTAGGGATGGAGAGTGCTGGAAAAAAGTATTTCTTAAATCTTCATAGTATTGGCTTATCATTTTTCTTGGCTAATAGAATAAGTATATTGTTAAATGATCTTGATTTATATGCTGTAGATTTTGCTGTTTGCCACTCTCCCCTCCCAACAAAAAAAAAAAAGAAAAAGAAAAAGAAAGAAGAGTAAAATAGAAGGTAAAAGTGAATGAGCATAACATTGGAAATATACCATGGAGTTCAGTGTCGATTCAAAATTTAGACGTTGTGGGTTCTGAGTTGAGAAAACGAGTTCTGAAATATATATATATATATATATAGATATAACTCTATGTATACTTGTATTGTTTAATTCTGTGCATCTCTAGTTATTTCTCAACTTCAATGAGGTACTCATTTAATTTTAAACAAGATATTTAAGATAGATGCCTACATTTGAAGAGACATCAATAAATTCCTCAAATATAATAAATTCAAGCATCATACGAACTGAAAGCCTCTTTTCACTTGTCATATGTTGAACAAAGTTCATGTTCACTGTCATGAATTTGACACTAGAGAAACATTACATCATTTGAAAGTTGTTCTAGATTCTTCCTGGTGAAAAATCTTTGTACTATGTGAGGAATGACCTGCCTTATTCTGAACATACCAAAGTGTAGAATAAACAGTCCTTTAGTTATGGTTGAGGTGGTTTTGGTTGTCATATTGATCAATCTTATCATACCTGATTTTATTCAAATTATAGTGGTCAGTAACAATTCGTGCTGACTTTCTTTAATTCAATGGTTATCGACGATCCATTTGTCTTTTAGACAGAATATAAAATTGGTCTGTAGCTTCTAAAATCAGTATGTGCCTAGCCAAAGCTTGCTTTTAGCACACCACTAATACTCTTCTATCTATATAGTGGACAAGCAAGAACTTTCAAATGTAGTGCAAAGTTCAACAAGATTTGGAACTTTATTAGCAGTAAAAGTCTCCAAAAGGTTTGGTGTAACTTCTTAACTTATTACATGGTTTTACATCTAATAGGAGTTACAGAATATCTTGAATTGGCTACAATTTTAGTATTTCATTTGGTGATATAACTCAAATTATATTTCATCTGCATTACAGGTGAATTAGCTGTTCTTTTCTAGCATGGACCGTTCTAATGTCGACGCAGAAGAAAGAAAAGAGATGGACATAAGGAGCTTTTCATCTTCACAACACAACCAAACACCCTATATTCACAAGGTTGGAGTCCCTCCAAAACAGGACATTTTCAAAGAGTTTAAGACTACCGTGAAGGAGACTTTCTTTGCGGACGATCCATTACGTTGTTTCAAAGATCAACCGAGGTCTAGGAAGATTGTACTCGGTTTACAGGCAATATTTCCAATACTAGAGTGGGGTAGAAACTATAATTTTAGAAAATTCAGAGGTGATCTTATCTCTGGTCTCACCATCGCAAGTCTTTGCATTCCTCAGGTAAAGAGTGTACCTGGACTATGTGTTGATTAGTTTGTAATATTTGGAGGTCTTAAATTGAACGGACACAGTTGTTCGTGAAAGAGCATGACTGTTCTGAAAAGTCTTGTTTCAAGTTCTATAACTATAAGGCCCCTCCTAAAGTAGCATAAGAAAAAATGTGCAGTATACTAGTGCTTTGTTGAATCCTAAAGGGAATTGTAACCCCCTTAAGAAAATACTGGTAATGACCGTGGTATCACGTCAAAGCCTTTCTTCTTCAATTCCCTTGTTTTAAACTATGTTGCTCAGATCCTCCAAAAATGCATAAATATTGGAGGAACTGACTTGCGCCTGATGACATTTTTGAACGATCTGAGCTACATAGTCCCGGAAGATTTGTATTAATGAAATCAAAATTGTTAGGAACTTCATAAATTTTACTTCATAAATTTCTTATAAAAAAAATTCAACTTGTATGACAGGACATTGGCTACTCAAAGCTTGCAAATTTAGCTCCTCAGTATGGATTATGTAAGTGTCCACTGTCTAGTTCCTTATCAACTTCACTTTTGATAATAATCTGTGGAAAATCCTTTTTCATGTTTATTTTTGTTCAAAATTCCAGACTCCAGCTTTGTTCCACCTCTAGTTTACGCCTTCATGGGCAGTTCAAGAGACATAGCCATAGGGCCTGTGGCTGTTGTGTCACTCTTGCTAGGGACTTTGCTCCGGAATGAAATTGATCCCACTACAAATCCAACCGAGTATCTGAGGCTCGCTTTCACAGCAACATTTTTTGCTGGCATTACTCAGGCTACTCTTGGGATCCTAAGGTGATTAAAACATTTGAGTACCGAGTTGAATGTACAGTCAGACCTCTCTATAACAGTCATCCTATATATCAACATTTCGCTACAACGGCCAAGTTTTTTTTGGAACGAATTTTTCATTTTATGTTATACAGTCAGACCTTTCTATAACAGTCATCCTCTAAAACAACATTTTACTATTAACAGCCAAGTTTTCTTTGGAACAGATCTTCATACTATGTTATACAGTCAGACCTCTCTATAACAACATTTTACTATGACAACCAAGTTTTATTTGGAAACGATTTTTCATATTATGTTATACAGTCAGACCACTTTATTATAGCCATCCTGTATAGCAACATTTCACTATAACGGCCTAGTTTTTTTGGTCTTTTGGAAACCGACTTTCATATTATGTTATAGATAACAGCATCTCGCTATAGCAGCCAAAAAATATCTACACAAACGCACCATTATAAGGAGGTTTGACTGTATCATATGTTCTCTATAACAGTCATTTCGCTATAGCAGCCAAAAAAAAATTCAGACAAACGACGTTGTTATAGAGAGGTTTGACTGTATTTGTTCTTCGTTTCCTTCTCTTTCTCACTTGGCCACGGGATATTGTTTTACTTTCTTGGTAGATTGGGCTTCTTAATAGACTTTCTATCTCATGCTGCTGTTGTTGGATTCATGGGTGGTGCTGCCATCACAATTGCCCTTCAACAGCTTAAAGGATTTTTGGGCATAAAAAAGTTTACTAAGAAAACAGATATCATTTCTGTGATGCAATCAGTGTTTCATTCCGTCAACCATGGAGTAAGTTTACTTGACACTTGAGAGCATTCTACCTAAGATGTCTTTTTTATGGATTACTTGAAATTTATTCCTTCTTTGCAGTGGAACTGGCAGACAATTCTCATTGGATCAACCTTTTTAACTTTCCTTTTGTTCGCGAAGTACATAGTAAGAGTCCTGAGCTCTATTGACTAAACTTTGAAAGAATTTGGTAGTCTTTACTTGACGCTAAAATAATTTGACAACCAGGGAAAGAAGAATAAAAAGCTGTTTTGGGTACCTGCAATTGCTCCTTTGATTTCTGTCATTCTTTCGACTTTCTTTGTCTACATTACCCATGCTGAAAAGAAGGGAGTTGTCATTGTAAGTTTCTTGTTTTAGATTCTTCATACTTTCACTTTAACTTTTCATCATTTGGAGTAAAATGATCTCTTTTTAATCGACTTGTATAACGATCTTACTAGGTAGGATACATTGAGAAAGGAATAAATCCTCCATCTGTCAATAAAATATATTTCACAGGTGACTATCTCTTAAAAGGGATGAGGACTGGTATGGTAGCTGGCGTGATTGCATTGACGGTAAGCAAAATATTGAACGAAATATCGAAGCAGGAACCTTTCCACACTTTTCCACTAAACGTCCGAGATCTTTTACCTTCTTGTTCATAGGAAGCTGTTGCAATTGGAAGAACCTTCGCGTCAATGAAGGACTACCAGTTGGATGGAAACAAAGAGATGGTGGCACTTGGAACTATGAATATCATTGGCTCGATGACGTCCTGTTATGTAGCAACAGGTAAGACAAATTAACACGAAAATAGAGTATGCATAAAGATATGATGTGTTTTTAACTTTCAACACATAGGTTTCATCTCTACGAAGCCAAAAAAAAAAAAAATCAATGTAAAATGATCTATAGTCAGACCTCTCTATGACAATCATCGTTTATAAAAGCATTTCACTATAACGGCCAAGTTTTCTTTGGATCGACTTTTCGGGTTATGTTATAATATTATCAGGGCAACAAATGGTGTGACAAGAATTTATTGCTAATACAGTCAAACCTCTTTATAACACCATCATTTGCTCCAATATTTTTTGTTGCTATAGCGCAATGCAATTATGGAGAAATTTTTATAACATAAGATGAAGGATTAGTTACAGAGAAACATGATTGTTATAGTTAAATGTTGTTATAAATGATAGCTGTTATAGAGAGGTCTGACTGTACAAGTATTATTCAGTTATTTTCATCGTCATGTATAACAGTTTGTCCAACTAGTTGATCGATTCACCTCGTGCAGGTTCCTTTTCTCGGTCAGCAGTAAATTACATGGCGGGCTGCCAAACAGCAGTTTCCAACGTTGTCATGTCCGTCGTCGTGTTCTTAACTTTGGAATTCATAACACCTCTTTTTAAGTATACTCCGAATGCAATCCTTGCTGCCATCATCATCTCAGCTGTACTCGGCTTAATTGACTATGAAGCAGCAATTTTGATTTGGAAGATTGACAAATTTGACTTTGTTGCTTGCATCGGGGCATTTTTTGGCGTGGTTTTTGCCTCTGTTGAGATTGGTCTTTTAATCGCGGTAAGGGCATCCAGAAACTGAACAATATTATCAACGAAATATATCGTACAATAATCAGATCTAATGGTGTTTTATCATTAAATAGGTGACAATATCATTTGCTAAGATTCTCCTCCAAGTCACAAGGCCGCGAACAGCTACTCTTGGTAGGATACCCCGGACAAATGTATATAGGAATATTGAACAATACCCCGAGGCAACCAAAGTTCCTGGTATATTGATTGTTAGAGTTGATTCTGCTATATACTTTTCAAACTCTAATTATATCAAAGAAAGGTAGGACATTTCTTTGTGGAATGCTTCTAAAGTTAAATGTCAACTGATTCTAAGAAAAAAGAAACTTTAATTAACTTGGTTTTCAGGATATTGAGATGGCTAATGGATGAGGAAGAACATTTAAAAGCAGCTGGCCTTCCTGGAATTCAATTCTTGATCGTTGAGATGTCGCGTAAGTAGAGATTTACCTTTGTTGCTGAAACTAAAAACTAGTTATCCTACTCTGATAAGACAAATTGATCTATCCACCTCTCGCGTTTTTCCTGCTCTTCGCCTTGCAGCTGTTACTGACATTGACACCAGTGGCATTCATGCCTTGGAAGAGTTGCTAAGAAGCCTAAACAAGAGAAATGTTCAGGTAATCATCTTAATCAACTTCGTAATGAGCCTAAATACTTGTGTGGAAATTTACAAAAATTTCAACAAACACTAAAATTTTGAGCCTTAGTACATCAACTTTAAATTCTGGATTAGCCTTTACACTACACATGACGTCTGAACTCAAAGCTACACGTCATATATTCATACATGCCTCGAAATCTTACCTTCTTTTTTATTCTTGCACAGCTTGTTCTGTCGAACCCCGGTAGAGTGGTGATTGACAAGCTACATGCATCCAATTTTCCAAGTCAAATTGGTGAGGACAAGATATTTCTCACAGTTGCTGATGCTGTGCTAACCTGTTCACTAAAATTGCCTGAAGATGTTTAAACATTGTAAACAAGAACTATACAATGTATGTACAAGAAGGCAAGGGGGAAAAGAAAAATCAACCAGATTAATCCAATCCAAAACAGATAGTGCCTACTGGTCCTAGCCAATTGCCATAAAGAGTTCTTGTTTGGTTAAAGTTAGTACACTTAAAAATATGATAGCTATGATTTTAACTTTTATGGTTAAAATGTAGTCATATATTATGTTGAAGAGTTCCCCTTGTCTTTCTTGTTATTGCTAGAGGCAATTATGTACTAACCAGGACCCCTGTGGTCATATTCTGTATATTTAAGAACTTTTTGCTCACATCGTTAAAAAAGATAATTGTGTTTACTTTAGTATTATATTTTTGTTTTGTTTTTCCTATCCTCGTGCAATAGATTATATTGATTGTTTTCTCTTGCAAGTAGCAGTCATTTCTACGGAACAATAAAAATAACATTATGGACCAAATGTTATGTAGTATCGTTGTGCTCCTAAGATTTAGAATCTACAAGTAGATAAGATAAAATTATACTAGCTAGACATTGAACATTAAAATGTTTTAAGAATTAAACTTTTATACATTGATTATGTATAAGCAATTCATATATTGCAATATAAAAAAATTACCGCGTCTGGTGACTTTGGTGTCACAAAATTGCATACCAAAGTCACCAGACGCGGTAAATTTTTTATATTGCAATGTAAAGAACTTTGGTGTCACAAAATTGTATAGCCGTTGGACCTGCAAGGGTGGCTCAATTGGTTGAGCATGGGGCTTTTATAATGGAGGTTTCAAGTTCGAAATCCCCTGCCTACGACAGCAGGGGATTTGCCTTCTAGGTCGAGCTCGTCGCACGGGACTTGCCTAGTGCGGGTTATCTCTCCTGTGTGGTTTGTGAGCTATTACACAGGAGTTGGGTTTACACTGTGCGCACCGAGGGTAGCGCCTGCGGGTTCTCATGTCATCAAAATAAAAAATTGTATAGCCGTTGGTATGCCTATTGTACCAAAAAAAAAATATATATATATATGTTGGTACGCCTATGGAGAATTGACCTGTAAATTATTACTCCATCCGGTTCAAAAAGAGTGTCCACTTTACTTTTATTTTTTAGTTTAAAAAGAGTGTTCACTTACCAAATCGAGAAAAAATTAACTTTATTTTTTCAGATTTGCCCTTATTAAGTATTAAGTGACCAAATCTCAATAACTATTTAATTAGGGATAATTTAGTCAAACTACCTATTTTTGCCTATTAGTTGCAAATAATAACGCTCTTTTTGAACCGGAGGGAGTAGTAATTTGCATACTTTCCTTCTAAAAATGGACAAATAAGCAATCGCTGATTCACTCCCTTGGTGAAAAACCGGAATACGTCCCGATGAATTTCTACTAATAGATTTCCCTATACTCTAAAGTGATTGTCTAATTGCTCTTCTTTTGTCTCATTGTTTATCTCGTAATCGTTCTATACTCTAAAGTGATTGTCTAATTGCTCTTCTTTTGTCTCATTGTTTATCTCGTAATCGTTTGATGGAACTAAACTAAGAAGAGAGAAAACTTGCTTTAGGCCGTCAGTAAGCATAACAAGAACCATACAATATTTTGAAGTAGGTATCGTCACCTGAATTCTTTTGAAAGCAAACCATATAAAAATATACATATCATTACTATATATTCTTACAGGTAACTAGAGAATTAACCTTTACTTATTTTATTATTTATCTTTTTGCAACAAGTGCTATGGGTGCTTTCTTGATGTGAATCTAAGTGTATGCACTTTGATTTCTTTAACTTCAGGCACCAAAATAGAGATGTAAATCTTAAAGACATAGATTAAAGTTTTGTTAGGACTTGGCACTCTTGCTACTAGCTAATATCTGTAAATAACACTAACTAATAGCGAAAAGAGAAAAGAGGATGGTCATGTGTTGCAATTCCAAAGTTTCTGAATAGCAACTAAATAGGGGCATGAATTACAGCTCATATTTTATTTGGACTTCCAATAAATGAATTCCAAGGCTAACCAATTGTTAGACTATAAATATAAGATAACAATGCAAATATACATTCTTAGAGATCAGGCCTGCAGAAATTTCAATAAAGGAGCCTGCTAAGCCGCAAATCTTTCTGCTCAAACAACTAAGACTACACCCTGCACACTCTCAAGATGCTAATATTTACACCTCGCGAGACAAATTTAAACCAGTGGTTCTGCCAAACTTCTCCAATATATTATCGATTTTGAAGAGAGAACAATCGTCGCGGTACAGATTGAGTGCTAACCGGGCTGCTTCTCCTAGGAGGCGGACGCACTGGTTAGCAGGAAGCTGTCCTAGCAGACAACAATTGCTGACAGGTTATGCGCTGCTTGATCAATTAAGCACCTTTTTTAGATCACTGATCAGTTGCTCTCTGGTTGCTGGCTCGACCTGCACGTGGAAACATGAAACTTTTTTCAGGCACTTTAAGCAGGTAAAGATAAAATGGAGGGGGGACAAAATTTCGAAAATGTCAATGCTACGAAAGAGAATCTGATTGCTAACCTTCTGTAGGAGGGAAAGAAGACCTTGTGGTAAAGCATGTAAATCCAATGTCGAATCACCAATCTTTGATAGCTGTAGTAGTACCTTTTGCACCCGCAACTCTTGCAGTCTTTCCTCATAGTTCTTGGGATCATTCTTCCATGAGAAAAAGGCTTCATCGTCTATCCAGGCATCTACTTTGCCTTCTTTTGAATCCAAAAACCAGCTTTTTACCATATCCATAGCAGATTTGTAAGAAAGCTGGTCACCCGCAGCATTCCTCACGGTTTTGACCAACATTTCCTCTTCAACTCTTCGAAGCAGACGTCCGTAAAAGAATGAACGAGAAGTTTCCCAATTTACTACTTCTCGGATCACCCCCTTCGCCGCCATTCTTAACGAAGTATCGTGCAGCTCTGCGAACTTTGTAGCTATCTGCGTGTATACTGGCAAAAGCTGTGTCTCACGGGTTTTAATTTGCTGCACTAAGGCCTCAACATTAGCATATACTCCTGCACTCTTGGCTTCCTGAAGCTTTGACTTGAGATCGATAAGCCGTTGGTCAATTCTACCCATGCACTCCAACAGTTCTTTTGTTCTGAATTTAATTTCGATCATACCTTCTGGCTCAAGGACATTTCCCCTGGCTGTCTGTTCTGCATACATTTCAATGTGGTCTGAATTGATCTTACTATCCACAACGACCCACGCCCCACCACGAAGTTCACCCATCATAGGGATATAAACAAAAACAGGCTGCTTGTATGTTCTGAGGTTCTCGACGATGGTCGATCCTGCCTGAAGGATACCTTCAAAGAGATCCCTTTGTCCACCTGAAAAGCCTCTCCAGTTGGCAAGAATGAAAAGAGGCAGCTCCTCTCTATTGAAATCCATCAATGCTTGAGCTGTTTTAGTGGCAGAGTCGGGAAACCATACTTGCCCTGCTTGAGGGACAACCCTTTCGTGAGAATCAAGCTGTCCAGGGTCCGCAGGGATAACTTGCTTCATAGTTTGTGTCTCAACAGCAACTATTCCTACAGGGATTCCTCCAAGTTTCGCCCTGCCTGTCACAACAGTCCTCGCCCAGCCTTCCAGTGTCTCAATAAAGCTATCCTTGTCAAAAATGCCTCCTAACCACTTTCCATTTGCGTCTGCGAGGCCGGAAATGGCTGCGCGTGGATCACATGTGTTATCTGGGAAGTACTCAACAGGTCTTTCTGGAGGATCCAAGGGAGTTGAAATAGGAAGTGGACCACCAGAATATGGTGGAATGAAGCTCAACCAGTCTAAGATCTTTGATATACCCTCGAGGTCATCAGAGACGGTTAAATGAACAACACCATTAGTTGCCATAATTTTAGGTCCGCCAAGCTGCATGTGGGAGCTATAAACTTCCCGACCCAAAAGTTTGTTAAGTGCAGAATAACCTGTAAGAATAATTGGCTGATCAAGCCTCTGTATACACCGCATACCAAGACGAGCAAGATAAGCACCTATGCCGACGGTTCTCCCAGTTACGTATGTCAAGGTAAATGTTTCATGATATGCCCGAGAATAAGCACTTGCAATGGCTCCACTTCCACTTAAGTTCTCAACACCTAGGCCATCCTCCTTTCCAATAATAGTATCTATCACCCATCGAGTTTCTCCATTTGACAACTTCAATTCATGTGCCATGACAGAAGATTTAATACGTTCATGATCCTCAGGAGTTAAGTATACATACTGAAAACCACGCTCGGGGCTTGATTCATCAGACCATCCAACTTTGAAGCAAGACTTTACCTCCTCAGCTGCACCAATACGAGCTCCTGAATTTGCTGCCAAATAAATAAGCGGCATTTTCTGTGTGCAAGCAACATCAGTCACTGCTTGGAAAAATGCATCCTCGCTTGGGCCAAAAGATCCGTTTCTGAAGGTGACATCATTCGCCACAACAAGAATTTTCCTACCCATAGGGAACTCAGGAGTAGACATTTCCATAATCCATGCCACCATGCCAACATCATTGAATCCAGGCTGGCGCTCTACAGAGACAAGAGGAGTACCCCAGCTTCCATTTTTGTCAGCAAAACTTAACTCTGTGACTTTCAGGAGGACCTTGTCCTTAGGCTTTTCTGTTACAGGATTGTGACTTGCCCAAGACTTCTCCAATGCTGCTTCAAATGCCTGCAGAAGGGATATTTATAGGATGTTGATATCGATCAGATTGTAATAACCAGCATATATAATCTCTACTTTCAGATGTTTACCAGAGGAAAATCATAGCAGTAAGTGGTGCTGCTCTTGCGAGCCAAAAGCCGTTTCTGGTCAAGCACAGCCAAAGGTAGATAAGGTGCTGTAACTGGCATGCCATTTAAAGGACCACTGCCAATGGCGGAGTGATACACTACTCTTTGTTCACCTGTATCTTCCACTTCACGATAAACCTGAGAGTTCAATTTCCAATAGCATGAAATCAATGTTAATCAGAGTCTTCTATGACAAAAACCAATCCATGAAGTTGGAATGAATTAAGTCATTAGGTTGAACAAATAGTTTAAGTCAATACAGTGGAGCAACATATGTTAGTCCAAAATTTTGTGGTGCTAATACAGAAGTATGCACCCTTTCTATCATAAGCTTGATTAACTTTAAACTCTCTACCAGAAAAGATGAGAGAAGAGAGAAAAAAGACAATCAGTGGTTGAAGTCCAATCTACTGGCTGACGTGTGCTCTCCAACACAACACAAGCCAGTTTCGGATCAGCTAAATCAATAAAAGATTTCATGTACACGCTAAATTTCACTTACATGCACAATGCAGGTGTGACCTGTCACATTCGTAACCAAAACCCTCCAAGCACCAGTTGCATCTCCTGCAGATGATATCCAAAGTTTCACTTCCCACTCACAAACGCCTAACCTGTGCATCCTCACACCAACAGATGCATTAATTTCACGAGCTAGCTCTTCTAAGATTTTCTGAACTTCTGCTTCTTTGTTCTCATTATTTAGGTCCATCCTCCTGCAACAAAGTCATGAAGTGAGCCATCTGCCAATTTTTGTCCTTAACAATAACAAGCATAAGACAAACAAGGTACTGACTTGTGGTACGGTAACAGATCAGCTATCTCTTGCTCTCGTAAAATATACAAGTACATATGAGCATGGTCAGCTTTGAGAGTCGTATTATGGAGATTAAGTTCAAGCTCTTCCAGTGCAGTTATTAAGGACCTCAAAATGCTTCTTGAAGTAAAAGACAGAGCCAAAGGGGAAGGAGCTGTTCCCTGATTTAATCCTTGATCCGCTAATAAACTGTCATCTGATGTTGGTTGTCTTACAAGTGTTCTGAGAAACATCCTCTGGATTGGACGCCGCTTGTCTATAACAGTATAGAGGTGCCACTGACGGTCTCGGGATGGAGTATACTTTATATTATCATAGACCTTGAGCTTTTCCTGCATTTCAGGGGAATTATGATCCTAAGATCAGCTCATGGTCCAAGAAAAAAGAAAACACCAATAGTAATATGGGATACAAATAACAGGAGAAGTAAAATACAAACCAATTCAAGGTAAATGGATAGAGGAGGCTCAAGATGACGCAGTAGAGGCTCCTCCTCATAATACAGCTTCTCTGCTGACCAGTGAAAGGAGTGCCTCATAGGCCCCCTCCCTTCATCTCTCGGAATGATGCAACTGATAACCTTTACACCTGCACTTTTAAGGCTCGAGCTCACTTCTTTCTCTCTCAAAATTTTGGCTAACTTGTTAATTCTTTCTTGAGCCTGATCTTCATCCCCACTATCCTGAAGCAAACTCATTTGGTTGTTGATGCCAACCAATGCAATGTGCAGCATGTTACCATGACTGACTCCATTGGACATGTCTTCATGCAAATCATGCGCTGTCTCCCTCAGTGCAGCAGTTAATACTGTTGGCAAGACTTGGAGAGATCTGATAATAACCATCGCTCCCCATTTTCTCTCACTGTGTTTCTCAACTAACGGTTTTACCATCACATGGTCTCCAGACCCACTCTTTCTCTCCACATGCTCTTCCAAAAACTGCCACGTAGCAATTAGTCCAGATCTGTGCCACTGCATCCTCACACTCCCGTGAACGAGGTAAGGCTAGAGCAGATATCAAAAGTCAGGTAAAGAAACTATACGTATTTCTTGAATGCAGATGCTCCAAGACAAGTCAATACCTGATAGAGTCTACGAATGTAGGTCTCCATAACGCGCCTCTGAAGGGTGTGATCACTGTGATCAAAAAGGCCTACAAGTGCGTCTTCTACTGCCAAAGGAGCACTCACTAGAGCTTCCATTCTTTCATTGATGGCACTTTTCCGCTTAGGAGTATCCATAGTGTCACCTTCTTCAGTAAACATCTCTAGCTCAGAAAGACTTCTGGCAATACTTGAACGTAATTCACTCAGTTTAGTTTGTTCGAGGAGTTGACTGGCCTTCAGTGCCAACTGTAAAATCAAATCAAGACTTAGACAATGATAAATTACCGGAGTTGCGAAAAATTCATGGCAACTTTAAAAAGTCTGCACGGTCTCAGGAACCATGGAGAAAATCACAAGAGCAGTTGTTTCTAGTGTTGATCTTAGAGAACTTCATTGATCTTAGAGAACTTCCAGGGTATTTTGGCTTAATATCAAGATTGTATGTCAAAGATATGAAACACGATGAATATGGTTTCTCAAATTTCCACAAGCACAGAATAACTTGCAATACCAAATTATTTTGGCTCAAGTATGGAGTACCAATTTCTTTATTGAAGAATGTATGCAATACCAACCTCGGAATAATTTGTATGGTTGAGTGCTGAGAAACGAATAAGTTTTTCCCTGTATGCTGCAGGATTGGGATATACCAGTTGCTCCATCAGACTAAGTATAAGCTTATTTTTACGCTTAACACCCTGTAAAAAAACACATTATTGGTACTGGAAATTTTTAAACCTACAGAAGAAAGGAAAGTGAACACGTGAATAATTCGCTTATACCTGATGAGAAAGCACTATGTCGACAACCTTCAGAAGATCTTTCTTATATTGAAGCCGGAGTCGTTCAATCACATCAGCCTGAAAAATTAAGAGATCAAAACTGATAACATAACAATGAAGAACCAAACTTCAGTTGAATTAATGTGGTCTTCCAACTCCGTTCCATTTTGTTGTAGTAGATTACTGAATATTTTGACAATACATCACCGAGAAATCAAGATATGATATCACAAAGTATGCATGTTACATACTGACAACATAGTAAGATGGAATACATGCAACAGTAAGTAAAATTTGAATCGTTCAAATGATCTTGAGGCCTCCTATAGAGATGATTGACAAAAATTATTACAAAAGCTGCTTATTGTACATCATACAAATAATACGAGAATGCATAAGATTATCTACAATGCAAATGATTTTAGAAAAATCATGGTCTGAATAATATGGGGCTGCTTTGTTAGAAATAATTTGGAGAATGTTTATCATACTAATAATAAGAAAATGGAAAGGAACCTCAACGATTAAGAGCGGACAATTACGTTTTTTGATACTTTACATTTCTAGTATCTCACTTTGAGTATTTTGCATCCTTATATAATATAATGGTTAAAAACTTTTATACCTTTATTTAAGTGCAGATGCTGAAGTATATTCGGAGCAATAAAGACGCTCAAACTTAGATATCTAGTCACGCCGAGGAGATTATCAAAATAATTGTTTGTAAGACAACTAACCTGGAGATTGTCACTAAACAATTCTTCAACAGATAGATACTCTTCAAAAAGTGAATAGACGATACCACGGGCATGACTCTCTCTTCCACCCTCATAAGACTTGACGAGACTCATCAAAGGTTCAATTAGTCTTTCTTGAGCTCCTTTTTCTTTTTCTGAGCAGATTCTTAGGTGAGCCTAAAGCAAGCAGAGAATGATAGACAATAAATCAATGTTAGAAGAGATGGTACTTGAACTATTAAAAGAAATAACAGCAAAAATATTACTGAAAGAAGAAAATGTGGTAAAAGACTCACCTCAAGAACACCTCTCAGAATTCTGGCAGGGAAGTCAACAGTTTGCGAGTTGGTATATCCCTCGTATTCCTTATATTTTGCTTCCAACTGCAACAAGAATACATAATGAAAAACATTGAGCTAGAGAACTACTACTCTTTCCAACAACAGAGGGAAATAATCATTATCCAATCATTTACCTCATTTCTGAGGTCCTTTGGAAGTCGTGTTGCCAGCACGGATATGCATTCTTGCCACTGTAGAAATGGAAGCTCGGGACTGTCCAAGCAACTTAGCAAGTTATGAACCACCTGAATTGGAAGATTAAGTTGTGTCATCAGAGATTTGTTAAATCATGTATTGGATAGAATATTTTCAGATTACTATTTAGACGAAAAGATGTTACATAAGCAATTATCAACTTCAAATCTTTATATGAAATTACTTACATCATCAACATTGTGGTCATATCCAGCAAGAATCATCCTTGCTGCATTGAGACTTGCAGCACATCTCTGATGAACTTTTCCAGATATGGCAGTTGGAGGTCCCAAAATAGGGAAGCTTCCACGAAAAGGCTCTGCTTTTCTTACAGCAGAAGGGTCATCTAAATCAAGTGATGCTATGAGCTCACCAGCCTACACACAAACTTAAATTTAAGTTGCTGCAGATGAGAGACAGATATGCTTTATTTGCAAATACGATACCTGCATTGCTTGACCTTCAGACATCTTAATATGGATAACTCCTGAAGCAGGTGAAAGAAGGGGCATGCACATCTTCATCACCTCAACCTCCGCGTAAGGTGTGTCAGCATCAACATGACTACCATCAGACACTAAATATCTCAGGAGTTTGCAGGGTGTCTCGGCAATTAACTTTGATGGATCATGATCATTCTGGAATCAACGAATATTACATGATAAGAAGGTGCCAATTCCAAAATAAATAAAAGTATTGGGACTGAACAATTATTGGCACCTGCAGCAAGCAAGTTCTTCCATCAATTAGAAGGCGAGTTCCAGCTGCTTCCTCCTCTGCATATATAACATGACTGTTCCCGTCCAGCTGCAGTGATCAAGGTAAGTTAGATGTTTATATCAGTTTTGAATGTGAAAGGAATCAATCACTCAATTAAAAGGGTACATAGAGAAGTTGCAGAGTGATTGATTATTGCCTGCATCAGAAGTCCTCCATCACGCAGAGTATGTATTTCTGCTTCGATCTCCGATTCATTCATCCTCAACCTATAGCTTCCTGGTCCTCCCCTCACCATATTAATCTAAGAGACAAACCAACAAATTACTGAGTTGCAAAAAGTCCATGAAACAGAATCAAACAAGAAGACTGGAAAAGGCTACTTACTGTGTACTTGCTTCCTTCAATGTTTAGTGAGACTTGAGAGTTCACAAGGGATATATGCTGCACATAGATGGACAACGGGTTATTCCAATAAAGAGATGGAGAAAATGTAAAGATTCAGACAAGCACAAAAACTCTGAGACTGATTACCTTGGGTGGGATTTGACCTTTTTCAAGATAACCAATATATTCGGAAACCAAGGCCGCACCACTTGCAGAAGCTTTCTGAGTTTGACAAGTAACAATAAGGGGTACTGGTATTAATTTTGCAAGTAAATTCCCAAGATAAAACCTTTTTAAGAACCTAACATCAGTCATGAAATGGGAAACTTACATAAAGAGCTCCTCCAACTACAGAAAGATACCAAGGAGGTCTTTCTGCTCTAACCCTCATGGCAATTCTACTGTCCAACCAGCCAGTGTGTATCTTATTTTCTCTGTAATCTGAAGCCTGCAGAAAATACCCAATTAATGAAGAGAAATAACACTCTAACGGAGTTGAGCATGAATTTTTTTTATCCGAAACTCTTACATGCAATAGATCAATCGTGTAATCAACATTCGTACGTATCTCTCCTCGGATCTGGATTTCCTTCAGTCCAAGAACCATGTTTGCAATAGCCAGGGGTCTGGACTCTCCAAATGCAAAAACATGTCCTGCGTTAAGATATAGAAATCCATAAATTCAATAGGTTAGACATAATTTTTAGACTTTTTTTTGACTGGCATTTTTATTTTGAAATACAATGTATGATATCTGAATCTGATAGCATATGTGGAAACTTAATGCAGTATAATTAAACTTCAGCTTACCAAACTGAGAGTCTGAAAATTCATGAATGCCTCCACCAGACTGCAAAGGAAAGAGATTTATTACACTTTGCAACAATTCAAGCACCTCAAGATGCGATTTCCATCTAATTTATACGTACCTTGACAGAGAAGTATGCCCACACATTCGGTTTGCTCTTAAAACTCAGCTCCTACGTTATGAAATGTAAATTAACAACTATTCAACCTAAAAGCACTGTTTAGAAAAGGAATGTGAAAGTTTTTTAGAAGATACTTTACCTGTACTTTACCACTGGTAGGCTTAAAACCATCATCAGGATCCTCACTTGTTACACGCACAGCCACACAATGACCTTTTGGCCTTGTCGACTCAGCTTTATCAAAATCAAATGATGTTGCAACAATAGATGTTTTCCTCCAAGCATCATATCCCGCACCATGTTCCATTCCATAGAACCGCCTTATTTCTAATAGAATCAAAGAAGAAAGCTTAAAAATAGGAAAAAGAAGAACCTGAACATCTTAAGCCGAGAGGGTGACATTTGGTACAAAACCTGGAATTTGCCACAAAGGGATCCCCATTCCAACAGCAACTTGAGCTGCTGGCAGGTTTATTTCTGCTATCCATTCAGTTACAGGGTGTTCAACCTAATAGAATGAGAAAGATGTAACTTACATAAAAGGTTCCAGATCATAATAGAGGTGATCACGATGCAAAATAAAACCATTTTTTATAGCTTTCGTCCATGTGGTGAAAAAAAAAAAAAAAAAATTGGACTCAGGTGCAAACTCAAGCAGATGGCAGTATCACTAACCTGTAACCGAGGGTTGAGTTCCAAGAAATAGTACTCTCCAGTGTCCATACTGTAAAGATACTCAACAGTGGCAGCTCCAATGTAATTGACACATTTGGCCAGTCTTCTAGCAGCCTGCTCAAGTTTTTTCACCGTCTCTAGCGGAGCTACTGTAATTGGCCCCTCCTCAATTATCTAAGTTTCACGAAAATTAGACACATTAGTGATGACATTTCACTGATGTCTACTCTTGTCTTCATAATTCATCGCTACACATAATCAAAAGTTAAACACAAACTAACCTTTTGGTGTCGCCTTTGAACACTACAGTCACGGCTGTGCAAGGCTGCAACATTGCCATATTGATCACATAGTAACTGGACTTCTAGATGCCGACTCTAGTTGTTTAAAAAGCAAAAAAAAAAAAATTAAAAAAATAAATAAATCTGATGTTTAGAAATATTCTCTCGAAAGATATGTATGAGCATTAAGGTCAGAAAAGAAAGAAGATGGCTGAACCTGAGAAGCAACTTTCATTATAAATATTGGAGAGCCAGGAACTTCACCCTGAACTTGCTTGAATAGTGCCCTAACTTCATCATCACTATGTACCTGGAATGATCAAGTAACAGGAATATTAAATTAACATTGATATTTACACTACTCGCTGTGCTAGTATAATAAGAGACAGACCTTTCTTATGCCTTTACCACCACCGCCCCAGGATGCCTTGATCATTGCAGGGTAACCTACTACTTGACAACTAGCAATTGCTTCTTCTGTCGTGTAAACACATGCTTTAGCATATATTTCATCTGGGATAGAGACCAAAGAGCTTTCTGGAGGAACTTTGACCTGCGCGATTGATGAATTGTCCATTAGATGCAGACTGGCCATTATGAGACTAACAGAGAAGAATGACGATAAAGACTTACATGGGATCCACTCCACGGAAGGGTGGGTACTTCTGCTGCTTGAGCAATCAAAGATGAACCAATTTTGTCTCCTAGTGCTGCCATTGATTTAGCCGGTGGCCCAAGAAATATGATCCCCTTTGCGTCCAATGCATCTGGCAGTTCAGGGTTTTCTGATGCATGACCCCAACCAGGCCAAACCGCATCGACATGAGTCATCTCTGCCATCTACACAAAAGAAAGTGCACTGTCTATAACTATTTGTTTTTTTTTTTTTTTTTTTGGCATTGATTCCCTGGCCCATTTACAAGAATGTTTTAAAATGTAAATAGATACAACTGTTGGGATAGATATAACAAGGCGTCATGTGGAAGACAACAATTGCAAACCTTGAACGGCGACAAATCAGACAACAACGAAAAGTATACTAAAGATGCATGATACTTTGACATGATTTGGTCAATTGATCTACATATGTGAAAACTAATAATATTAAGAAGAAAAAAAGCATAGAAGCTATCGAGAGAATAATCTCCCCTTAAACAAGACTCTTTAACTCTAACGGACTACATTGGGAATGCTATTGTGTTGTGTATGAGAAGAAAGGATCTTCTATTTATAAAAGTCCAAAACTTCTAGATATGGAAGAGTCTTTTCCACCAAGAAAACCTTTTTGAAGTAAAACACAATTATGGTAAAATCCAGATAAGGTAAGAAATTCAGGGCAAACCCTTACAACAACAAGATGCACATGCAAGATAAAGATAGACCAAGTTATCTGGAGACAAATTGTTCTCATCGTCTTTATTGCACTCTGCTACAAACTTTCATCTTGTTTAATGAGGTATTATATTCATTAGAATGCATTACAAACCTCCACAATGAGCTGCACATTGGCATAGTTGTTGTTATTCGTCCCACCAGGAACTTCTACAAACTGATCAGCTATTCTAATGTGCTCCGCGTTTATCCTCATGTCCTCGGGCGTAGCCATTGCAACCAACAAAATTGCCTTCTCTGAACCAAATGTCTCATATGCCCATGTCCTAATACTACGTATAAACTTCACAGCTGCCATCCCATTGTTTGAAATTAAGATGCTATTAATTGGCCGCTTCCCGCCAAGGGCATGACAGAACTCAGCAACTTCAGCTCTAGAAATTGGAGACCTCAATGGAAGTGAACCATTGATGTACCCATTTCCACTCCTGAACCCAATCACTGCTGGCCTCCTTTGAGATTCCGACATGTTGTACCGCCTGAAACCAAGAGGAAATGTAACATTTCAAAGGGGCTGCTTTTGGCTGCAATAAAAATATAATTGAGAGACAAGCGACCAACTACAGTTAAATCTTTCTATAACAGCGCTGCTTGTCTAGATATTTTTTGGATCTTATAGCGAGATGTCGTTATAGAAAACATATAACATAATATAACATAAAAGTCGATTCCAAGGAAAACAAGACCATTATAGTGAAATATTGTTATAATGGATACTGTTATAAAAATATAATTGAGAGACAACCGACGGACTACAGTTAAACCTCTCTATAACAGCGTCGTTTGTCTGGTTAGTTTTTGGATGCTACAGCGATATGTTGTTATAGAGAACATAAAATATAACATAATATAAAGTCGGTTCCAAAGAAAACTAGGCAATTATAGTGAAATGTTATTATAGAGGATGACTGTTATAGAGAGGTCTGACTGTACTACTTCTTGATCTCCTATTGCATAGTCCAACTTTAAGAGACAAAACTAGGTAATTTGATCCTTATCAGGAAAAAAAAAAAAAAAACTATGTTACTTTAATGGACTATAGCAACCTTACCAAGTAAGCAACTTTATAATTACAAGGCCACAAATGTATAAACTAGATTATGATCATAGTATTCATAGTAAATAGCAGTAAAAAAGAACCCCAAATTAATCATCTTTTTTTTTTACTGCAAGATGAGAACTGAGGCTAAGGATAAAAAATACATTCCAAGAAAACAGGTTTTGTTATGTCAACTAATCAAACTCAAATATTATACACTTAACCACAACAACAGATAAAAAATAAAACGACAAAGTATATATATATTTAACAAATTACAAAGCTAAATTCACCAGTTTTGCAGTAAATTTAAACAATTCCAGTGTGATTGAGAGCAAAATATACATACCCGTATAGCAAAAACAGCTAATTCACACTAAAATAGCCCAAATTGTAGAGAAATATGAAGTGGGGTGTCAAAATTTTACAAGAAAGGTCCAATCTTTATAAAGAAATAACAAAGAATGTCAATTTTTTTTTTCCAATTGGATTGGAGTTTATAAAAGCAATATGGTTTCAAGAATTGAAGGAAAAGAACCTTAGAAACCACAATGTGAAGGTACAAATCTAAAGTAGTAAGGTTGTTTTTATTTGCTCAAAATCTTACTACATAAAAAGAAGAAGAAGAAAAGAAATGGAATTAAATGTTTGATTCAATTGTTTGGTTTGGATTAGTTGAGAGTTCTTAAATATGAACTCATCTTTCATGACTAGTAACACGTGCTGCCTGCCTTTGCCACCCCACCCCCCGACCCCCTCGCCCGCACGACACACACCCCCACCAAAATCTAACTATAGACCCCACCTCCATTCTACCTTAGGAAAAAAAAAAATATATATATATATATATATATATATGCATATATTATCTGCGCTTATTCTAGGAAAAAAGTAACTAAACTAAAAATATGTCTAATGTATTAAAATGCATTTTGAATTTTGTAATTTTAGATGTGTCACGTAAAATTAAATTAAAAAGTTACTAAAAATAATATTTATGTTTTAATATACTAAAAAAAAATAAGACGCATAAATTGAAAGAGGGAGATTGCTTAATTAACAACAAGAACATATGCAGTATAATCCTAAATAGTGAAGTTTGGAGAAGTTAGAGTGTACACGATAGACCCTTGGCTCCAGAAAAAGCAATTCAAAGTAGTTCGGAAGGAGATTGATTAATTATCATTAATTAATAGATATTTTATAATTTTATGACTATAAAAATTAATAAGTTAATATGATTCACCCGAACACCCTCAAAGAAAAATTACAGTACATTGTATTTATAAGGTAGATTTTTTGTATTAATGTACATATATTAACTTTTGAATACCTTAGACAAATGCGAAAGGTTTGCTCAAGCGGTTCATGATGTTCAAAATTATCTCTAGCGTTCTAGGTTCAATTCCCAGGGACAATATTATTTTTTATATTTAGTTTCTGTTATTTTTTCCGAACTTCCTAAATGAAAATCTTAGACCCGCCACTGTATATATGAATAAGATTTTTTTTACCGCAGACGCCTCCTTGTTATTATCACTGTGTATTTCTTTTATGAGTCTACACCTTAGGAGTGGAATTGAGTCACATTGTTAAGGAGTTTAACTTAGAGAATATTCACAAATGTTATACTAATTATTATAACTCTTTAATCACTTAATTACTCGTGAGTTATGTTAAACTAATATTTTACTCTATATGTGAGGTTACATAGTTCTAAAAATAGATCAAATACAACATATTTCCTACATAAAAGACTAAAATAATATATTTTAATTAATTGAATTAAATGTATGTCTTATATTATAAGGATCAAAATTTATAAATAATTGAAGGACGAAAGTTGTTGATATCCTGTTTAACTTATACATGAATGGTGTATTTGTATGTAATGTCTTATTAACATAATATTTTCAATATCTTGAAAAATTTATTATCCTTAAAGACATGCTTTTATAGTTATAATAATATTTTATCATATTTACGATCATAAATTAAAAAAACACTTTAGCATGTGCCAGAAATCTTTTATTCTTTCTTAAACTTTACATCTTGACAAATTTCAATAATTCATCATGTAGAATAAGACGGAAGAATGTGTGCTGTTTTAAATATATAGTTCGCTTGATCATATTGTTTGCGCCACAGCCACGGTTGTAAATATATACTCTATTTACTTATTCATCCTTATATACAGAGTCATATAATTACGAGAGAATTGCTAGTTTGGGAAAGAAAAGAAAAAGTTCGACACTTGAATGTGTTGAAAATTCAAATTCAAATTAAAAAGCCTCCTTGGTTTATGATTTAGACGTTTTACCTATAGCGTATAGATTATCCTTGTAAATTTCATAAATACCGCAAAACGTACTATTATTATAATTAATGTGTTAATGTGTATGTACAATTTAATTTTTAAATTAATTAATTTCAATGTTACGTGAATAATGGATTGGAAGAGGGGGCGGGGGCGGGGGGGGGGGGGGGTCATGGAGTTGTTGAGTGTTGTGAAATGACAGTGTTATAAAACAAAAATATATTCTTTGACTATCGGGACAAGGCGTTGAAACAAACCTAAATATCGTGAAATTGTCAGCTACACACCTAAATTATGCGAGTATCTTATGACTCCATGAACTTATTACCATATGTAAACACACACTTATTCCGAACTAAAAAAGAGGGTTTTAATGTTTTTCTTTCACTTAATTTTTTTAGATGCAAACGATCAGACCCTCATCATCTCTCAAAAATAACTAATCCCTTTTCTTTCACTGTTACGATCTTTATCTTATCTTTTACTTTTTAAATCACTTGATCAAATTGCCGTTACTCATTACCCTCTTGAGTGAATACAATCT
The DNA here is from genome assembly GCF_029784015.1 of Lycium ferocissimum. NCBI lineage: Eukaryota > Viridiplantae > Streptophyta > Magnoliopsida > Solanales > Solanaceae > Lycium > Lycium ferocissimum. The sequence continues at coordinate 45,671,416 of NC_081353.1, read as the reverse complement.
CTATCTCTTCTTTGGGTTTTAACCATTTTATTTCTTTATCTACTTAATTGCACATTAAAATTCATTCAATTCTATGTCTTTCTTAACTATTGGACCACATTCTGCACAGCCTCTTTCAAGACCGATTTGACATTTTATGTCAAAAAGTGAAAAGAGGAGAATTTTCGATTTTCACATATTATAGGGGAATTTTAGGTTTACTATGTTTTTTTCTTTTTGCTTTGGTCTTTTGAAAATAGAAGGCTGTTGGAAAATAGGTGGATTTGGACTAAAAGTTGGTTGTGTAGAAAGTAGAAAGTTTGTCAATAAGTAGAAAGTTTGTTCACAGCAACTCTCCACCTATTTCTTTTCATGGTAATAATACATAAAAGCAAACTTTTGGATTTTCCCTTTGTGGATGTGTGGGAAAGTTAAAAGGTAAAAATTAGTTATACACACTCAGTGTTTACATCAAATTAATAGATGCATGACATTTTATATATTGTAAATAATTTATATGTATTTACGTTATTAAATCACTTAATCAGGTTAAATTGGTATAGTTTGATATAAACACAGAATAAGGTAAGTATTTATCAGAGAAGGTAGATTAATTCTTATTACTAAATATATCTACAAAAAGGATAACGAAGTATAGCTTAATTGACAAATATAAAAGATAGAACAATTAAGAAAGTGTATTTTGTAATTATTTAATATCAAAATTCCACTAACCAGACTTATTAAATCTGTCCCAGGCAGGTCCACTAAGAGAGTAAAACATTCTCTATCAAAAAATTATCCATTTTCAGGATTCAAATTCAAGACATCTTATTAAGATTTATGAAATCTCAACCATTTCTCTATACGACAGGAAAAAAAAAAAAAGACAATTAATGTACATCATGGATTAAGGGTCGTTTGGTCCAAAACAAGGCTATTTGGGATTATAATCCAGGGTATTATGATTAACATCCTATATGAATAGATAATACCCAGATTTTGATATAACTAATACTCCCGTCATTTCAAAATAAGTGGTGTTTGCCGTTTTATTTTATTTCGAATAATGGTGCTTTACACAACCAAGAAGACATTAATGTTGCTCTTCCAATTTTATCCTTATTTAAATTTTTTTTTTTTTTTAAATGGAGGGAGTAGTTAATACCAGTAAACAAACTCTGGATAAATGCAATTTCAAATTTAATATTAGGATTAATGTCGGTAGCCAAACGACCCCTAATATAAGAAATTAATGAGTGGGCACAAACTAGGTGCATGGGATGGTTGTTTGGTTGTAGTTGGAGGTTAGGTACGTACCTGCATTCATGCATCACCTCTTTCATCAATTAAATTCAACTATATATTATTAGCATTTCGTTTGTTTACATCTCCCATAACGTCATCACAATCTTATCATTGTTCTTTGGCAATATTTTCTCAAAGCTAGAACTTATTCAGGATTATTTTTACAAATACGGCAAAGAGGATATTTTTCTTTTTCAAGAATGAAGTCCTTACGTTTGTCCAAGTGTTCATTTGTGAAATTGTTAGTTACTCAAATTGTATTTATGACTTTTATGGTTATTAATCAGTATTTTAAAAGGCAGTTTCAGGACTCGTCCCGGAATGAGGCACTAGCAAATGGCCTGGGGCTCATGTGTGAGGCTTACGCCCTTAACACGCCCAACGTTCGGGGCTCGCCTAACAGTTCTTACACGAATTATATGTTAAATTCCTTTGACAAATGAATGATACGAAACAGTTTTTCATCTATATAAATAAGAAGATTGGGTGTAACTCAAATAACAAGTCGTAGTATTGCATATTTAATTACTATGAGAACATCGCGAGGGTGAATATCACTTAATATTTCTTTTAAAAATACACAACTCAATTGTACATTTTCACTTGTTATCGGTCTTTTATCCTATGTATCAAAATTATCATATTTTATTATTTCGTTATTTCAAAGTAATTTTATTTGTATTCATGAAGGAGTTACGTTTTAATTATAATAATCATAAAGTTTATTGATTATTTGCTTTTAGGGAAATAAAATGAATAGTATGATAGTAATATTGTAATATTGTTTTAAGAAATTGTGATTTTTTCATTATTTGAAAGGTAAGATGTTAGAATTGATTTGCATTTTATAATAGCTTTTATTTCATTATATTGTTTATACTTGTAAAATTATGTCATCTATAATTACAAGTTGTAAGTGGCATATAATGGATCGCTTTGATTAGTTTTTTGTGAGGATCAAGCGCGCATATATATATATATATATATATAGTTTTTATAACTATGTTTCTGTATTACTCTCCCAGTTATGTACATTATTTATTGTAAATCTATGTTATATAAATCTATGTTTAAGTAATATCTTGTTATTATGAATCTGTTACTCTTAGTATATGGTTATCTCTTAATTTCTTAATAAACTCGATGGGTTAACCTGTAAATTCCTAGGTGTTGAGAGGCCATTAAAATGTCCAAAAATGATAAAGGACGAAATGTTGGCCATGTCCATGTGTGGTTAAAGAAGAGAGTTATTAAGAATAAAGGTTAAGAGAAAGAGATGAACAGTGTAACAAGATTCATGACTGGACAAAGTCCAGATTAAAAAAAAGAAAGAAAAAAGGGAGATAAACAGAAACTTAGAGATATAACTACATGATAAGAAGACATTCAGGGGTGAGGAAGTGCCGAGTAGGATTGTTTAAAATTTGATACAAACCACAAAGTTCTTATCTTTAATCACTTATGCCCCGTGCCTCGGCGCATAAGCCTCGCCGAGGCATATGTAACATGCTCCACCTCATGCCCGGCCTTTTAAAACATTGATAATATATATCATGTATCTCATAATGTCAGATTAAGAGATATTACTTGTGGGGGTCTACGACTACTCATTAAATAACCTGATTTCATCGAGAATTAATAGTATTTCTTGTGATTCATTTTTACTTGTCATGTTTATCTTATACACATCACTTAAAAAATATTATTGAAAGAATTATTTGACTAAATCAGCTTTATTTGACTAAATTATACTACTACTCTTCATTTCACCAGATTAATCTCTCTCCACATTTATAAAAGTAAGAACAAAAGAAGAAAGATAATTAATTCAATCCTAATTTTCTAAAATGACAAGTATTTGGGTCAGTTATTTTAGCGGTCATAACAATTAAATGGAGAGGTGGGAGTACATGATTTTGTGAGAATACGTACACACTACACACCCATCAAAAATAAAGTTCTGAGGGTGGTGTTTGGCGGGGGCCGGGGGGGGGGGTGTTGGAATACGAAATGTTTCCCAAATATGTTATTCTTGCATACGTGGTGTCTAGAATTGTGCTAACAAAAAGTTTCTTTCCAAGATAAATTAATCTTCACATTCTTGTGGAACTTTACATGCATAGATCAATTTTCAAAGTAGTTAGATACTCCTTTGAAACGAATTAATGATCTTAACTATTAACAACATGGAAATAAATAAAATAAAAGATAACGAACTTTATGCATATAATAAGGTTATAGCAATTCTTTAACATGTGAAACTTTGTGATGTATAGTTTTTAAGAGATTGGCCACGAAAGAATATTCTCATAGTTACTCCCCATTAATCTTTAATTTTTATCTCTTTGAAATATTTGTTCGATTTCTACATGATACAATTGTGGATTTTATCTTGAAATGACGTATGATAATACAATCGTTTCCTAGACTACTAGTCTAAACTACATAATAAACAATTTATCAAGATTGCAGCAATCTAAAAAGTTGAATTACTCTCCGTGATTGGTAGATAACATGTATAGATAAACGGAATCTACTATAGTGGACAGGCAGCAGAGTGAATCAATAAATGTATAGATTAACTGAATCTACTAGTGGAGGGATAGGCAGGAGATGGAATTCATCCCTATTTATTTGAGTATTTGATTAGATGCACCATTTAGCCTTTCTAAAATGTGGGAGCCAGCAAAATAATATTAGATCAATTCTTTTAAAAAGATATTATATACATGAAAAGTTTAGTTTTGCTAGAAAATCATAGATTCACGTGCTCCATAAAATGGATAATAAATCCGCTCTTGATAAGCAAAGTAGTTGAGATACTGTGTTTGGGCTGTGCAAATACTCCTTATGTCCCAATTTATGTGATAATTTTCGTTTTCTAGAGTCAAACAAGATAAAAATTTGACCGCAATTTATTCGTGTCATATTTAAATATTTTATATTATTAATTATTGTGACTTATAGTGCTTTTATGTAGTTTTCAAATATGTAAATTATTTTTCAAAAAACTTAAAGATTGTATGTTCGATTTCACGGTCAAAATAAAGAATTTTGACTCTCGTTATCCAAACTGTATCACATAAATTGAGACGTAGGGAGAACAATTGTCCTTGATATTGTACAAATTGTCATTTGTTAATATAATTTTTTAGTTACCGATTTTTTTTTTCTATTAACAAAAGAAGACGATATCTATAACATCCATCCTCTAGTTATATAACAACATTTCACTATAACAATCATTTTTTCAGTGGAACCAATTCTTAAAATTATGTTATATTATATGTTTTTTCACTAATATTTCGCTATAGCAATTAAAAAAATATCAAAACAAACGACATTATTGTAGAGAGGTTTGACGGTAGCATGATTTATATTGAAATGATGACAATTTAGATGAATGTGAGGACAGATGAATGTTTTTATTGACTTATTTTGACTTTGAGTAGCTAGCTAAATTATCACCATTCTCATGATACTAGTGTCGTTTGGCCCGTGCTGAGTTCGGGCCCAAACTACATTAAAATTTATATTTATAAACTTTTTTTGTGATTTTTTTTTTTGATTTTTTGCTACCCTTGCTTTTTATTTTGTTTTTGTAACACTAAATTAGTTGTAAAGGTACGACGCTTTCTCAATGTTTCTAATATATTGAATCATATAGAAGTTTTTGTAAGTTAGAAAACAATATTTTTCTTAGAGTATATCTAGACTCCCTTTTTATTTTGAAACAAATGCATGCACCAAAGTTCTTCTCCTTTTTATTATATGAAATTTTGGGGTTAAAGTCTTTAGTGATTCAAATTGAGTTTTACCTTGTGTTGGATTAATCTATTTATTTTTTCTCAATTAAACTTATATTGGCTAACTCATTTTTGGGGGAACATAAAATATTTACGGCAATAAAAATTATTTGATGCTACAAATTGTTGTATGATGACGTCAATGAAGTTAACTTACAATAAAAATAGCATTTAAAATTAGATAAATAAAGGTCTTGATATGACGAAATACTTTTGTAGATGTTCCAGGAATTGAAAAGTTTATAAAATTATTTGTTTTTCTTATTTTAATCTTTCCTTTTCCCTAAAAAAACATGTTAAGAAATGATATATGTTTATTTTTCTTAATTTAATTTAACTTTTAAAAAAAATTATATTGTAATTTCTTAAACGTGTATGTAATTACTTTTGTCAAATACTTCTAGCTATATCTAAAAATAATTTTTAATTTAATAATTAAGCATGTACTGAGATAGAAAGAGAATGTCATGATAAATTTTTTACTTGTCTATAATAAATTTTATAGGAATAAAATAATTTGAAAAAAGTTTAATAATCAGTCCACATAAAAAAATAAAAAAATAAAAAAAGACAACAAACTTTTTGATCAATTTTAAATTTAGTTGAATAAATAGATTTTTTCTTAAAGTGTCATTATCACATTTTCCACATCATCACTCCTTGTAGCATTAAAAAATCCCCTATAGTTATTTAAATTTACCAAAATTAAAGCTTCAATTAGGGGTCAATGAATAAAATATTTAAATTTGGTTGAATAAATAGATTTTTTTTTGTAGTGTCCTTATTACCTTTTACACATCATCACTCTTTGTAGTATTAAAAGGCCCATATAATTATTCAAATTTATCAAAATAGTTGATAACTTTTTAAGGTAATTAAAGCTTATTTGAGGGTAAAATGGATTAAAAAAATATGTGAGGACTATAAATGTTGGGGATTCTCCCTTGTACTTCACAACGTGTTTCTTAACTATTTTGGACTTTTTCTCAAAAAAAGAAAAGAAGGTTCACATTTTAAATTTTGCATGGAATTCGAGGACAATTTCCAACCACATAGGCTACCTAAACAAGAATTGACAAAAACATTATAACTTGTAGTGAGGCATAGAAAGTGATTCTTACGGAGTTACGTTTGGGTATCAGATATATTTGTCGTTTTTTTTTTTTCTGTATCTAGAAGAATTTGTCCACGTCATTGTCTATGTACTACTTGTCACCATTCCCCTTATATTTGTATTTGTAGATTGGATATGCGGTGCTAAGAGAAAGGTGGGCCCACTTTGAATCGTGCACGAGTTATTCACCTCTTATCCAAGCTAACTGCAAAAACTAGCCACCTACTTATACTTTCCTATCATTTGTATAGCGTCAACCAACCCTCCATATACATGAGTGACTTTATAGAGGAGAATTTAGGATGTAAAGTTTATGAATTTTTATAGCGATATTAAATTACTCCTTTCGTCTTATTTTGTTTGAAGGTTGATTAGTTTGGGAGTCAAATAACTTTTACTTTTACTTAATTTTAAACATAGATTCTTCGATTATTTTATAATAAAATTTACATATCTGAAAACTACGTAAAAAGTACTATAAGTCTGCATAATTAATAATTCACAATATATGAAAAGAGACGGAGAAAATGATAGTAGAAAAAAAAGAACTGTTTGACTCCTAAACTGGTCGACCTTCAAACAAATTGGGAGGGAGGGAGTAATATATAAGAATAAATGAGTTCACGATTACATATTAATAAATATTTAATAATAAATCTCTTAAAAAGAAAAATAGAATCTACGCAAAAGTTACTAAATTCCCGAAAATCCATTAACTATGCTCTACAGCCGCCAATGCTTGATTACACGTACTTCCTATCAGTGGCGGAGCTAGGATTTTTCCCCGAGGGGGTTCAAAATATAAAAAAACAAACATACGAAGAAGCCTAAGGGGGTTCAACATCTACTATATATACATAAAAAATAATTTTAATTTTGTAAAAACAGTGTTTTTTCCGCCGAGGGGGTTCGAATGAACACCCTCAGCTCTATGTGGCTCCGCCACTGCTTCCTATGCGCAACTTTACAACCCACGATATACATGACTATAGGCACTTCCTATAGTACCTTTTACCTATTGTTTCTATCTCTAGTCTGTCTGGTCAAAGCTTTTGAGAATTAAAAATTATTTATTTTTTAAAAAGAAACTTGCTTAGTTTAGAAAGTAGAGGTGTTAGGTGAAGTTTTTAGTAAAAGAATAAGTGTTTTTGATAGTTGTAAAAGCTGTTTTTCAGAAACTGAAAGAAGTAGCTTCTCTGTTAAGTTTGTAGATATACATAGGTATACAAGCGATATATGTAGCCAGTATACAGACGCAGCATATCACTGATATACAGATAGTATACAAGGCAGTTAGAGCATTATGATTAGAGGCGGATCTTAGCTTTCATTAGTTGTGATGATTAGTTAGTTATAAGTTTGTTAGAGTGCACGTGAATGTGTGTGAAGTGGTTATAAATACACCACATGTACTCATTGTTGGATCAATAGATAATATCTCATTCTTCCCCTTCCATCTTACTTCTTCTTCGTTTCCGTGCTCGTTAACTAGACTCCATGACTGAGTTTCATTCATTCTTAGTCATGGAAAATTAATATGGTATTACAGCAGGCGATCTACATGTCATTAGATTGCGCGACAAACAAAAGAGAACTCGTATATCTAAAGCTTCGAAAACAAGCAACAATGGTAGCCAATGAAACTACATCAACAATGGTAGTTAATGAAGTAACTGCACTCGATCATAATCATCCACTCTATCTCCAAGCATCAAATGCACCTGGTGTTGTTTTGATTCCAATGAAACTTATAGGATCAAAGAATTATGCATTATGGAGCAGGTCAATGAAATTAGCACTGAGAGGGAAAAGAAAGCTAGGTTTCATAGATGGAACTTGTACAAAAAGGGCATACAAAGGAGCTTTAGAAGAACAATGAGAAAAATGTAATGTTGTAGTGTTATCATGGATTGCTAGTACAGTTGCAAGGGAATAGCTACCAGGAATCATGTATGCATCAAATGCAAGAAGATATGGAAGGATTTTGAGGAGAGGTTTGATAGATCGGACCTAACTAGAGCCTACCATCTATGGACAGAGATTGGAAATTTTAAGCAAGGTAATGATTCTGTCACAACTTATTATTCAAAATTGAAAGATTTGTGGGTAGAAATGGAAGTTATGATTCCAGCACCAGGTTGTGAATGTGAGGAATCAACTGCTTATGTAACTCATCTGAAGTCCTAAAGGTTGTTGCAATTCCTAATGGGATTGAATGAAAGTTAAAGTGCAATTAGAAGCGATATTCTAGCTAGGAAACCAGTTGTTACAGTAAATGAGGCTTATGTAGTAGCAACACAAGAAGAGAGTCAAAGAGCATTAGGCGTGATGAATAAGCACAAGGAACCATTGACTTTACTTGCAGAAAGGAATCAAGGTTATAACCCTGGTTATGGAAATCAAGCCTATAAAACTGGATATGGAGTACCTTGCAGACATTGTGGATATAAAGGACATCCAAAAAATAGATGTTATAAAGTGATAGGATATCCAGCAGATTTCAAAAGCAAGAAGAAAGGAAATGAATCAAACGGAAACAATGGATATAAGCTTGCAAGACACTATGCCAAAGATGCGGAAACTTCAACAAGTTGAAGACAAGCTTTTAGACCTTATTATTCTGAAGAGCAGTATCAGGATTTGGTGAGTAGAACGAAGAGGACTACAGTAGGAGGTTGTGCTGCAAATATGACAGGTATTACTACTTTACTATCCAATGTAAGTAGGAATTATGAATGGATAGTTGACAGTGGAGCAACATACCATATTACGCCTAGTAAAGACTTACTAGACACCCTTAGAAGGCTAGACAGTTTGTATTCTAATGGAGTGCAAGTGCCAACATAAAGTAATTGCCAAATTGAAGGAGCAGGGAATGCAAATATTCTAGCAGATCATGACTTAGGAAGTGTGCTTTATGTTGCAGACTTTAAATTCAACTTGTTGTCTGTATCCAAACTAATTAACTAGAGAACTGTCATGTTTTGTGTCATTTTTACCTGATTTCTGTGTATTTCAGGGACTCTCCAATGGCAAGGTGATGGGAATTGGTAAGGAAAGAGATGGTTTGTACATAGGGGATGGTTTTTACATAAGGGTGGGCGTTCGGGCCGTCAGATTGGATATAAAAATTTTGGTTTGGATTTTCGATTTTCGTATTGAAGAAATTACAATCCAAATCCAATTCGAATAAGCTCGGATTGGATTGGACTTTTTAAGTTCAGTTTTGGATTAATCGGTTTGGATATTTCAGATTTTCGAATTTTCGGATTTGACTTTCAAGCCTTTAAGACAAGCTTATTTGTAACGAAATTCATGTGCTCCAGTTATCAAGTTACACGTCTTAGCATAATGTGAAACCAAATTACAACTAAAAACCAATGCAGTTAAGATACTTTTAGCATAAATTCAAAAGTACTTCTTCCTCTACTTCAACACAAGAATATTTTAAACTGTGAGTTCCACAGAAGAGAATCTAGATCTTAATTGCTCTGTAATAGTAAGAACAGGGGAAAGAAAAGAATTTCTTGGATAACTTGAACTAGTTCGATCACCTGGCACAGTGGCACTTGCCATGCAAAAAGCATTCGAAGCAATGCAAGATAAAATCATTATAAGATTATATCCAAATATAAGAAAAACCCTATATTATATTTGATTTAGTAGAAAATTCTACATTTTGACTTATTACTATAATGGATAGGGTTGTAGCTCGTAGGGTGTTAATCTATTAGACCTTTCGAATTGGATTTATTAGTATCATTGGTCTATTGGGCACATCTAATATGGGTAGAGTAGAATATAATGTATAAAAATTTCGATTTTTCGGATATCCAAATATCCATAGTACTAAATCCATATCCAAACTGAAATCCATAAATTTTAAAAATAAAATCCACAATCCAATCCATAATCCAAAAATTCAAAAAGTTCAGAATTCGGGTTGGCCCGAACTATGCCCACCCCTATTTGTACATATTGCAGGAGGTGAGACTCAAATAAATGCAACAAATGCTACAATATGCAGTACTGACAATAACAATTTGGCAAGGTTATGGCATCTAGGACTTGGTCATGCTTCAAAAAAGACAATGCATCACATTGAAGCTCTGTAAAGGATCACCAACAAGAGTGTTTAGCACCATATTGAGATCTACCCTTTAGCTAAACAATGTAGACTAAAATTACCTAGCAGTGAAAGCAGTACCCAAAATAAGTTTGAATTGGTTTATATTGATGTTTGGGGTCCATACAAGGTTCCTTCTTATGACAAGAAGAATTACTTTGTTACCATAATAGATGGCTGTAGCATATATACTTGGTTGTGGCTAATTCAGTCTAAATGTGAAGTCAGTGTGGTGTTGAAGGATTTCCTTACTTTAATAAAAAAATCAGTTTGAATTGTCTGTTAAGATGATTAGATCTAATAATGGTACATAATTCTTTAACTCTTCTTGTGCTGAGTTGCTTAGCAGTAATGGGATCATTCATCAAAGTAGCTATGCTTATACTCCACAACAGAATGAAGTAGTAGAAAGAAAGAATAGACACATATTAGAAATGGCTAGAGCTTTAAGATTCCAAATATCTATTCCTATATAGTTTTGGGGAGATTGTGTCAAAATTGTTGTCTATTTGATCAACAAATTGCCCTTAGATGTTCTTGGAGGTAAATCTCCATATGAAATGTTACATGGTAGAACACCCAAGATGGATCATCTTAGAGTATTTGGTTGCCTGTGTTATGCTAACAAGCTGCCTAGAGGGGACATGTTTTCCCCTAGAACCAGAAAAGCAGTCTTAGTTGGATATTCTGAAACTCAAAAGGGGTATATATTGTTTTACTTGGATGAGAAGGTTCATTTTGTCAGTAGGGATGTACTTTTAGGGAATGTTCCTTTCCCTATCAAGTAACCAGCTCCACTGCCCTTACAGACATGTTTGATCCTGCAAACACTCTTAGCAGCACAGATGATACAGTTTTGAGTCCTATAGTACTTAGAAATGATGAAGATCCTTCTGTAGCAGTTGAAGAGGATCTAACTGTTGACCCCTTACCAATTTCTCATCACGAAGCAGTTCCTACCTTGATTCATGATGTTGCTACGCCTGTTCAAAGTCAGAGTGTCCCTGATACTGTCAATGAACACATTGATCCTTCACCTACTCTAGAGGATCCTCCCACTGTTTCCCCACAACTCTCTCAACTCAGACCTACCAGATCTGTCAAACCACTAGTTTGGCACAAAGATTATATCACAAGTTCTAAGTCCTCAGCTAACTGTACTTATCCCTTATGTGATCGCCTCCACTACTCACACCTATCTGGTCCTTATCAAGCCTATTTAGGTGTTTTGTCTAATGAAGTAGTGCCCAAATCTTAAAAAGAAGCTTCTCAGGATCCTAAGTGTATTGCAGCTATGCAAGATGAGATTTCAGCCTTAGAAGGCGATAATACCTGGGAAGTTGTGGATTTGCCAGTAGGCAAGCAAGCTATTGGTTCCAAATAGGTGTTCAAGATCAAGCACTTGGCTGATGGTTCAATAGATAAATACAAGGCTAGGTTGGTTGCTAAAGGCTATACTTAGCAGGAAGGGTTGGATTATCATGAGGCTTTTTCACCAGTTGCTAAGATGGTCACAGTAAGGATTGTCATTAGCATTGCAGCATCAAAGAATTGGCCCTTACTATAAATGGATATTAATAATCCATTTCTCTAAGGAGATTGTATGAAGAGGTGTACATGTCTTTCCCACAAGGATTTTATAGACAAGGGGAAAACAAGGTGTGTAGACTATTGAAATCCTTGTATGGTTTGAAACAAGCATCTAGGCAATGGAATATCAAGTTGTCTAGTGCTTTGCTTGTAGCAGGCTTTGCAAAAAGTCCACATGATCATTCTTTGTTCACTAAACAGTCTGAGAATGACATTGTGATAATCCTAGTATATGTGGATGATCTTCTGATTATAGAAAGTAGCGAAAAGTTGATTGAAGAAGCACAACAAATATTGCACAATAACTTCAAGGTCAAAGACTTGGGACAGCTGAGATATTTTTGGGCATTGAAGTACTGAGATCTAAGACTGCCATTTTGTTGAATCAGAGGAAATATACTTAATTGTTATCAGCAATAGGGGTAAGTGTATTGTTATCAGCAATAGGGGTAAGTGGTACAAAGCCTGCTTCTACACCTATGGAGATGAGTTTGAGACTCACTACAGTTGAATATGATACACTTCTCAAAAGTACAGATGATCCACTTCTTGATGACATTTATAGTTATCAGCAGCTAGTGGGAAAATTGATCTATTTGACAATCACTAGATCAGATATATGTTTTGCAGTGCAAGATCAGATATCTGTTTTGCAGTGCAAGTTCTTACTCAATTCATGAAATGTCCTAAAAATCACATTGGGAAGCAGCTAGAAAGCACCAGGGCAAGGAGTTACTGAAAAGAAGCAGCATAAAAAACTTAATAGTTTTCTGTGATGCAGAGTGGGCTTCATGCCCCAATACGAGGAGATTTGTCACAGGGTATGTTGTGCAACTAGGTGTTTCATTGATCTCATAGAAGTCAAAGAAGCAGCATACTATCAGCAGGAGTTCAGCAGAAGCTGAATATAGAAGCATGGTAGCAACAGTGGCTAAACTAATCTGGTTAGCTGGTCTATTGCAGAATTTGAGAATATCAATCGCATTGCCTATCAAGCAGTATTGTGATAACAAAGCAACATTGCAAATAGCATCCAACCCAATTTTTCATGAAGGGACCAAACATATTGAAATAGATTGTCATTTTCTGAGGGAAAAGTTCAAGGATGGTTTGATCGAGACTGAGTTTGTGAGTTCTAAAAGCGCAACTTGCAGACTTGTTAACCAAAGGATTAGGGATTACTTAACATCATTTTCTTCTTTCCAAGCTGGGTGCGCTTGATGTTTTTCACCCTCCAGCTTGAGGAGGAGTGTTAAATTTGTAGATATACATAGGTATACAAGCGATATATGTAGACAGTATACAAGCGCAGTATATCACTAGTATACAGATAGTATACGACGGAGTTAGAGCATTGTGATTAGCTGGATCTTAGCTGTCATTAGTTGTGATGATTAGTTAGTTATAAGTTTGTTAGAGTGCACGTGAATGTGTGTGAAGTGGTTATAAATACACCACATGTACTCATTGTTGGATCAATAGAAAATATCTCACTTTTCTCCTTCCATCTTACTTCTTCTTCGTTTCTGTGCTTGTTAACTAGACTCCATGACCGAGTTTCATTCATTCTCAGTCATGGAAATTAATAGTCTTCTTTAATTGGAAGAACTTTTTGAAAGCTTGCCCAAGCATAAATTGTTATTCTAATATTATATTGAAAAAATTAAGTGTGTTTCAAATTGATTAGCCGAGCAAAATGGACTCTCCAAAAAGTATTTTTCTCGGAATACACACAGGGGGTGATCCACCCTTTAGGGTGGGGGTGGCATGGCATCCCCTAGATTGATAAATTTTTTATATATCTATGTTGCAATTTGCTTAAACTAGGTTAAATATTTGATCCGGCCACTCCCAGTCGCAAATTAGACAAAGGTGCCATAGCTGGTAGACACAAGTTTGAATCTATCTTGAACATTTCCGACTCCCGTTTTTCTTTGTGCTTTTTAGTTCCTTTGTACCAGTAATTCCCTTTTCGGTTCTCCCAATTTTCTATTTATCTTTTTTATTATTTATATTGTCTTTCCTCTATTCTATTATTTTATCTGTGATCTCTAGCGAGAACACATAAATAGAAACTTCAAAATCCCTTAAATTAAGCATTTTTCTTAATCTCAAATCTGTGAGTATTTAAATCGAAAAACTTGGGTCTCAATGGGAATTTTGGATTGAGATCAAAATTTAATTTATTTTTATTTTTTATAATTTCTTTTGTTTATTACTCCCTCTGTCCATGTTTAATTGTCTATATTTGACTTGGGACACTCTTAATAATCAATAAATAAAATGAGAAATGAATTAGAGTACTTAATAATAAGGGTAAAATAGGTATAAAATGGTAAATTATGCCTTGATTTTTCAAACTATACAACTTACAAGTAAAAGTGGACATATATTTTTAGTGTAGTGGACAAATAAAAATGGACGGAGGGAGTGTATTATAAATTTTTTTGCTATTCTATAATTGTTAAATTCAATTTAAATCACTTTACTACTTAAATTGTGATGGAAATTTCACAAGCATTGCTTAGAAAAAACATGAAATTTATGATTTATTTTTGAGAACTTGTAGTTTATTTAATTCTACATTTATGGGGTGTAATTACCTATTGAAGAGTTTTTCTATTATTTTTCTTATTTTGATTGGTGTAATTCCCTTATTGAAGATGTTATTTTACTTGTACAAGTTCATTTTTTAATATACATAAAAGATGCAAGTCCCTTGGTGAAAATGTTGATTTTATCTTGTTGTTAATGGGTGTGATTCCTTGTTTAAGATGTTAATTATGTTTGTTTCTTGATTTTTGAGATGTAATTTTCATATTTGCAAATAAAAAAGGACCTATTAAGTTGACCCGAATAAACTAAAAAGAGATGGACCCGACCCAACACGTTCCTAACAAGATGTACATTGAAGAAAATTATGTAAGACCCGACACCTTCAAATCCTAGATCCGCCTCCGAATACACGTTTAATAAAAATACTTTTTTAAAGCAAAATTTTAGAACTTGACCAAACATGCTACTAATATCTATCTGCATTGAAAGTACAAGGATCACTATAAAATGCAAATCTAAAATTTAAGACCCTAGATTGAAATAAGTTCGTATTCATTGCTTCTTCATGACAATATATCGATTTAATCTAAATATGAATTTTTTTTTATAGATTTTTACATAATTCGAGTCGATTATAGTAGGTACGTCTGCACATGTTGCAAACGAGCTATATCCCTCTCATGTCAGCACATGTAATTTCTGATATAAATTTGGACATGGTGAGTTCTCGATCTTTATTAAATACGATACACATATTAAAGAATTATATGAAGAAGTGTTCTAGACCACAGCTTTAACAGTAATATAATTTATTTTAATAGTAATAAATAATTTTGAAATATTTTAAAAATATAGAAAATATAGGGTAGCTCTGAAAAAATTATTCATCTCCAGAAATAGTAATAGTGTCAGTCTTTTTGTAACGACGAGGAACAATCTAGCAATTAAAAAAGGATAGTCATAACTCATACCTACTAGTTTCCTAGTGACAAAACATTTGCAGCACTCGACATCCGGTAATACTTATCTACACAGGGTGTTTATATCAAATCAATACAAGGATCGTTAAAATGATTTAATAAAATGAATATATACATTAATTAATCATAGTTACGTGGTAATTGTATTCAAACAGATGTCATATATTAATTGATTTGATGTAAACACCCGGTTTATCCTCGACATCCTTAGACCCTTTTTGTTTGTTGGCTGATAACTACTACAGTTAAAGCGTGTGTGGGGGAAGGCTTATAGACTTATTCACGCGGAGTGTTTACACCAAATCATACTAATTTACCATGATTAATTAATAAATTAAAGTGAGAATGTACAAGTAACTACTATGATTTTGTGATAATATATTTGTAAAGTAATGTAGCCTAACATTTGATGCATATAAATATTTAGTGGGGAGAAAAGGAGAATATCGAATGTAGTACGATTTAGCAGTATGTCTGAGTCTGACTGGTTTGGAGTGGGGTTTCATAAATTGCCAGGCCTAATATTTAATTTCATTTAGGGACCAATGAGTTGGTTGCTAAATTATTACTCCATATATTTGATAAACTTTTTTAATAAATTGATGAAGAATCATATTGGTATCTTCTGATTGTTAAATCACTTTAAAACCATATTCGTAATAAATGCCTTGCTAATTTATAAAAAGTTATTAATGAAATGTGCAGTAACTATTTATTAATTACTTCTAATTAAAATGTAACAATCACTTGTCTAAATAATCAATAACACGTTTTTAGCCCATACCTATTAGATCTAGCAGCTAAAGTTTTTTAAAATATTTTTTCTCTATTTTTTTTCATTACAAGTAAATGTTACCTTTCTCCTGGACATTGATGTTTTGCTTTAATTTGCTGATGCATGTATGAGAGACATATAGTTTTGACTAAAAAATGGTGCAATGTATAAGGCTGAAAAATGGTACAATGTATAAGGCTAAAATCCTTTTGGTGAAAACTGTAACCACTGTCTATCGTGGGCGGAACTTTTTATTATTTTTAAGACTCTAACTGATTAACTGGTAGTGCATGATGTGCTTTTATGTAGGGCTGGTTATCAGCCAGTTCGGCCTGATTTTGTGTAATACTGATTCGGTTTATCACTTTTCGATTTATAAATACGCTAATTCGATAACCAAACCGATAAGATAGTCGTCATCGATTTCGGTTAATCAGTTTTTGGTCCTTAATGGTTCAGTTTCAATTAACCAATAAGAAAATACTGATTTCCTTTAGTGATCAACACTTGGTTCAGGAAATGATCTTCAAGAAACTATTGTGATCGTGACATGTGCAAGTTTCACTTGAAGACTTTGCTTTGTCCACAAAAATACATACTGATAGCCCAATTAAAAAAAAATTATAAAACAGTTTACAAGCCATTACCCAATAACGCAATACCGATAAAATAAAATTAGCATTTTTATCGGTTCGGTTAATCGATTATACCGGTTTTTGCAGCACCCCGCCAACAACTTTTATGGAATCAAGATTATTGTAAAAACTAAAAGAAAAACATATCTTTGATAATGAATTGAGAGGCAATGCCAGAAAAACAAAACCCCATTAGCAGTAGTAGATGACAAAAACAAATGACATAAAAATATATACCATCATGGAGAAAGTAAGGGTACGGACAAGCAAAGTTAGTAGTATCATTTCCTAAAGGAGATAAGTCATGTTTAATTAAGCGAAAAAAGATACTAACAGAGTTCTCAACGTTAATCTTATTGTCTAGTGATACAAATCATGACATAAAATTCTTTTGGCCCATTCTCTCAATGATTGAAATTTATCCCCTCTATATGTATATATATGCCCATTCTCTCAATGATTGAAGTTTATCCCCTCTATATATATATATGTTGAAGCAGTCAATAATGTAGTACTCTCTTTTCATTCAATTCAATTATGACTTAATATGTTGATTATTCGATCATTACCCTGAGTCTCAGATATGATATTTTTATATCTTATAAGTTGACCACTTTAATGCTCTAACTTCCAAAATCTCCTCAACCACAACAGAAAAGAAGAGTAAAGGATATATTAGTTGAATAGTGAGTCATTAAAAGTTCTATTCAGTTATTAAGAAATTGGCTAGTTTTACCGTAATAATAGCAATCATTGACTACTCTCGACTCATGTCTTTGGAAAATAGCAATTGTTATAGAGGTTTAAAGTTCACGGTTGAATTTCATCACAATGTCACCCAGAACCTCAACTATGGAATTTGAAACTTCATATACATGGGTTGAAAAGTGATTTTTTGTGAATTTTACCTAGTTTTACGTTGGTTACTAACCTACTGTAATCCCCCTTTATCCGACTTAAGATCAGCATTATGACCAAATTCATAAAGACAAGATTAATTTTATTCAGTACTAATATAAGAAATATTTACACAATCTGGTTAATTAAATATCAGCCTGCACTAAGCATGCATAAGTTGGTAACTTTATGACCATTTTAAAAGCACTCACAAGTGCAAGATGGATTTACTTAGTTATTGGGCCTTAATTAAGATGTCGATCGAATAAATCTCAGATTGTTTGGTTAGAGATTTCTTAGGGCCCAAAGAGAGTTAACAGTCCCGGGCCCATATTTGCACGATTGCTCTTATTTGGGGGTGGTCTTTAATTTTTGTCTCTCAAATTGCTTGGTCTTTAATTTTTGCCATTCGCCTAAAATACTCAAGTTTGAACTTGCCTCAGTTAAAAAATAAAACAAAATCGAAAGGCAGAATTTCGTAAATTAGGCTTATTAAGGCCTAATTTATGTAGAATCCAAGCAGAGATAAAGAAAAAAAGGTTCGTAAGGCAAGTTATGCCTCTTGTCCTGCATAACTTAGAACTATAAAAGTTATGTCTTATAAGGCCTAACTTGGAACTACAGCATAACTAAGTTAGGGCATAACTTAGAATTACAGAAGTTAGCCCTTATAAGGCCTAACTTCGAACTATAAAGATAACCAAATTAGGCCTTATAAGGCCGAACTTTCGCGAAACCTAGTCTTGCAATTTTTTTTTTTTTGGGGGGTTCGAACCCAGAACCTTAAGATATTTTCGGCCACTTTTTTAGGCCAAGGGCAAAAATTAAAGACTAGCAATTTGAGGGACATTAAAGGCCAGGCAAAAAAATTATTTACCTTGAGAGATAAAAATTAAAGACCAGCAATTGGAAAAAAAAAAAAGTGCAAATGACCTGTTTAATTTGGGCAATTTGCACGATTTCCCTTCATACAGACTGGTCTTTAATTTTTGTCCCTCAATTTGCTGGTCTTTAATTTTTTCCCTTCGCTTAAAAATGTAGCAGAAAATACCCCGAGGTTCTGGGTTCGAAACCCAATGGAGTCAAAAATAATAATATTTTCGCAAGGCGTAGGTTTCTATGAACCTATGCCCATTCGGGAAAAGTTACATAGAACCTATGCCGGAGACAATGAGACTTTGCCTTGTAAGGCAAACTTTTAGTTATGCCTTAACTAAAAGTCTTGTCTTGCGATTTTATTTTTTATTTTTTACTGAGCGGGAGTTTGAACCCAGAACCTCAAGATATTTTCAGCCACCTTTTTAAGCAAAGGACAAAAATTAAAGACCAGCAATTTGAGGGACAAAAATT
Organism: Lycium ferocissimum; assembly: GCF_029784015.1. Classification (NCBI taxonomy): domain Eukaryota; kingdom Viridiplantae; phylum Streptophyta; class Magnoliopsida; order Solanales; family Solanaceae; genus Lycium; species Lycium ferocissimum. The sequence goes on along the minus strand of NC_081353.1, from coordinate 45,652,300 downwards.
AAAGACCACCTCAAAAGAAGGGGAATCCGCGCAAGAAAATGTTTAATTTTGCAGAGGGCGGGCACATGCATGACTGTCTAGGCAGACAATTAATATTTAGTGCCGAGAACGTGGTCGGATGAAATTAGAAATATTTATTGGGCTTTGGGGGTTACTGATTATATCTTTTGGGCCGCTTTAACTAACTCTGAAATGAGAAAAATGAGTGTTTGCGTCACTGAGTAGTCGTGTGGCCATAGGATTTTTAATCATGATTTCATATTTTAACTTTAAATCGGTCTTTGTTTATAAATTTGCACAAAATTTCAACTATAGCTTCATATCATAATTTCACATTCCAAATTCTCCAAAAAGTAAGATTTGGGATTCCAAATAGAAAATTTAACCCACAAGTTGGTAGATATTTTTTTAAATTAGAATCAAACTAACGAAGTTAAATGTACTAAATTTTAATGAGCATATATAAAAATCAAATCACAATTCTGAAAACAATTAATTCAAACGGATACGAATTGAAAGGTCATTCACCATAAGTCCTGAAAATTTTGAAAATATCGCAAAATTTTGAAAACAAAAGAAATTAATTAGAATGATTATTCATCACGCAGTATATTTTAGAGGTCTAAGGTCACTATCAATTCAAAAGAATAAAGTTCGGGAGAAATGGATTTTTGGCCCTTTACAAACTTTTTTTATTTTTATAACATTTTTATAAGAGATCTTCATTTATTACACATAAGAGATCTGAAAAAGACATTTTCTTCTATTCAAATTGTAAGAGGCCAAGAGATCCTATTTCCTCGTAAAGTTCTCAACCAAAGCAATTCGATTGAGTAAGTAATGATTTTATACGATCAGGCCTTGCCCTCATATTACATTTACATTCTCAATAGTCAATATAGAAGGAAAGTGAAATACATTTAAGATATAAAATGAAAGACGCTAAAATATGTACTTATTACTTTTTTCTTTGAAAAAAAAAGGGTAACAGAAGTCATTTAGTGATGCGAGGAAAAGTGGGAAAGAAACATTTAAAAATTAGAGAGGCAACAAATAATTGGTAGAGCATATCCAAACAAGTGGGAAGAAGCTGAAAACAACTTAAGATGTATTTCCATTATTTTAGTTTATATGAACTTATTTGAGTTCGTATGCAACTGAAAAAAAATATTATTATAATTTTAAACTCTTTTTGATATTTACGCGACTTTAACACTTTTTAAACTTATACTCTTAAATATGTTATAACATTTGCATGACTATAAAAATTTCTCACTATAAATAAATTTAAATTATTTTTAAATTCAAAAGAAATCATTCTATTTAAAACTAATTACTACTAAAAAGAAACAAGATCATACTCCACACGATTCATTTTACTTATCGTCCACTGAGAATAGTCGGTCTAAATTAGTTGTCATTTTAGAAAATCAACATATAATTAATTATTAGTTTCCACCTTTACCCTTATTCAATGAATGTGGTGAAAATGAGAGTAGTAATAAATTGAGACCAAAGAATAAATAAGAATAATTTATTCAAATTAACGTTTTAGTTAATATTTTCTTAAGGAGCGCGCGAAAAGAAAAAAAAAACATGACAAGCAACATGAACCGGAGTGAGAATACACTAAAACGGAGGAAATGCTCCCTCCATTCACTTTTACTTGTCCACTATGAAGTATGGACTCTGCACAGCCTTAAAAAATAATAAATGAAGTGCATATTTTGCTATGATACCTATATTAATTGGTGTATGACTTCTTAATGAATTTTGAAAGTGTTTTGGAAGGAGTAATTAATGATACGGGTAAAGCAGGAAATATAAATTGTTTTTCTCTTGATATGAGAAAGTGGACAAGAAAATGTGAAAATCTATTTTTGAAATAGTGGACAAGTAAAAATGAATGGAGTGATTAATAATAAGAAAACAAGTGGTTGACATTGGCGACAAACCTGTCAATGGCATTGTAGGTCCCCAAATGATATTACTTTGTTTTTCAGTTCTTGTCCAATTAGAAAATAAAAAATTCCCCTTTGATCAAGAACAAATCTCGAATAATTGGGTAGAAAGCGGTTACAAAATACGTTATTCATTGTTGCAGAAAAAAAAAGGTTAACACAACGGCCATGAATCATATGGATTTTACTATTTTCTCTATGTTCCTTTTCCTTTATTTGAAAGTTTTCACATAAATAGTTCATTATTCTTATTTGGTCTTATATTATGCTTCGCGTAGTTGATATCATGCTTCATATTTGTTTCTTTTATTATCAATGAACAAATGTTGGCCGGAGGTATGTTTGAACATACGGATTATCGAGTACGGTTTCTGTATATGTGTTAAGAAATTTACTATATAAAAATTGTCTGGTTGGATGAATCTCGCTAGCCCAACTCACTAAAAGAATCTTTCATGTTAGTGACACGACTCACATGACTATAAGATCTATTAACATAATGAGCACTTGTACTAAGCAATGAAAACCCTTATAAACTATACTTTAATTGTGGGTTTATTAACATTGGAAGTAGACGCATTCCCCACTGCACTAGTTAATGCAAGCTTTATTCAGTTTTATTTTCTTTTTTAATTTAGACTCTCTCTCGTCGTTTAGGTTAAGAAACTAGTAAACATGAAGCAACTTTAATCTAAAGAACTTACATTTTTTGCGAAGGTAAAATCAAAGTAAGTTTCTTTAACCTAAACTTAAAATATATTGTATTTTTTTGCCAATTGTTTCCTCATCTACGGGCAAGCAGCAAAAGCTGCAACTTGAGAGACCACCCTAAACTCCGCGGTTCTTGGAAGCAACCTAGTAACATTTTGCTCCATTTAATTTTCTAGATAATTATACACAACTACCAATATATAGGGGCTCAAAAAGAGCTCCAACCAATATATACTTCGTATTTAATATTGTTTTCTTAATGGACGTGACAATAGTTAAATCGACAGTTAAAATGTGACGGAAAGAGTATTTTTCAATGCGAAAATGACTGAAGTCAGGTAAAAGTGATTGAGCTTTAATTTAGTCATACGTGTATGAAGTTCACGCAAAAATGCGTGAAGTAGTCGGCCTAACCTTTGGTTCCGCAACCAAGTTTTTCCTTCTCATTCTTATGTACTTTTATTTTTAACTTCATCCATACTTTTTGACTTTTTCTGAAGTGTGCTTGGGGCAAAGTGCAAACGGCGCAGACAAAAAGAGCTAAACTTCAGCTATATAAAACTCACACATGTCCTTTAGAAGTGGATAGACATGTAAAAATTTATAAACTAGGACATAGCTCTAACAGTGACACGAAAATTGAGTATTTTGCGGTTCTCCCTATTGTATCTTTGTTTTCACCAATAAGCAGTTCAATAAGTGAGGTGGAAATACTAGGTAAAATTGTTTAAGAATTCTAATGGCCAAAGTGGTTAGCACTTTTTATTTTTAATCAGAGATTATGAGTTCGAGTTTTGAGAATAAAATCGCTAATGATAAAAAGTATTTGCCTTTCAAAGTGAAAAATTTTCAGCTCGAATTCAAATTAGTTAGACCAGAAAACATATGAGTACCAAATACTAGATGAAAATTATCGACAAAGAAAAAACCAAGCGGTTGATATTGACAACAAAGCCGCCAATATATAGGATGAAATTGGAAAATTATATGTTTCCTTATTTTTTAGGTCCCATGTGACTCTATTCTCTTGATCCACTACTTTTTTCCCATTAAAAAGAATCTTAAATTTCCCCTTTGAGAAAGAACAGATCTCGAATAATTGGGAGGACAATTACAAATTCTGATCTTTGGTATTGCATAATGAAACACACCCACCAATTGCTAAATAAAAGTTCGTTATGTTTGTCTTTGGTGTCTTATTTCTTAAGATTAATTAAGATTAACTGTGCAAATTCTTACAGAAATCAAGTTTAACTATTAAATGACGTTAACCCTAAGACTATAAAGAATCTTTACTCTTTAATTTGCATAAGAATCTTTCAAAGTCTGTGACACGACTCACCTGATTTTAGTATCTTTTATTAATGGAGCAGTTGTCCTAATTAATAAAAAAACGCTTGTAAATTAAACTTCACATTAAAATGCGATTTGTTTAATTTTAGACTAGATGTAGACACATGCCCACTTGCACAAGTTGGTGCGAGCTGGATTCAGTTTTATTTCTTTTTACTTTAGTTTGAGAGTTTAGTAAACATAAAGATACTTTAACATAAAGTACCTAGATTTTTGTGAAGGTAACAATCACAATACCTCTCTTTAACCAATTTAAAACTACCACTTTACTATATTTTGCTTATTTGTTTCCTTATCTAGGGCAAAAAGCAAGAGTGCAACTTGCAGAGAGACATCCCAAATTCCTGGTATTGGAAGCAACCTACTTCAAACAATATAAATGGTGGTAAGGATGACTGCCTGATATTTTGACTATAATGACTAGGTTTAGATTACAATCATTACATCATGCCGTACTATATATAATATTTACTGTTATTATTATTGTTGATCATATACGTAGAAAAATAATATAATGATTATGACTAATAGTAAGTCAAGAAATTCATATGAGCCATATACCAATGCCGTATGTTATATTGGACGAGCTGATGTACATGATAGGCGGAGTTAGGATTTGAAGTTTTATGGATTCAGGATTTGATTTTCAAGTTTTTGGGTTCTAAATTAAATAATTTGTACATATTTAATTTAATGGATTCCTTAAGATAAATACGAGGTCTAGCCTAGCTAAAGCCTGGATTTGGCCAAACCCGAAAATTTTACCCTACATATGCCCATGCTGACGTATTAATTTTATAACCGGACTTCTAGCTCCGCCCATGGGGAAAGGAACATGACATTCACAAAACTCTATACATACACAAAAATAAGATCACTTGCATATAATTAAGAATTTAATGGTTTATTAATCTCAAGGTAAGAAAGAATCGAACATAGAACAAAGTAAATCTTGGAGGAAGCATCCCACCCAACTATATAGCATAAGTAAAATTCCTTCTTGGCCAATCTGTGACCTTCACAACTTGACATTTGTATATCCTTTTTCAGCATTATGTTCTAAGGTATCAGAGAACATTTCTTTAATTATAAGAACATGTGATATGTTTTATGGATATTGTTTTCTAGCAATGGACATTCTTTTATATGTAGTTTGCATGGATGAAGTAAAGTATTTCAATATATAGTTCTTCCAAATAAAACCAAATATTTGACCCAATTAAGTCACCTGATCAAGAGCAATTAATTCTATTCATAGATGACTTTCACCCAAAACATAAAACAACAAGAGAAAAGAAAAGGAAAAATTAAATAGGTTGAGGTCCTCCGGGAGATGCACGATCATTTAATAAACATACGAGAAGTACATGGGCAAGTATTTTGTTTCTTTTTCTTTTTATATACTAGCTATTTTGTTTTCCTTCAAAATAGCCTTGAATATATATAAAGTGAATGATTCCAAAGTGGCACGCTAAAGAGAAAACAAGAAGAAGGAATCAGCAATTCTGTGGTTGGACAATGGGGAGGGCCAGGGGGGCCAACAAATAAAAGAGTAACTGCAATCACATACAGAAAATATAATAAAAGTTTAATTTATATAGTACACCGCATGATCAGGACGTTCATATTACTAGGTCATCTTTATTTACTGTAACAGATTTTATTTTAAAATTATAAATCTCATATTTTAAGAAAATCGACTTACTATATATTTATTTTAAGTGATTAAGGTGTAAAACTGATAGATCATCAGTAATAGCATACTATATAACAAACTCAGTAAATTACGGGGACGAACTAGTGTAGCCTTTTTAAAAAAAAAAATATTTTTCATCCGGTGCCCGGTACACTCATTGGATCCGATTAAATTTAAATTCGCGTCTGAAAATTTCACATTGGAAGATAAAGCACTCCATATAATCATATATAACAAAGGCGACTCCGTACCCAGAGGAAATCGAATCCGGGACCTGTGGTATATTGTAGCTTATTTGCCTTTAAATCTCATCCACTTTTGTTAGTAATTGTTTATCCAAAGATGGACCCCATTCCATGGGTAGCTGACTAGGCTATGGTTGAGTCTCCGCCAGTTACTTAAAATTTCAATTCGAGATGTCATTTTCTTTCATATATTCTTAGACAATTATTCACCACTTGAGTTAACCCCTAAATTTGAATTAAACCTAAAATATATTTTTATAATATGGTATTGAATTCCTCATTGATGTTGATCTACTAAATGTAGGCCATCTTATAATATTACTCTACGTTTCAAATGTCTAATATGAGCATGCCAAATATATGTCAATGTTTTTACAACAATTCTCACAGTTTGAGCTAGCTGTTGAGGTAAAATTAGACCTAAAATTCATTTTCTTAATGTATGTCAATTACGGCGCCACTCTCAAGACTCACGACGATGAATTTTAAAGAATTTGTCTTTCACTTAATTAGCATAGGCGGAGCTAGGGGCACAAGAGACTTCATCCTAACCCCTTTCGTCGGAAAATTACATGGTATATACAAAAGTGAATAGGTTAAAAAATCCTAAATTCTTACCATTCTGCACATTTATACCTAAGTTATTGAGTATTCACAAAATCCCCTGAACTACCATGACCTGATATCAAATACTTTTGGAGGCTGTGACATGCTACGTGAACATCACTCTCAAAGCTTCTCCAAAGAGTTTCAAGTGGTAGTACACATTATTTGTTATTTCGAGTGAATAAGTTAAAAGCATCCTAAACTATCACCAATTTGTGAGTTTCATCCTAACCTATTGGGTGTTTATAGAATTCCCCTGATCTACCATGAACCCATTGTGCAAGGTGCACTCATTTTAAGACTTTTCATCTCCCACGTGCCTCTTAACAAGTTATCCCAAACCTTTTACAATATATTCAACCGTTTTTTTTTTAAAAAATAAAATTAAAGGGAGTTATAATCAAGGAGGTAACAGAAACACCTAACGGTTTAGGTATGAAATTAGTAAAATGATGATGGTTTAGGAGGATTTTAACCTGTAAACTGTATTCAGAGAAGCAAGACCATTATATATCAAACTAAACCCAAATTTGGTGACAGTTAACAATAACAAAATCTATTATTACGGTGTACCCCGCTAACCCAATTAGACGAAACAAGAAGTAGTAGTACGCTTGACACGAGGAATCTCTTAGTTATGCATGCCATAATTTTTTTTTTCCTTAAGCGACCAATCAAATATAAGACTGCATTCTCTCTGTCCAACTTTATATATGTCATCGTTCGAATTTCGAGAGTCAAACTTTTTTATGTTGACAGTATATTGGGATATACAATCTTTAAGGTTTTTGAAAAATAATTTACATATTTAGAAAGTACTCGACATAAAAACTACTACCTATAAATCACAAGAATTAACGATGTAAAATATTTAAACAACATACAAATAAATCGCGATCAAAGATTTTCTTGTTCGACTCTCGAAATTTGAATTGTTGACACATAAATTGGGAATGAGGGAGTCATTAATACTTTCAGTACCATAAACAAACGACCACTTAGTGAAATAAGCAAATTCTAGACTAAGTTTTCCACTTAGTAAAGAAGAAAAAGAAATAGAGAAATTCCTGCGACACAACTCTTACGTCCTTCATTAATCTAATAACTCGAATTTTGTTTTACCAAGTGGTCCAAAATTTAAAAGACAAAAGCAGGGAATTGAAAACTTGCTAAAAAAGGAAAAAAAGAGAGCAACCTAAATAATTCGGAAATAGAAATTTCACACAAAGTAAAACTGCATGATCAATCCTTCATTAAAATGAAAAACTTGCAAAACTTGCCACCAGCTCATGAATTTTTGATAGAAAAATATTTACACATTCATCATCTTATATTATAGTCCCACATCTATATACATATATAGTCTGATAGTATATGTATAAGAGTGGGTTCTTGAACATCATCTGGAATATTTGTTCGTTGTCTAATTTCAACAACGGAAGTACATATAGGTAACAATAATTCACACTGCGGTTAAGGTAATTTGGCTTGTGGTGGAGTAATTTTTTTCCTAGCTGCAGCAAAGGAACCCTTCTCTTTTCTTTCATCTTGATTCATCTGCTTTTCTCTACAGTCTAGGCTGCAAAAAGCACTATCTCCTCTGGAAAAGGAAAAAATCACAAGTAAGCTCATTTAGTTTCAAGAAAAAAAGTAACAAGATATATATGTGTAAAGAGTTCAACTTTTGTAAATTGATAAGGTAAAATTCTTTTTACACTATGATATCACTTTAAAAGATAACCACACGTGATCGATATAATAAGTGAGATTAGTAACTTAATGAGTAAGACAATGATATTGTTACAACATGTTAAACTACACTAATAGTATAAATATTTTTTACACTATCAGGTCATTCAAAGATATCTACAGTTAACTTATCAGAAAAAATCAAATTTGAAATCTTGAAATTAAATAAAGTATATTACTTGGTATTACAGATTAAAATAATTTGATAGTCATAGGCGGAGCTGGGGGGTGGTGGTGGTGAGGGGAGTCATATGAACCCCTTCATCGGAAAATTACGGTGTATATATACTAGTTTCAATATTTACGTTTGTATGGAACCTTTAGGTATTCTGTCTATTCTTTATATTTTGAATCTCCTTCATAAAAGTTCCAGCTTAATTTGTCTTTGCTGACAGTATAAAGTTTCTTTACAGTACTGTCGATGTATATAAATTGACTCGTATGTATATACCTGTACATGTAGATGTCATGACCAGGGATTAACTGGCGTTCACAGAGGGAGCAAGCTCTAAGGAAATGAGCAGTTTCAACAAAATCAGCTGATTTTCTGCGAGTCAATAATGAGCGTTGATCTTGACCGTTGGATCGTGGAATATTATTTGGGCCAAGGGGGTTATGAGGATCAAACGGTTGTTGCTGATAATTAAGAGGTATAGCAGTAGCAGGATCTAAGGTGAATTCCTTCAAGCTTGTTGTTCTCTTGATAACTGGTGGCCTTGGCCTCTTTCCTAGCAACATGTTTAGTATTGCTTTGTTTTTTCTTAAAATTGGTAGGGTTTAATTTTTTTTTTTTTTTTTTGCTAGAAGTTATTGGCCATGGCTGAAGAGAGTTGGGGGGGTGGGGGGGGGTGGATTAGGGGTTGGGGGTTAGAGAGGAGGAGGAGGAAAGAGCTTAGAGGTTTTTAAAGAGGAGGAGTGAGAGTGGAGAAATGTGGGAAGATAAAATAAGAGCCAGAAAGCAAGGAAATAATTTGGACCACTGAATATATATATTCACTTGTTTATTTGTGTAGTCACTTTCATTTCATGTGACATAATTTAACAGTAAAAAAGTATTTATACCAAATTAGCTCGACTTATATTATGGTTAAGCGGAAGAGCAGGTGCACTACGGTCCCATTATGCGCGGGGTCCAAAAAAGGTCCGGTCAACAAGGGACTTATATTATATTATATGGGTTAAGTGATTTAATATAATAAAAGCATGGTTAACCATAGTTAAATAGTAAAAGTATATATACAAACATATGTCATATACTTGTTGGCTATTGGTTTGATGCATGCAAATTAATATCCAATACGGATAAGCTTTAACCTACTTTGAGTGGACATAAAGTTCAAGAATGGTGTTTATTTTTAATTTATGTTGTTTTTAATTTATGATTTTAAACATGTCATAACATTTATAAGACTATAAAGACATGTCTTTAAAGGTAAAAATGGTAAGATAAAGATAAATTTTTTTTACTAAAAAAAATGTGTTATTATATATGAATATATGAATATATGTAGTTATAATTATATTCTTTAGTTATTATTCCAGATTAAGCTTCCTTAAGGTGGGGAGGGGTTGACATCAGCCACAACCAACACATGTTAAGAATAAATATATTGGGGATTAATTAAACCGGGAAATTCATACTTATTAGGAGGCCATGTCAGCTTTCTATTTTTAATCGCATTTATTGAGATACCACCTGCTCTGGTAGCAACTACGGCAAATGACTTATCTTTCAATTTAAGATTCTCCCAGTTAAAAAAGAAAAAGAAAAAGAAAAAATAAAATATCATGACATATTGGATATATACCATATGTTCCTTTTAATTTTCTATATCATATATTGACAGGCTGTCAGTATATGAGATATACCATATGTTCCTTTTAATTCTCTAAAAGACAGAGTTGGCCTATGATCTAACTGGAATTCTTTTCCGTACTTCGTGCGGTAGTTATGTAAAACAATTAAATATAGTAATGCCATAATTCAAAATTCTATAGGAATATTTTTGACACAAAAAGTTATTTCCTTAATTCTTTTTAAATCCTACGTACATAAATTATTTTTGCAGAAAAATACGTGTGAGATATTCCAAGTTATATATGAAACATCTTATTTAAATCACTATATGAGAACTTGAATATGGAATATAAACTTGAAAACTAATGAAAAGATGAGAAAACTATGAATAGAAAACTAATGAAAAAGAGAAAAAATGTCGCATGTTTCGTTTATTTCTCTAACGCCTTTATGTTGCCCTTTATTTCTTAGTATTTATTGTTATTTGTTAATGAATATGTTGCATAAAAACTAAAAATGGAAGGTGATTAAAAAATAGAAAAATAAAAGAAATGAAAATAAATCAATTAAAGACATCCATCCCTAATTTGTATACATCTTTATCGATCCTACCCTTCTTCCCCTCTATAACTACTCTATTTCTTTTGTTCCACTTCCTCTAATTCTCTTCACCTTCAGTTCAGCTCATCTATTTGCTTGAAGAATATTATTCTGTGACATCCGTAAAAGTGACGAATTTGTGGAGAAATTCCAACGTAGCAGGTATTCATGTCTCTTGAAAATTAATGATGTGATGACCAATATGTTGACATCATAGGAATTCAATATAGGCTGCATGAAGTACGGAGATCACCCTATTCGCCAAAAGATGTATGTATGAGTCCGGAGCCTAAAGGGTATAAAAATATACGGTATTTACCAAAAGGGGATGCCCAAAAATTTATATACCAAAAGGGGTATATCGTATCAAATTTGATCCACGATATACCCCAAAGTTTTTTTTCGGCTGTCAGAGCCAATCAACGAAAAATTAAAAAAAAAAAAATTGAACGTATAACGTGGACTGATCCACGTTATACAATATATTTTGTAAAACGTGGACTGATCCACGTTTTACAAATATATTTTGTAAAACGTGGACTGATCCACGTTTTACAAATATATTTTGTAAAACGTGGACTGATCCACGTTTTACCTCTAAAGTTTTTTTTTTTTTTTTTTTTTTTGCGAGCACAAAAAAAAAATTGGTAAACTATTTTTTTTTTTTTTGCAACACTTAGTGTGTTTTTTCATATTTTGATCAATGATTAATCGTGTGTGAAGACTCAAAACGTCAATATTTTATATAGAACACGATATTTTTTTTAACGTACAATAATGTAGGCTCGATACATCAAGGATACGTAGACGTTCGGATCGTCATTTTAGGGGTTGAAAAGGTGCCCGAAGTAAGTTTTGTTTGAAAAAAACTTAGTGTTTTTTCATACTTTGACCAATGATTAGTTGTGTGTGAAGACTCCGAAACGTCAATATTTTATATAGAACTTGATATTTTTTCTGCGTACAATAATATAGGCTCAATACATCAAGGATACGTAGACGTTCGGATCGTCATTTTAGGGGTTGAAAAGATACCCGAAGTAAATTTTGTTTAAGGTTTAAGTGTTTTATTTTTTAAGGTTTTGATTTAAGAGTGTTATTTTTTAATGAAGACATAACTTTATTTTGAATATAAAGCTAATTCTAAAAAATATAAGGTGAAAAACTAGTTGTAAAGTGGTCAAACTTTAGATGGTCATAACTTTGCGCTCGGACGTCCGATTTACGCGTTTTTTTTTTTGAACTTGCGTATTTTTTCGAGATCTATGCGGAAAAACTGCGGTTTGGCCGAGCCGATTTTTAAAAAAACTCCTTTTATCCCATTCAATTTCGATTTTCCCCAAATGGCGTGAAATTTTCGATTTTATTTACTTATAAGATGATGATACGCAATAGATTTCATCGTAAAAATCGTAGGGTAATGTATCTGTGAATGTCAATTTCATACTTCGGTTTCAATTTTTGAAAATAAAGTGATTAATTTTCTCGACATATAAAGTTGACTAAAATAACCTTACGATCCAAACACTAAGTTTTTTCAAACAAAACTTACTTCGGGCACCTTTTCAACCCCTAAAATGACGATCCGAACGTCTACGTATCCTTGATGTATTGAGCCTACATTATTGTACGCGAAAAAAATATCGAGTTCTATATAAAATATTGACGTTTCTGAGTCTTCACACACGATTAATCATTGATCAAAATATGAAAAAACACACTAAGTGTTGCAAAAAAAAAAAAAAAATAGTTTACCAATTTTTTTTTTTTGTGCTCGTGCAAAAAAAAAAAAAAAACTTTAGAGGTAAAACGTGGACTGATCCACGTTTTACAAAATATATTTGTAAAACGTGGGTGATCCACGTTATACAAAATATATTGTATAACGTGGATCGTCCACGTTATACGTTCAATTTTTTTTTTTTTTTTAAATTTTTCGTTGATTGGCTCGACAGTAGAAAAAAAACTTTGGGGTATATCGTGGATCGGCACGATATATACCCTTTTTGTATATATAAATTTTTGGGCATCCCCTTTTGGTAAATACCGTGTATTTTTATACCCTTTAGGCTCCGGACTCATGTATGTATGAACAAAGAAAAAATTATCGTCGGCTAAAGAACCTCTTCATTGTCGTCTAAACTTTTCAGTTCCTCACTTTATCAGAACAATATAAATAATCAATATATTATTACTTCATAAGAAAAAAGAAAAGAATCAAAGAATGAGGATCTATGTTGCTCGAACTTTCAAAAAAGTCGCTGGATGCATATCGAATCTTCCAACAATTTAGAGGAACCAAAACACATCCGGTAATTTTTTTTTGAAGAGTCCGAGTAACATAAGATCTGATATCATCATGACATCATCTATATGTTGCAAAATTCACTGAAACCCAAATAAAGTATAATGAGTAAAATGGATAAGATATGATGAATTGAAATAACTGAGAATTTCTTTTTGCAGCATGCTCTAAATAAAATCTATGTATGACTCAATGTTAACTAACATCATGATTGGCAGAATATTTGGCTTTATGTCAATATGCCACGATGTGGAAAGGGGGCATTCCGCATTGCAGCGACCTTCTAACGGATATGTGCTTCAAGGTAGGATTATTCTCATTTCTGTATTTATATACTACTACAATTTATTTCTCTAGAGCATTTTTACAGGTGTAACTGTTCGTTGGAAATTAAAGCACTTGGAATGATAGTCATGTCTTTTCATCTTTGGCGCCCTCTTAATTTAGATTTCAGTTTTTTTGATAGACTGACTTAATTTTTTTTCCAGCAAATATTTTAAAAGGAAAACATAAGAGGAAAAAGAAGGTAACCTTTTTCTATACTTATGGTGATTTAATGTGAGTTATGAATATTATTAATCAATTAAGAGTAGAAGTTACGAAGATGAAGAGGTGAGTTATAGAGAGGACTCTTTAGATTAAAACGATTAACAAAAATACCAAAAAAAAAAAAAATGAGAAAAAGAAAATAAACAGGATTCTTGGCCAAAGAAAGTTGCCACATCATCTTTCTATTGCCTTTTACTTTATATTATACTAGTAAATTGACCCGCGCTTCGCGTGGCTATCAAAATCTTATTAAATTTTTTAAATTAATTCCTACATTAGCTTAAATAATTTTTTTCAATAAAGAAAATGCATAATACAATTATAATATGCATGAAAAATTGAACTAATTTGGTAATAAACATAAGCCTTGGATTAACAGGAAGGAAAGAACTACACAAAAAGAGAGCAACAAAAGAGAAATAAGCACAAAAAAGTTATCTACAGTTTTCTTTGACAAACACTTCCAATTGAGATGAACATATAACATTGGAAATTAAATCTATCTTTAAATAAGCTGTAATACTACAACAATTAATATTCAATATATATCTTTCCTTCATTCTCCTTAAATCTTCCATTGATCTTCTTATCTCTACCATCCTTCAAAATACATTCAACTATTTCTCATTCACTTTCATCTTCTTCGACTCTGTGCCCATAAGCATAAGAAAATAAAATTAAGAAGAAAAAAAATGAAACCTAAGCAGCAATTTTCAAATCAATTGAATGGACCAAAAAAAAAAAAAAAACTACTATGAAATACATATATGTGTGGAGATTCCAACGGTTCTTTTGAACTATAATTCAAAGTTGTCAAACATAATCTTGCTTTAAATGTCTTAAGGGTGCCATATCACTTTTCTATTGCCCATAATGATATATCATTTATTCACGAAATTAAACGAAAGTGAGATAAAATAGAAGTAATTAATGATAAAGTAACATAGAATAAAAAAATTAGATAGATTTAAAGAGAATTTTGAATGAATACATTATCTCTTTAATTAAAGAGTTGGGTTGTTTTTTGGGGAATTCTGTGAAGGTGTGTATCATCTTTGACAATGCTAATTATGGGAAAGTTAACGCTGATTATAGGGAATTAGTGGGTTCAAATAAAAGGAATAAAAAGCAAAAACATTGAGGTAAAACATAATAAAGATTTATGTTTTTACATTTAAAAATTTCTTTAAAAATAAAGGAGAAAACATATTAATAGAATACTTACATTCCTCTCCACACCAGTTAAATTCTCAGTTTTCCTCCTCGAATCTCTTTTGCAAAATTATCATTTTTCTGAAAAATGCCCTTTTTTTTCCTCAGTTAACTTTCCGTATCATTCCTATAATAATTATAAAAATTTAAAGAGGGCAAACAATAAGTGGGTGACATCATATATACTGCACAAGAAAAATTTTAAAAGACACAGAAGCATACCCAAAAAATAGAAGCCAAAGAAATCTTGTTAAAATTCAAAAAAGTAAGAGCCCGTTTGGATTGGCTTATAAGTTGGCTTATAAAATTTGTTTTAACTTTTTTGAGTGTTTGGTGTAGAATTTAAAGTCATTTTGTGCTTAAAATAAGCTCAAAAAAATAATTTGACCCATTTAACTTAGTTTATCTAAAGCTGACTTATAGCGAAAACGACTTATAAGCCAAAAAATAAGTTGGACTACCCCCGACTTATTTTTTTCAGCTTATAATTATGACTTGAGAACTTTAAAGCCTATATAAATAATCCAAACGGGCTCTAAATTAATAATAAGGATAAATAAAGAGAAAGAAACTCTATATTAATATCTCAGTAATGAAAAAAGAAATGGCAGTGAAAAATCATAAAGGCAAAATCAACTGTTTTACGTATTTTTTTAACAGATCAATATAGAAGTAGTACCAATGCTATTAATTGGAGAAATGCATAGCGATAAGGAGGAGGCGTAGGCTGTGGGTTAATGTAGCAATAACAAAGTGAGAGATAGAGGCAAAGTTGCGACAAAAAGGCAGCCTATGGAAACGGCACAAAAATATGCCAAAAGGATATGTCTGTTTGTTTTTTTGACTAATTAACTAATAGGAGTTAAAATGGATTAAAAGGTCAAAATTCTAAAAAAAAAAGATAAATGAAAACTCAGCATTTGTGTTGTGCCACGTCAGCGGGCCTATGTCCTGCTTTTATATATATATAAGATATAGATTGTCAAAAACATCATGAAAGCAATTCCTTAATTTCGTGACCATATCTTTACTTTTTTGTTTCCCTTTAGAAAAGAGAAAAGAAAAACACAACACCAACCCCTTTTTGAAAAAAAATATAAGAGAAAAATAAATGCTCCAAATAAAAGAGAAACCACTAGATAATTAGCTTTTGATTCTGTTTCGATATTTTCAGTCAATCAGACACTTTGCCCGTGGCGTAGGTAAAGTTCAAATTATGGGTTTATCCAAACTTTGGACTTGATCTTGTATATATGATAAAAGATTCACTAAATTTATAAATAATTGATTTCGAGTTCAATAAATTAAATAAGTTATAGTAAGATAGTAAGATCTTGAACTCAAACTCATAAATTAAGCTCATTTCTGAATTCGGCTTTGGAGCTAGCATCTTTGTTCAAACAATTTTTTTTACCTATTTGACTAGAATGAGGTGGAGATTATGGACTAGACTACAATGATGGGTGAAGCTTGTGGATTTATCAACTGCAGAAAGAATTGTTTTGGTATTACTTCTAAAATCAACTAAAAATTTGATCAACATCATTTGTAGCACAAATTTTAAACTAACTATTGATACAATTATAGTGACAACATATTTACATTGATAAGAATTATCGGCATGTTGGCTACAAAGTCGCCTTTGTTAGAGAGCGCTTTACCCCCTCTATGTGGGACTTCTGGTGCGAATCAGAATTATCTTTTGAAATGTTTATCAAATGCAAGATGGGCAATTTGTAGTTCTTAGTTTGCCAACAATTTGTAGTTCTTAGTTTGCCAAAGTCAAATTAGGAAAATCATTTTGGACCACGAGAAAAGGTGCGGGCGCACACACATTAAAGCATGTTTTATGGTTGACAAATTTGAGTTGATATGTTTTAGTCTTTGCTTCAACAATCAATATTAATGGCAATTTGGAACTTTTAAGGAGTGGTCCAGTGTTAGATTCTTTATATACTAATTTATGAGCACAACTTTTTTGAAAGCAATGTTATCTAGAATGGCTTTTCCTAGCTTTCTCAAAGAAAAAGAAACAAGGACATGAGAACTAATTAAGAGTATTTGCACCAGTGGACATTGGCAGAGAAAAAGTCAATAAATTAGAGAAGTTCCCTGAATAAGGCCCAAGTGGTAGCATTTAAAACCACTTTTGTTTTAAAATGAATGTTTCTTTTAAAACATTCATCATCTGAAGTATTTTAATGAGCAGCCCTAAAGTAGTTATCTTAATTACAGATTAGCCTATGTGCCTAACACATCAAGTTATGCTTTCAATCCAATAGTTATTAGTTAGATTGTGACTGCTTTTTGACAAGGATTCATGTTTATAGTACAACGTGTCATCACATGATACAAGATTTGAGAAAGTACACTTATTTTGTTACAGTATAAGTTAACTTCTCTAGGGCTATGTCGGAGATCGATCACTATTAATTAATCAATGCAGATCAGATGGAATCTTTTTTACCAATTGAAACTCTTGATAGTTGATAGTATTACAAACATGTTTCCACTAACATGCCATGAGAGTGGCTTAATGATGCCTCTAAAAAGGCATCTGAGTGTTGGAATCCACTTTGGTAATTAAGTTTCTTGAGTCACATTTGTGAATTAAAACTTAGTGCTTACGCCAACAAGGGAAAAATTAAACATTGGGAGCAAAATTTATTAATCATTGGACATATGGTGACAAGTGAATTTCAGAAGCCATGACATGTTAATCCAATAATTATCACCTGTACATGCTTTAATTGTGCAAGTATATATGTATCAAATTATATGTTGCACATATATATCTAGAATTATTTTTTTGCGGAAATTTCAACCCCAAAGTAACTCTTCTAATAGTGTGATATTTTCTGCTTTGGACCAATACTACAAGATTTCTTCCAAAATGATGTCACATCATTAAGAACAGGGAAAAGGACACAAATGGCCGACCAGGTGAAACTAATCCCACCCGATAGCCCAAATTTCCCCAAACCCAATTTGTAGCCCGCCCAGGCCATTACCCAAAAAAAAAAAAAAAAAAAAAATTATGGCGACTTTAGTATCCACTAAAAGTAGTCACTAAAAGTTCGTTAAAAAATGTATCATTCTTGTATAGAATATGTATCCCTACCGTATATGTATAGAAAATGTCTCATAGGTTTGTATCATTGTTGTGTAATTTGTGTATAATAAATGTATCATCAATGTATACTCACTAATCATACATATATTATACATCACTATGTACATTATACACTGACTATACACTAATGATTCACATATTATACATATTCCATAAATAAGTACAGAAAATGTATCATTGTTGTATAATTTATGTATAAACTGTATCATTCTTGTATGAAAAATGTATCATAAGTCTAGACAATGTATCATACATATACAGTATATAAAATGTATCATTCTTGTATAGAAAGTGTATATATAATTCAAGCATATGTATATAAACTGTATCATTCTTGTATAGAAAGTGCATTATATGTACAAAAAAAAATGTATCATACATATACAATAGTGATACATATTCTATACAAAATTTATTATATCCCAAAACATTTATAATATGTGTATAATAAATGTATAATCAACATATACTTACAAATTATACATGTTTTGGGATATTTCTTGAAATCTTAAGTACTATATAAGTATACACATATTATACAAGTTTTGAAATATTTTTCGAAGGCTCAATATGAATTTTGACCTTTATTGGTGACTTTTTGATCTTTAGTTGCCACTAAAAAGTCTGATTTTTCTGTAGCAAGCTTTAATGGCGACTCTTTTTATCTTTTGTGGCGACTCAAAAAGTCTGATATTTTTTTAAAATATGTTTTTGGGTGCTGGGCTAGCACGTGGAATTACTTTGGGCTGAAAGGCCAGTTCGCGGTATTAGGCCCAAACGTGAAATTACCTGGGCAATTCGCAGGATTGCCCTTCCTTTGGGATGGTCTTTAGTTTTTGCCCCTCATAATGTTGGTCTTTAATTTTTGCCCTCCGTATTGCAATTTTGAGTTTCGCGTAGAAATCATGAGGTTCTGGGTTCGAATCCTCGCTCAGGCATAAATCAAAAAAAAATTCGCAAAGCAAGGTTTGGGTCGCGTGTGTGCCAGACCCGTCATACACTTCTTAAGAAATAACTAAATTTATGCCGGATTCGGCATAACTATAAGTTCCGCCTTATAAGGCAAAGTTTATGCCTTAAGGAATAGTTCCGCCTTAGAGGCATACTTTTAGTTATGTCTTAACTAAAAGTCTGCCCCATAAGGCATAACTAAAAGTATGTCGCATAAGGCGAAACTTTTCTTTAAGGCATAACTAAAAGTTTGCCTTGTAAGGCAAAATCTATATCTTAAGGAAAAGTTATGCCTTATGGGGCATACTTAACTAAAAGTCTGCCTCATAAGACGTAATTAAACAATGTCTTAAGCAAAAGTTCTGCCTTATGGGCAGACTTTTAGTTAAGGCTTAACTAAAAGTTTGCCCATAAGGCATAAGTATACGGTGTCCAAAAGATAACTTTAGTTATTCCTTAACAAGTGTATGCCGGGTCCAGCATACACGCGACCTAATCCTTGCCTTGCGATTTTTTTTTTTTTTTAAATTTACACCTGAGCGGGAATTCGAACCCAGAACCTCAGGTATAAGATAATTTTTCAAGCGAAGGGCAAAACTTAAAGACCACAAATATGAGGGGCAATGTTTAAAAACCACCCCAAAAGAAGGCCAACCTGCGCAATTTATTGGGGTTACTTTGGGCCGAAAGGCCACTGTGGGTCTTTTTCCCTTAAGAATATCCTTACACTTTATTATGTAACTTGTTTTTCTTTCTTATCAACTAATTCTACTTGTTAGATTTTGTTTGCACAAACAACTCAAATTTATTCTTTCTAAAAACAGTAGCAATCTTCTATTAGGAGTATCTTATTAGGGAACTATATGGGTAAAAAATCCCACTTAACACGCGGATCAACATATAGTCAACACGTGTCAGTTTATATAATGAGGTAGAGAAATCAGATAGATGGTAATGCCGAGCAAAGCATTTATGAAAAGGTAGCTGATACCGATGATGTGGTTAACGAAGAGAGCATCAACGGAAACAACACACAAGACCCTCTCGATTGCGCATTAAATAGAGTTAATACAGTAACAACAAAACGGTTTCTAACGACCAGAGTCAAGGAATTAAATGACAATCATTAATTCAGCAATTAATGATTCTTTATTTACATATAACGGGAAGGACACAGAATGGGGACCCGGATACTATAAATAGGACTTTCACTTGTATATATAGGCGATCAATCTTGGCTTGAAAAATACGCTATTATTGATTTTTCTCTGCTTATTATCATTATCATTATCATTATTCTATTATCATCAAGTTCTTATTCATTACGGGAATGAAGTAATCTATCACTGTTGTTCATCTACAATTGGCATGAGTTTACTTTTTCCTTTTATTCACTTATTCTTTATTAACCTTTAAATAAATTGCATATGTTAATTCTAATATCTGTATCAAATTACTACCAACTGTGGTTAACCTTAGATTAAATTCAACTATTTGGGTAAAATACGAATTTTGACTCAAATAGTTTGGCGCCGTCTGTGGGAATTCTACAGTTGGTTTTGTAGTTTGATCTTCGTTTTATCTCTATTTGTGCAAACATTATTACTTTGGTATTTTATTCTGTTTTTACATTTAGATATGATAGCAACCACGATTCCGAATAAAGACAATTTAGGAGCAAATGAGAAGATCATCGCCAGCAATTGCAACATAACCAATTTGAAGCTATATCATTCCTAACACAGAGACACATTCTACGAGTTGTACCCTTTATCCAGGTGTAATCCCGATTGGGCTTTATCGAAAAGAGGCAGTAAGAAGGATATACGGGAACGGTATACATTCTACATTGTTTGAATATTCATACTTCACACCCAAACAATAGGGGACTATGAATAGGGACTGTCAGTCTGTATGTATATACTAGGGACTGCAAGTCAACCCGATAAAATTGTAAATTACTCAAAATTACAGTGCCTTTGTCTCAGTATGGCTTCAAAGTAGCACATCGGTGAAAAATGCACAAACATGGTCTCGATTCATGCAGCGATTATATCAACTATAACTCCGATTATTTAAATAAATCTACTACAGGATCATACATTTCTCAAGGAAAATTCAATTCCACGTTATTGTTTAAAGAAACAATGAAAATGAGAAAACACACTCGTAAAATTATCCAAGCAAAAAGTTTATTCAAAACAGAGAAAATACAATAGAAGGATACTCGAAAATACTAAAAGTATACATGGATCAACTCTTCTATTTAAAGATAGCAGGAATCTAAGAATCGGAATAGTGATCATTGCTTAGCGAGAATCTGGAGTCAACAATGGTGACCAAGATTAGAATTATCAAATGGCACCACAAACCAAATCAGCACACACTTTTTCAAGATTCTTAACGTTCTTGGAGGAGAGATGCCGACGCAACTTGAAGCTCATTGGTAGCAGCTTGAAGAGATGCGGTCAAATTGAAACTGGAGTGAGAGAATCCTTAAGAGCCTCTTTTCGAGATTTAAGGATGTCCACATTACGTTAAAAGCGCAGTAACTTACATCGGGAGTAGCAACGTTCACGAGAAGCTTCAACACTTCCAAATCGATCTTGAAGGTCCGCATAGGATGTGCTCAATACTTGCATTGCATTATCCCGGTGCTGTAACGCACAAACAGCATCCTCTGGGCGCAACATCAAAGCAGCTTCAACAAAGTCTGAGTCTCAAAGGTCAAACTTAAGCTTTTTTATTTTTATCTTAAGCTGCTCGTTTTCTTTTCTCGTTTTAGCAATATGTGATGAAGGAGCCGCAGCAAGGGAGTAACCACAGAAGCATCTCGGATAGGTGACCTAAGGATAACTCCGCATTGCTATGGGACATTCTTGGTAACGGGAAGGATCCCGAAGAGCTTTCTTGTTGGAAATGGTTGACACTCTTCGGATATGATTCTCTCACTGAGATCTCGGGATTAGGCAGAAGAGGAGCAACACAATGACGAATATCAGCTTGAACCTCCTCGTCATCATTCTCTATTATGATTACATCCCTCTTTCGTTTTCTATTTGAAGGTCCAGGCCTTTCTAAAGGAAAAACTGAGGGAAGAAGCCTTAAACTTCTCCAAGAACGTACAACATCCCGAGAAGCTCCCAACAAACCTGTGATCCAATCAAGAATGTTTGCAATCTCATTCGGATTAACAGGATTCGGAGTTGGGTTCCATGTCTCCGGGAAAACATTGTCGGAGGCGTGATGGAGTAGTTCTGTTCTAATTTTGACAAAACTCTTCAATCGATCCATGTCGTCGGAATTGATAGAGTCGATTAGGTTGCGTTCTCCACGGGGAAACAAATGCATCAAGCCACCCTGAAAAACAAAAGGAATGTATAGATGGATCAGATGATCCAAGGTAAAAGGAAGATTAGCCTTAATGGCTAAAAACTGGAGGCAATAAAATAATCGCCCAGTATTAGAGCAATTTGGCCAACACACACATTGTATCGGTGACAAAATTCCTTAATAACAAGAGGAATGGGCAACAGAAACCCAATAAGAAAAGGAAAAATAGGCATCAAAATAAAACCATCAACATGGTTATGGAGTTTTGTCTCGTTGTCAACAGCTGAAATGACATCAGTACCCAAACCACACTCCTGAGCAACTGAAGCGGTATCTTCAGGAGCAATAGAAGAATCAATATACTCTATGGGAGAGAAGTGATGGAAAATTCCAAAATCATTAGAATAATCGGAACGAGTTGGAAGAAAGGAATTAGCAAGACTACAGTTTGAAAGGATTAGATGGAATTTTAGAAGGAATTTTGTCAGAAGAAAAAGACATGGTTTCAGAAAAGGTATGAAAAGATTGCAGAGAATAATTCTTGCTTAAACGATTTATGAAAGGAAAGAAAACTGTGAGATCTTTGATCAATGATTCACTTCCTTATACAAATTCAAAAGAGGAATACAAAGGGTTGGAGCTGACGGTTCCAATAAAAAGCAGCCTTTATGGCAAGTAATTATGAGACGTCACGCGAATCAAAGAGGATCATTAGAAAGCTAAACTGTCTTATCAGTCTTAGTCATATCCTATTTTCCCGCCAAAATTCAGGTGAATCCACGGGAACGGCTTGTTTCGGCAAGAGATGAAAAAAGGGATTATATACGTAAGTAATGACAACAGTTTATGTAATAAACATAAATGCGAAACGTGCAACGCAATAACGGCAAAACATTGAGTACAAGCATTACAAAGATCATTCATTATGAAAGAATCTTGCAATTTAATTTCATGATTCCCCTTCAAATACCAAATACGACAAAAGATTATGATCTTTTGATGTTTCCGAATCAGTTAGTATCATGTTTCTGAATTCCGATCCAAAAACCTAAACTAGGGCCTAATGGGACTACATCAGTAAGACACTATTTCTAATATCCATAGAGGAAATCTTTATCTCTGAATATTTGGATATTCCGGGCTTGAATAAGCTCCATTCGCCGAAATCCTCAGCAACTTAAGGTATTTTTGCCTTTTATATTTTAAATTACTTTGTGATTAAGTGATAAGTAGATTGTTTAAACTTTCCTTCTCACAAAGTAGAAAAAATTTCTCATTATAAGTGAGGCCTTCTTTTTCGGCATTACGAGTGAAGGAATTTAATCGTAATGAGTAAGATGCCCAAACCATCTTCCCGAATATATTTGCGGCAAAATTACAATTCTCCTTACAAGTATTCTGAGGTCGGAATTCTAAAACGGATTGATCACCCGGGAAAGGTTCTAACCAAAGAAATCTTACAAGAGATTTATCATAAAAAGGGAAAAACGAAACAAAAGCTTCATTCATTTCAAAGTCAAACGCAAAACAAAACTTTTACAAAGAAATCACCAAACCCAAACGGAGCAAAAGTAAGAGAAATAATCAAACACTTGAGGGAACAGAAATACAGGAGCCTCTGAAATGGTCTAAGTATGATCATCATCGGATGGAATCTTCTTTTCAAAAAGCAAATCATCATCGACATCTCCTGAGTCAATTTCCTCCTCAACCTTCTCTTCATCATCTTTTTCTTTGGAATTCTCATTTCCGAACATGTCACTGAGAAGATCACGAGCGTCCTTTAGTTTTTACTCAGCAATAGCGAGGGCGTTGCCATGTTCAAATGAGAAAAGATCAAGGCCTTTAAGAAAATTGAAGCGAGTTTCAAGAACAACCAGGTTAATGACATTTTGCTTTTCTACAGCATAGGCTTCTTCCAACTGCTTGACCTTCTGCTTATACTTGTCTTTCGGGTACATGAGTTGCCTCCCGCATTCCTGCAGATCTTCCAGTTTTCTCAAGATTTTAGTAATATATCTATCTTTCTTATCCAATGAAGCTTTCATCTCGAGATCTTTCTTAGTATACTTCTCCTCAATTGCAACTATGTCTCTCTTACTTTGATTTAAATCAATCAAAGCTCTAGTTAAATCCCCGGAATCTTGAGTGCTTTTAACTTGTAATGATTGAAATTTTGCATCAAGCTCGGCGAATTCATCATTCCGCGAAGACAATGTATCTCGGAGATTCTGGATTTTCTCGCTTGATTTTTCAAATTTGGCCTCCGTCTGCATAAGTTTCACCCTCAAATTGACAATGGACGCATCCTTCTCGAAGATCCCTCCTTTCAGTTTTGGGAAATCGGATATCTGATCTTGAAGACGCTTCAACTCTGCTTTGTACACATTGGTTTCTGCTTTGGCTTCTTTCAATTATGCATCAGAGCAAGATTGCTTTACTTTTAAAGCTGACAATTCCTGAGTTAGAGAGACGTTGTCTTCATTGAGTTTATCAATGTGTTTTGACTCACCCTCAGAACGCTCAAGACTTCCCACCAAATAAGTCTGAGCCTGCAAGAAGATTATCAAAAGTTATAACGTATGAGGAAAATTAGTGGAAGAAAATCTATAAAGAAAGATGAAAAGAAACATACCTGGATCATAAGCCTAACAGCAATCATGTTCATCTGATATGTGGGCATATCCTTTAGAATGACATATTCTTTTAATCCTATGAAATTATTGGCAAAAGTGCTTATTACATGAGGATTAGCCAATAAATTTGCCTCATCAGATAAACTGAAAGGTTGATTGTGATTAACAGTAAGAGGAACAAAAGACTGAATCCACTTGACTGCGGGATCATCAGCTCGAAGAGCTTCATCACCAGTATCAGCTTTATGCGAATCCTTTTGAACAAGTCTTTTTCCTTCTGCATGGTTAGAAGATCGACCTGAAGGAGTTACAGTATCGCACGAGAAGGTGTCAACTTTAGGAGAACCTTCAGCCTCTTCCCAAGAGGCATCAACTTTGGGAACATCAGCAATCTCCACCCCGACAACGTTAGTCTCGGATATATTAGCAGTGGCGGTTATGATTTCGAAAGGTACCTCGGAAACATCATCAATAATCACTACCTCAGGGAGAGTAACCGATGAATCTTTTTCCTAAAAAGGAACTTCAAGGATGCCAATTAAATCTTCAGAATCCTTCATCGGAGATGCCTCTGAGATATTTATCACATCAATAAGAGAAAGGTTAGTTCTTCTTCTTTTCTTCAAAATTAAAGGTAATTCTTCCTCGAAATCTGTACTTTCAGTGCTACGCATACCTTCAGTCTCCTCAACCACGGAAGGACCAGAAGAAGATTGCTTCTTTAATCTCCTGTTCTTGAGAACGGGTTTACTAACATTCTTTGAACCTTCCACCTTCGCACTCAACCTTTTTCTAACAATAGAACGGATATTGTCTAATGCCGAGTTGTCATCGTTTGGAAGAATCAAAGCTCTTGATGATGTTCTCCTTTTACTAGAACGGCCTGACAAAATAAAGACAATGAGGATAGTTGTGATCAGGAAAAGAAAATTAATAAAAGTAAATACCTTTATTCTTTCCGGAATCGTCCAAAGTACGAATGTCCCGTTGCACAGCCATTGATTCCCAAGTTCTAGCACTTGCTGAGAATCGAATTATTGTTTCTGTAAATGCACGAATATTCTCCGAAATATTCAGCTCAGGATTAAAAGCTCTTGCATTCCATTTCTCCAGAAAGAATTCGACATCACTACTCACTAATTGGTGGGTAGGAATAAACACAAACTCATTAAACCATAAACGGTCATGGCTATCCTCAGGGTCATCGAACAGCTTATTCAGGCTCCTGGCCCTAAACATTATCATAGAAGCCCTTATAATACGAAGGAAGTTCAGATACAAAATGTGATCTAAGGTAAGCTGTACGTTAGCAAGTCGAGCAACCTGTTGATATAATTGAATCAAACGCCAAACCCGGGGAGTGAGTTGCACTATACAAATTTGAAGACGACGGCATAATTGATCAATCAACGGAGTTAACGGTAAATTAAACCCAATAGTGAAGGGGTAGATGTACACTGCAGAAAACTCAGGCAAATGAGAAGTAGCGGGTCTATCTGGTTCAGGAACAATAACCTCCACACAGTGATCCTTCCAATGACACCTTTCAATTACTGAAGGAACAAGGTCTTCGGTAATATGGGACTTAATCCCGGAAACCATAGCCATTCTTTCCATATCAGTTTCATGTTCATTTGCAATCTTTAAATCAGTAGTATGAGTAGTATTTTTGGGGAGCACACTGTCAACAGAAGGAAGATTTACCTTTCCAACTTCACCACCACCAGAAGGTATTGATGATGAAGTCCTGGGAACAATAACAGCAAAAATAGCATCGCCTATAAATTTTTTGGGAGACATTCTATTCTTAGGTTTTTCAGCGCCCACATGAGCACGAAAAGAGAAGATGAAGGAGAAGACATGATTAAGAATTAAAGAAATCGAAGAAGAAAAAGAAGCAAAGGAATTTGAAGTTGAGAGTTTTGGAGTGGAAAATTTGAGATGAAATAATGAAAAGGTAAAATTTAAGTTTTTGTAGAGAAGGTAAAACCGCCATCATTACCTTGGGAAACAGAGAGAAAATGAAGGGCATGGTAACAACCACGTGCCCCACGTCTGACTTCGTCATTTAATGCGAGTCTTTTCAACTTCTGCGATTATGCCACGTACCCATCACGTCAATGGGCCACGATCTAACATCAGTTACAACGTTTCCTATTCTGCGATAAAAAGATTCAAATGTCTAATCAAGGAAAGATTGATGAAAATCGGCAAGACAATTTCTCGGGAGCATCTTGTGATGAACCCGAAAAACTGAGGGACTATCTGTATGGGTAAAAAATCGCACTTAACATGTGGACCAACATGTAGTCAACACGTGTCAGTTTATATAATGACGTAGAGAGATCAGATGGTAATGTCGAGCAAAGCATTTATGGAAAGGTAGCTGATACCGACGATGTGGTCAACGAAGGGAGCATCAACGGAAACAACACATAAGACCCTCTTGATTGCGCATTAAATGTAGTTAATACAGTAACGACAAAACGGTTTCTAATGACCAGAGTCAAGGAATTTAATGACAATCATTAATTCAACAATTAATGATTGTCGTTACATGCATATAACGGGAAGGACACCAGATAGGACCAGATACCTATAAATAGGACTTTCACTTGTATATCTAGGCAGCCAATACTGACTGAAAAATACACTATTATTGATTATTCTCTGCTTATTATTATTATCATTATTCTTTTATCATCAATTTCTTATTCATTCTGGGGAATGAAGTAATCTATCACTGTTGTTCATCTACAATTGGCATAAGTTTACTTTTTTCTTTTATTTACTTATTATTTATTAACCTTTAAATAAATTGCATGTGTTAATTCTAATATCTGTTTTAAATTACTACCAACTGTAGTTAACCTTAGAACAAATTCAACTATTTGGGTAAAATACGAATTTTGACTCAAACAGGAACATGTAACGCAAGGAAGTTAGATTTGAAACGCACAGAGAAAGCAGTCTTTATATATAATGATGCATCTTTGTTACCGAAGATCTCCACAATGTTGTAACAAGTTGACCCTTTGAGCTGTTTCCTCAAAGTTTATGATTAATAACATCTATCTTAATAGAATGGCTTTGACATAGGGAAATTTGGGTTGACCCAATATGATTATTAATCAGTCAATAATCTAAACAATTTAAAGCTTGATATAGCCATTCTTGATCATCCACTCCATACTCCAATGGTTGTTGACATTTTTGAGTGTCCAATAAGCCCAACCAAATGTTGCACGTCCGAACACCTCCAATTGCGCCTTGGCAAATTTTTGGTAATCCTCCTTTGTTGCATCTCTGACTTGCCATTCAGCAACCCATTCCCCTAAAAAATATTTAATGTAGTTTAAGATATCAATTAACACATATGGTTCTTTCGAGAGATAAATCCATCATATTTGTATCCGAAAGATAGATAACAAATTTATAATCATACATTACAAATTACCATACAAATATCTCTTCTATTTCATATTACTGATCTCTTGAGTCTTAACATAAATATATCTCATGTGGTATGTGTCATGTAATTAGAAAAACATTTATAACGGGTCATATAACCAATGAACCTGAAAATTTTGTTAGAAATATATATAGGATATATTCTCTGTATTTCAAATTATGTGACACACTTTTCTTATTAGTCCGTTCAAAAAAAGAGTGACACATTTATATACTTAAAAATAATTTATCTTTAATCATTTTATTTTACCTGAATGAGAAGTTTTAGCCACACAAATGCCATGAAATGTTTATGACCACAAGTTTCAAATATCATGTAGCTACACAAATATTGTAACATATTTAAGACCACAAATTTCAAATTTTCTCCCGTTATTTAAACTCTGTGCCGAGTCAAATTGAGTCACATAAATTGAAACAAAGGAGTATACATGATAATATGAGTTTGTGTAGCTTTGAATTAAATTACGAGAAGGGTCACATAAATTGAAACAAAGGAGTATACATGATAATATGAGTTTGTGTAGCTTTGAATTAAATTACGAGAAGGGTCACATCTTGTAACAGTCAGTTAATATACATTTTTTTGCACGGATTGGCCTTCAAAGGCGCTGATCTTTAAGTTTTGCCCCTCAAATTGCTGGTCTTTAATTTTTGCCGATCGCCTAAAAAACCCTGAGGTTCAGGGTTCGAACCCCGGCTCAATAATAAGAAAAAAAAAATCTCAAGGAAGTGTTTCGTAGGCAAAATTAGGCCTATTCAGGCAAAAGTTAGGTCTTAAGGTTTTTTTTCCTTGAGGCAAAACTCTCCCTTGCGATTTTTTTAATTTAATTTTTGACTGAGCGGAGTTCGAACCCGAAACCCAGAAATTTTAGGCGAAGGGAAAAAAATCAAATATTTTCAATTTGATGGTCAAAAATCAAAGACCACCCCGAAATAAGGGCATTCCTGCGAATTGCCCGTTAATATATGGGATTACATCTTCTTAAGCGACACCCCCCCCCC
Organism: Lycium ferocissimum; assembly: GCF_029784015.1. Lineage (NCBI taxonomy): Eukaryota > Viridiplantae > Streptophyta > Magnoliopsida > Solanales > Solanaceae > Lycium > Lycium ferocissimum. The sequence continues at coordinate 45,622,986 of NC_081353.1, read as the reverse complement.
CCCTCCCCCCGCCAAACCAAAGAAAAATAAAAAAGATGATCTGACTTGCAAAATTAATTAGAATGTACTAAAGAAAATTAGGATCCAAATTTATTCTATTTGACGGATGAAGGGACTATATGTGTTAGTGTCATGTAATCAATGAGGGAATTAAGTAGTAGTAAAACTTAACGTAAAGAGAAAAAGAAAACATACCAACAAAAGTGAGAGGACCATGAGATTGGGTGACAGTATTGAGCTCAGCAGAACGGTTAGTGTTGACAAAATCAAGATTTTGCTGGACAGACATGTTGTCAAACATGCTAGAGAAAAGGTTGTAGTAATGAACATCAATTACAGATCCCTTTAAGCCACTGGCAAATGTCAAAAGTTCAGTTGAATCTGCAGGTCCTAATCTGTTGGACATAACTACATATGCTGTCGAAGAATATTTACGGACTGCGTTGTATCCAGCTTGGTAGTATTTTTTGACCATGTCTAATGTAACTTCAGGTGCTAGTGGCTCATTGATTAATTCCACTGCATATAGGCTTGGATTCTTGGCATACCTATAATGCATGAACAAGAAAAGAAGAAAATGAATAAGATTAGTCTTTCTAATGAATTTTAACTTTTGTAAAAGAAATTGAAGAATGAACCTAAATAGCTGTTCATCCAATTGCTTAAACTACAAATAGGTGTATAATCAATGTATAATCTATGCATATCGGCTAGGAAAAGTAAGCAGTGAATGCGGCTGCTATTTGTGGAAAGACCCCAAAGAAATTTTACATATTAAATCACCTAAATGATCAGAGGCGGATCTTTATATTTAATGGGTTCAACTTTTAAGATTCTTAAAGTTAGATGTTTTAGTAGTTTTTTACATTTATATTTGTACTCTGTGTCGAAAGTTATAGGTTGAGATGAACCCGTAGCCAAAAGGCTACATCGGCCCCTATAAATGATAACAATATGTAATAGTCCACGAAAAGTACTATGATTAATAATAATAAAAAAAAGTTACCTGCTACAACATATTAAACTAGTATAATTAAAAATTCTACACCATCAAGAAAGGTAACTTAATTATACGAACATCAGATCACATGATGATAACTCTATATAGTCGACCATGAAAAGTAACTAATGTGACTATCAAATAGGGAAGATAAAACAGGTTACATGCTACATTACTATAGTAAGAAGTTAAAATACACAAATAGATTATCAAGTGATAGCATAACTGTTTAAACGTTATATACTGCCAATATATGCAAATTAATTCTATTGTTATCACCTGGAAGTTAGGAAGTCAATTACTTCAACTGTCTGATGAATGGTGTCATTAGTTTTTCCCCATTCTATAGTACCATCTCTGTGCTCCCAGGGATTTTGAGAACCAGGTGCAGCATGCAGATCTATTATTACTTTAAGTCCATATTTCCTGCATAAAATTTCACTTTCAATTAAAACCCAATATGGCATCAAGCGTGCTAACTTATTATGGATATAACTTTATATACTGACAGTGTGAATAATCCTTATACTATCAGTGTACTTTAACGTTATAATAGGTTGTCTACTTTATTTTTAATAGGTAAACTGTTTTGCTTATTATGGACAATTACCAATGTTATTTTTAGGTGATTTAATTATGTAAATACTTTTTACCACTAACAGTAAGCATATAGAGAAAATAATGAAAAATTTGACAGGCAGCCTATCTGCACAGTTCCATTTAAGGCGGCCACCTTTTTAATTTTTTATTTTATTTTTATTTTTTAGCATCCATTTAAGCTTGTAGGTCTCGAATATGAAAATTGAGCTTAAATCAAGTGGATATTATTGGAGAAGCTTGAAAACACTGACAAAGATGAAGATTGATAGTTCAAGCTATGCAAAAGTTACTTTCAGTGTCGGACTTGTAAGTCTGAAACTTCAAATATACGTGTTTGAAATTTGTCCTTGACAAGCCAAACTCCGAGCAAAATATCAGAAGTTTACCCTTGGCAACCCAAACTTTAAGCATAAAAGTCGGAACTTATATTGCCAAACTTCAAACAGAAATTTTGCAACTTCGGTAGGTATATCTGAAGTTGGTTACGAAGTGACTAAATTTGACAATTTTATACATTGTGGCTATAGCTTAAATTGTGATCCTGAAATCGGCTATCAGTGCAAATGTATACCTGGCCCAAAGAAAGGCATTGTCTAAGGCTTGCAATGAGCCTCCAACATAGGGCTTTGGGGGTGTTGGGTCACTAGCAATCCACCATCCAACTGGAATTCTCACTGCATTCAGTCCATTGCTTTTTAT